>NC_143549.1:59884375-60202500 GCF_054136105.1 Typopeltis vanoorti | reverse complement strand
ATTTATTCAAAAACTCCAATATGTTTCATCCAACATTACATGGGCATCATCAGGGAGACCATTAGCTACATTCAAAAGATGATCAAAATAATGAATCATAAATCATGTCTATATTAGCTCGTGTCTCAGTTGCACCTGAAGTATATGATATTATACTATTAGAATTCAAAGAAACGATTATAGTAAGTTGTGTAGATTAAAAAAAAAAAAAAAAAAAAAAAACTTATGGACCTGTTTTTATCAGTGATCACTTTCCAAAACTTGGATAATGGCATATAGTCTGAATCAGCTCAAGTCCAGACAATTTCTTAACATTTCACATTTGAAAAAAGAGTTGCTGGAGTGAAAGTGAATCTGCATAATAAATGTTGTTACTGCACTGATATTATTCCTAATTTTGTTCAAAATCCAATCATGTTCTGCATGGAAGATTTATTAAAAAGCAATAAAGGCATTATTAATAAATCAAATATGTGAAACTAAGAAACATTTTTATTTAAATAATGCTCAACTTCTGGAACTTGAAAGTACTCAAAAAGACATTCTAAATCAAGATCATTTCTTGTATTTTGCTATCCTCAGCCAGACAAGTACATTTCATCCATAAACATAGATTAATTCATAAGTTTGAAATATTAAAAGGAAGAAACCGCCACAATATTCAACCATTAAATGAGTCGAAGCACAACATTTATTAATTTTATTCATTAATTTTTAATTCGCAAAATTTATTATATTATTAATTAACATTTTTATTAAATATTAATTTTTTATAGACTACTAACAAATGATGAATTAAATATTTTGTTTAAAGGTCCTGATTTTGCCTTGTCTCCATATACCTTACTTACAAATCATGGTAAATGTAGAAAAAGGTATCAGAGAATTATGTACAGATGAAGCTAATAAATTATGCTTTGAGAATGCCCAAATTTTATACAAAACAAAATCACTTTCTTTAAATATATCCTTCTCAGAAGTACAAGCTCATCACTCCCTATGTCATAACATAAATACTGTCATCCCGAAGGCTGACAAAGGTAATTCCACTATTGTCATGAATACCATACCATCAAATATAATTGTAAAATTAACACGTTTGCTGCCAACTACGAGTATACTCGTAGTTCGTATATGAGCTTCACAAGCCAACTCCGAGTATGCTCGTATGTCGATTTACCGACATTGTATGCCAAACACGAGTTAACCCTTAGTATAATTACCTTAATTTGGACCCTTGGATTCTGCATAAAGCGGAGAGCACATCTGGGGGGGCTTGATAGAAGGGAAATAATTTCAACTAAAATATAGTATGTTATATATGTGCCTCAGAAGCCAACTACGAATATACACTTATGTCGATTACCAACCTCCTATGCCAAGTGCGAGTTAATCCACAGTATAACACGTAATTTGTAAATCAATTTAAAACTAATAAAATTAATAAAAATAAAAGCCAATCAATAAAATAAAAAAACAATTTATTCAAATTAAGAATAGTACATTTTAAAACAATTTTCCACGCACAGTGGTGGTTTTTCCTGGCAAACAGGACAATAATAACGTGTTTTGCGTCGTCGTCGTTTGTTTTGTGTACACACACGTCATGGCTTTGTCGGGCAATTTCTTTTTCTGTCGGTGGTAAAATTTCCAAATAATGAAAATCCCGGTTCCTCCTGATATTCTCTGATGCTATAAGCTCATCCAATCCAACAAAAACTGAGATAAATTGATCTCTAAATTTTAATGCAGTCATTGCATTTCCAGTAATCATGTTATAAAATTTATGCACATTTTGAATGTATACCTCAAATATGCATATTGCCAATTTCTTTGGCCATCTAACTGTCTTTCGTAAGGTGGAATAGTAAGAAAGCATTTGATCAGAAAGATAGGTGCCTGACATACCCAAATTACAATCCCTAACGATATTTGGTTTTAACTGAAATTTACCATTCCGATTTTGTGCTTCAAACATTTCAAATTTGTGCATATATGAAATGGAAAGAACTTCCCTCTTATCCTTCCATGTGCAATGATGAATTCATTAAATTCATCATCGTTCATATTAGCGTAAGCTTCTAATTCTTTATTGGTAAGTTTTCTTTTACTGGTAATGGCGAAACTGAAGGTTTTTAGAGACTAGACGCAATAAACACAGTCGTCAGCGCATGTAATATATAGGTGGGGGTGATACAAGATTACTCGTAGTTGGCGTATGAAACAAAATTCTGTCTGATAAGCAGGCTATGAGATTACTCGTAGTGACCTTGAAGACGCGAAAGCACTTGGCGTGCGGGAACAAACTATGCCCAAGGAGCGTTGCAGCAAACGTGTTATCTTATTAAGAGAGAGATCAACCTACACTGTTACAGTAGAAATCTAACAAAAAGTCAAATCAATAAATTAAATTATTAAACAATGTACAATTGGGGGATGCCAGCACTGCTAAGAAGTTAAGAATTCATCATACTCGTCTCTATGTTCTTCTTGAAATGCATATGTGAGGTAACCCGATATGCCCAATAGTGAACTCTACTGGTTCTCCGACTTACTACTTTGCAAAACATCTCTATCATTTTCAGAATCTCACTGGTCATACCAGCTCTTATATCAAAAACAGTTTTCACTTCAAAGAGAAAATAAAAGATCTACATTTGTCTAATATAACAAGATTATGTTATAATCTTGTTATGTTATAATCGGAAGCCAACTTGGCAGATACATTCACTCATCACCCCACCAGTTCATCACAAAAAATAGGTGTTATCAAGAGTCTTGTACACAGAGTTCACATGATCTGCTCTCTGATTCCATTTTGTTAGATGAACTGAATAAAATTAAAAGCAATCTGATATATAATGGATACAACAAAACTACCCTCCAAAAAATTTAATGATTATTATCATCCTTGTACCAGACTACAATCTGATGTGAAAAGAATTTCAATGCCCTACCTTAAAAGAACATTGGAAAAACTAGCAAGGATTCTTTGTAAATTCAATCTACATGCTTCCTTCAAACCAGCTCGGAAAATGTCTTCCTTCCTACCATCAACAAAGGATACATTACCATCTACTTCCTTATCAGGTGTCTATCAAAAGGCCTAGTCATGTCATCTTTCCTATTTTGGACAGACTGGCTTTTCTGCCTTGATTAGAACTGAAAAAGATCAAGACTATATTACATTTTTGGAATCCGACAAGTCTGGCCATGCTTCTCATGCTACTGACACTAGGCACAGAGTTCTTTGGAACTAGACAAAACCTTTTCAATCCAGCAAGATCAAATTCGATTGTCTCTTCTTTGAAAGATATAAAATAATATGAAATTGTCTGAACCTGAACTGATCAGGCTATATGCCAATATCTGAATTATGGGAAATGATTACTATTAATTGTTAGTAAATTTTTTCTTAATTTATAATTATTTAATTTTCATTTATTTCTTTAATCTATGCAGCTTACTACAATTGTTCCTTTGAATTCTAATAGTGTAATATCACATACTTCAGTACGACTCAGACATGAGCTAATATACGCATAATTTATGACTCATTATTTTGATTCATCTTTTGAATGGTTAATGGTCTATCTCCCTGATGATGTCCATGTAATATTGGGTGAAATATATTGAAGTTTTTGAATAAATTCTACATATGCAAGCCACAAAACTTACTTTAATATGATCTATACTTTAGTTTTGTAGATCTGGAAAAGGGATAAGACAAGGTCTAAGTCATCAGTTAGAATTAAAGGAAATACAGGAAGGTGGTTTGATGTAAATCAGGTGCAAGACAAACATGCACATTATGTTCATTCTTATTCCTCACCTATACAGATCACATTATGAAAGAAATGTGGCATTAAAAATGTGATATTAGAATCAGCAATATCAAAATAAGTTCCTTGCTTTATGATAATGTATTCTTAAACACATCCAGTGCAAGTCTTCAGGATTCTCTAAATTGGATTATTGATATAATCCAATTATAAAATTTTTTTAAAAAAAAAAGAAGTTAAATTAATATTTAAGTTAATAGAGAACCAATAGAACAAGCAAAACATTTCAACTATTTAGGTAAATTTTATGCCAGCTGGGCCGTCGCCAGGTTAAACAAGGGCCTCCCGTTGTTTTTGCAATGGAACCAGGGCGAACAGCGAAAAGTCAGCTACTGGAATAAATCTGAAAACACACCCCAACTCAACATCACCAGAGATAAAGATCGGTACTATCAACAAAAGAAGCCTGAATGGCAAAGAAATGGAGCTAGCTGAGGAATTAGATAAGTACCAGATCAACATTATAGGCATGACTGAAACAAAACAGACAAAAACTGGTGAGATCTTTGTGAGCAACAAATACAAAATGTTATATTCAGGCAATGACAATCAAGGAAAAGAAGGAGTAGCCATAGTATTCAACACAAAATACGAGGCTAATCTTCTTGAATGGCAGTCAGTCTCAAGTAGAGTAATGTGGGCAAATATGAGAATGGGAAACTGGACAATGAGACTTATTTGTGCCTATGGAACCACAGAAGGTTCTACTAAGATAGAATTGGAGGAATATTTTGAGGCTTTAGAAAAAGCAACTGACACAATGAAAAAGGAAAAGTTGGTCCTTGTTGGGGATCTAAATAGCAGAGTAGGAAATGATTGTGAGACATACAAAAATATTTTGGGAAAATTTGGAGAAAAGAGCAAAGCTAATAATAATGGCAAATATCTGTTGGATTTCTGCTCAGGACATGGACTGGTTATTACTAACACCATGTTCCAACATAAAAATGTGCACAAATTCACATGGAGAGAAGAGGCTAGGAATAAGAAAAGTCTCATTGACTATGTTATTGTTGATAGTGATGTTTTCTCCCTGGTGCAGGACACCAGAGTGTACAGAGAATTTGAAATTGGAAGTGATCACTATTTAGTCTTGAGCAGGATAAAATTGAATTTCATATTGAAAACAATAACATGTAAGAAAGTTTTAAAGCAAATAAAAGTTGAGCAGCTCTCAGATGTGAACTGTAGACTAAAATACACAAAGATTATTCAAGAAAAAATGAAAGAGTTTGAGAACAGAAATCAAACTTTGGAGATTCAGTGGCAAGCCTGGAAGAAAGCCGTGATTGATTCAGCTAGAGAGGCATGTGATGAAGTTGTCTGCAAGGATAGAAAAATCAGAACTCCATGGTGGGCAGGAAGTTAAAGAGGCAGTGAAGGAAAAGAAGAAAGCATATCAAACGTTCCTGGCAAATAAGTCAGCTTGTGCTCTTAGAGAATACAGAGACAAATGCAAGAATGCTAAACAGTGTGTAAAACTAGCTAAACAAAAGTCATGGGAAAACTTTGGCAAGAATATAAAAAATAAATATCAATGTGGCAAAATATTTTGGAGGTTGTTAAAGAAGCTTAGGAATGGAGGAAATAGTGCTGTAAAAGGAGTTAAGAGATGATAAAGGTGACATGAAAACGGGAGAAAAAGATATCCTTGAAGTATGGAGTAATTACTTTGAAAAACTGCTAAATGAAACAATGATAGCACAGTGGTAAAAAACACTGACCAGGCATGCAGCCAGAAATACATATCCGTACTTGAAGTAGAAAAAAGCCATCAACGGCTTGAAATGTGGAAAGGCAGCAGGAGTAGATGATATTCAATCAGAAATGATGAAGTATGGTGGTATAAAAGTCTTACAGTGGCTGCACTGCATAGTTCAGAAAGCCTGGACAGAGGGATGAATTCCCGATCATTGGAGTAGAGCTCTCATAGTACCCATATATAAAAAGGGAAATAAAACTGAATGTGAGAATTACAGAAGTATATCCCTAGTGTGTATTCCTGGCAAGATCTATGTAAGTATACTTGAGAAACGGTTGAGAAGAATTGTGGAAGAAAAGCTTGGTGAAGAACAAGCTGGATTCAGGCCAAATAGAGGCTGTCAGGATCAGATCTTCACTTTACGACAAATAGTCGAGAAAGCATGGGAATATAACAAAGATCTGTATTTAAGTTTTGTCGATTTGGAAAAGGCATATGACAAGGTGCCAAGAAAGAAGCTATTCAATACGCTGCAGTTATATGGTGTGAATGGGGCATTATATCAAGCAATACTTAGTCTTTATTTGAGTTGTAAGTCAGCAGTTAGAATTGAAGTACAGGAAGATGGTTTAATGTTAAATCTGGTGTGAGACAAGGATGTACATTATCTCCTCTGTTATTCATTATCTATATGGATCACATTATGAAGGAAAGTGGTACTAAACATGATATCAAAATCGGAGATGTTAATGTCAGCTCTTTGCTTTATGCGGATGATGTTATACTTCTAAATAAATCCGCTACAAGTCTGTAAGATTCTCTGACTAAATTGAATAGCTGTTGTAATAGATATGGTATGAAGGTCAGCAATAAAAAGACAAAGACAATGAAAATAGGCAGAATCATTGAAAATGTCAACTGTGTTGTGAATGGAGAACTTGTGGAACAAATAAAACATTTCAGCTACTTAGGCACGATTTTTACTGAAAATGGTAAATTAAATATAGAAATAGACAACAGAATCAGCAAAGCTGGTATGGTGGGAAGTCAATTGAATAAATTCATATGGAATAAGAGAGAAATTAGTCGGAACACTAAATTACCTGTATACAAGACAGTGTTCAAACCAGTTTTAACTTATGGATCTGAGAGCTTGATAAATGACCATTGACTACCACTACTTAGGACTGCTGCAGCATTAAACCAGCTCTTCAAACAGGAACTAGATAAGATTCTTATGCTTTAAACAGTTATGTTCTCCAACCATCTTAAAATAAAAGGACTCTAGGTAATGAAAACTAAGAGCAACTAATGTAATTTCATGTGTGTGTGTGTGTGTGAGAGTAATTATTAATTCTTTTTTCTTTCACCATAGGTCATGCTAGGCCAAGAACTGGCCAAATTAGTAATGCTTTAATATACTGCAATGAGCTGTAATAGCCTGCCTTTCTTTGTGTATGTGTGCATATATGCATGTATTCCAGATGATGAGGAGCTAAATATGAAGGTCAAAACACCAAGCAACTATTTTATATTAAAGTTCTTCCTACTCCAACATAGAAGTAGTCTCCATAACTTTCCCATAACAAGAACTAACTAAGATGGAATGGTCACATCCACACATAATGGGAGATGAAAAATCAACAAAGACAATGCTTGAAAAATGGTAGAAAAAGATCATGAGGAAGATGGATATCTCTAAGTCGGGGGGGGGGCACTTTATATCAAAATTGAAGGGCTGATCAAATCAGAGACCTGACAAATCATATACTGATCTGGAAGGAAGTTTATGAGACTACTTATGAAATATGAATTCCACTAGCATGCCATAATATCTTGAAGGGTATATGTTATGAACTTGAAACCTAGGCAGGGAAAGCAGGCATTAAGGGCATTTTTAGTAGCGTGCCTATGAAACATACCATTTCTGATTCAGAAATCTATGAAAATATCCAGTTTTTTTTTTTTTTACTACATTCAAACTAATATATTTTTTGCTTTAAAAGATTATATCAGTTTTGCAACAACTGAAGTCAGAGTTGGGAGTAACCTTAGAATCCAAATTTGTAATACCAAACCAGAAGAAGACCAAGATACAGGTGTCAATTAAGAGTACATAAGAGAATTTGTAAGAAAGCTAATAAGAGGAAATTAGTTAGTCACAAAACACTGTGATAGATTAAGTTTTAAAAGAGGTATAGCGTGAGTAGACATATCGATACAAAATTTACACTCCTCTTCAACTAGAAGAACTGATACTTATATAAAAAATACTTTGGATTTCAAAAATAAAATTTCAGATCTTCATTTGGACGTTTCTGATATCATGATCAGTTTAGATGTTGTTTCTTTATTTACAAATGTGCCTCTTTCGGAAAGTATTGAATTACTACAACAGAAATTTCCTTCAGACATTGTAAACGTATTTGATTTTGTAATAAATTCTGGTTATTTTTCCTTTAAAAATAAGTTGTATCAACAAATTGAAGGAACAGCAATGGGTAATCCTCTTTCTCCTGCTATCTCCAATTTCTTTATGGAACATTTTGAACAACGTATCTTTGACAATATTTCTTCCAGACCTACTCATTGGTTCAGATATGTCGATGACATTTTTGCTGTATGGAATGGCTCTTCTGATGAACTTCAACAATTTCTCACTAAGTTAAACACATTTCATCCTAGGATCAAGTTTACCCTAGAAGTAGAATCAAATAAGCAGTTAGCCTTTTTAGATCTTCTTATTCTTCACCAACCAGATGGTAACCTACATTTCTTAGTTTATAGAAAGAAGACTGATACATGCAATTATATCCATGCGGAATCTCATCACCATCCCAGTCAAAAGGCAGGAACTATTAAAACACTGGTTCATCGGGCCCACTCCTTTTGTTCTTCAGACGATCTTTTACAGAAAGAACTACAATATATAACTTCTTCCTTTCTATCTAATGGTTATAAGAATTGCTTCATTAAAAGAACTTTGAGTAGTTTTAATATGTCTTCCTCTTCAAACACAGAGGAAATAACATGCATTACTATCCCTTATGTACAAGGCATCAGTGAACGTACAGCAAAAGTTTTAAAACCACTGAATATTTTTGTTGCCTTTCGACCATTTAGAAAAATCTCCACCTTTCTCACTTCTCCTAAGGACAAGCTTCCACATCTTAATCATCCAGGTGTCTACCAGATTCCGTGCTCTTGTGGATTATCTTATTTCAGACGAACGGGAAGATCTGCCTCTATTCGGCTAGAAGAACACCAATCTTATATTGAATACTTTAAACCTGAAAAGTCTGGACTTTCTGAACATGCCATCTTCACTAGACACAGAGTTCATTGGAGAAAGACAAGAGTTCTTCACAAAAGTCAGTTTCTCATGGAACGCCTTTATAAAGAAACACGTGAAACTCTACTTCATTCTCCTAACTTAAACAGATCGACGGCTTACGTCTATCCCCTTTATGGGAGATAGTACTTTACAAATCAGCTAATTTTTCCTAACTTTTTATTGTATTAATTTTTTTTTTTTTTTTTGGAAAGTTATTGACCTTTTTAGTTATCTTACACCAGCTACTTAAGTGCTTTTTGGAATTGTCAGTTAGTGTTTAATTTTGAGCTTAATGTACTAAAGATGCCTGTGACACACAGGCGAAAATTATACTATTAAATAATCTTTCTACGTGAGTTTTTTCCGTTATTTATTTTGTATCGACTGTGATAGATTATCATAATATCTGACATATTCCTTGATGATAAACACTCGAAATGATGAGATAATGTGACTTACAAGAGATTACAGAAACAGTGTGTTATAGTAGTCAATTCTTACTACTGCCAACTTGAAGATTATGGAAATAAATTTACAGAAATTTATACCCTTGTAAATATACTGCTTGAAGCATACATTACTGGTGCTGGAGTCCTGGTGAGAATGTAATACCATTTAATGTGGTTTTACCTACATGACCTCAAATGTCTGCATCAGTTATGAGAGAAAATAGGCTATGAGATCAGCAAATTATGTCTGTAAACTGTGTGCACTTCTGGCTAGGTTGTTGGATTTCTAAGATAAAAATCTGAAGTTTCTGGGGAGGGGGGGGGGAATTGTAGCATGGTGATCATTGAAGTTTTTTGTAGAGTTAATTATATAATACATTAAATTAATCTGTTTTGACTTGTAGCAGCTAGTTGCATGGTTAAAGAAACTGGAAAGTATGCAGTACAAAACATTTTATACTTTTATTGATTTAGTGAGGTTCAATTAATTTTATTCATAAAATTTAATTTAGATTGAGCTAAACTATATCGTACTAGAGAAAGAGATAAATTACATAGTTCTTACATCATGTGAAGTGAGTTGTAGCCATCTCCATACTTTGAAACTCTCTCCTGCAATATGCTGTTGTTCAACACGAAGTCTTGATTCATTTTCCTCGAGAAATGCAACTGCTTTGTCCCATAAATGCTGTTCTGACTTTCTGTTATAATAAGATAAAAGGCCAAAATTTAACACAAAACAAGTTTTTCCTTTGATTCTCATTATAAAAAACTATATCCCAGCATGAGCATTATAATAATTTATAATGCTCATGAAATGATTCCAGTTAAAGTTAAGTGGACAGCAAAATTAATATTACATAAAAGAAACTACTCTTTCAACCTTCCAGAAGCAGTTATTTTATTTATAATAATAATTATTATTTTCTTTTTCTGTGAGCTGTATAGACTATGAGAGGTTGGGAAACCATAGGCATTCGGTACAGTACGTATACCAAAGGTTAAATATCTGGTAACCATGCATCAGTGACCACACTTGGTACTTTGTTAGCTACTTAATGGTGACCTTAGGTCACCAATATTAAATACTGAATCCAATAACAGCTATCCAAAAGGTAAATATATATTAATAATAGTAATTAGTTACTATTGGAACTAATTACAATAATTAGCAATGCTCCTTCATTTATGTTGAGGCTTAAATGCTGTGAGGACATCATGTTGGAGGTTTACTGGAATATTTTCAGCACTCGGAAAGCATTAAAACTAATTTTAATGCTTCCAATATTTTGTCTCAGTGGGATTACACTTTTGTA
Organism: Typopeltis vanoorti; assembly: GCF_054136105.1. Classification (NCBI taxonomy): domain Eukaryota; kingdom Metazoa; phylum Arthropoda; class Arachnida; order Uropygi; family Thelyphonidae; genus Typopeltis; species Typopeltis vanoorti. Next base: position 60,191,857 of record NC_143549.1, on the reverse strand, counting down.
ACAACACACTCAAATACAATACAATACAATACTAAATGAAACACATGGGTGACTAAAGTCCTATCTAGGTGGTGTGCCCTCTATGGGCATTTGCAGGTGGCCTAGGATGTAACATTTATTATCTCTGATAATTAATGTTTCCCAAATTTTGGGAGAGACCACACTCCTACCAGACATGTCCCCCAGGTGGCAGATGGGAGAAATCCAAACAGGTTGCTCTGAATAAAGAATAAAGAGCTGTGGACCAAAGGATGTAGCAGAGGCATAGCAAGCCGGCTACATTATTATGCCAGTAACTTCCATGAACTGGAGCAGATCTACAAATAGAGAAAATACTATTGAGTGTGGGACAACCGATGCACCAACTCAAAGACCATACAGAGTAGGTGAGAAATCAGCAATGTGATCAGCAAAAGACATGAAACACATAGACACTCCCAACATAAGATAATTATACCGACCTGGAAAATTAGTCCAGGAAAATTTAGAAAGATTGAAATGGAATATTTTAGGTTTATCAGAGGCACATTGAGGCAAAGAGGGAATTTATGGATTTACCAGAAGGAAGAGTATACTTCTCAGGAAGAAAATATAACATACAGAGAGAAGGAGTTTGCATTATTAATTAAGAAGAAACTTACACACTCAGTAATTGAAATAAAACCAGTGTCTCCCAGAATAATCACAGTCAAATTTCAAGCAAAAGAAAGAGGTCAAATATAATAAATTTAGTTTAATCCTTTATCCAAGTGTGAGCAAACAAAGTTTGCGCCTGAAAACATCTTCAGGACTGGGTAAGCTTGGTCCACCTTTGCTATGAGTTTCCCGGTGTTGTACTACCTTACCCCAGTCCTGAAGATATTTTCAGGCGCAAACTTTGTTTGCTCACACTTGGATAAAGGATTAAACTAAATTTATTATAGTCTAACCAAATAATTAAAATAATCCAAATATATGCATCAGACAGTAACCATTCAGAGGAAGAAATAGAAAATTTCTATGAGGAATTACAAGGAAATAGATAGATCAAAAAACAGAGAACTCATGATATGATGGGAGATTTTAACGCTAAAATAGGACAGTTTGCTGTAGACAAAAAAAGATGTGATGAGACAATTTGGATACAAGGAGTGTAACGACAATTACTACAGTTCTGTAAAGCAAGTGTAGTGATTGTTCTTCATGTAATTGTCCATGTAGTAAATATACATGGACATCCTCAGCTGGTAATATAAAGAGCTGCATAGATTGTATCATCATAAACAAACAATGGAAAAGATCAGTAAATAATGTTCGCACATTAAGAAGTTTCGATTTTAACACTGACCATGAAATATTAACTGCCAAAGTGAAAATAGGAAAAATATTAACAGGAAAAATAATTTAAGTAAAGAAGAAAGATTCAATCTATCAAAATTAAAAGAAAGCTCAATCAGAAGTCAATTCTTAGAACAGATGCGCTTGAGATTAAAACCCTTCATCTCTCAGAACAGCGGAAAATACTGGGAAGTAGGAAAAGAAACAGTGTTATCAATTGCAAAAGATATCCTAGATAACAAACCCAAAATAAACAATCAATGGATAACCCAAGAAATCCTAACCATAGTAGAAGAGAGGCCAAGATACTTGTAAACAACAAAACAACAACAAAGAAAATAGAGAAAAAATACTGAGCACTGAAAAATAAGGTTGATAACCTGTGCAAAAAACCCAAAGAAAAATGGCTAAAAAACTAAAAAAATGCCAAGAAGCATACCAATAAAACAGCCGAAAAGTCTTCCATGACACTACAAAAGAAATTATAAAGGACTTCTCAACTAAAGCAGTAACAATGATAAACAACAAGATGACTAAAACCGGGGATATTAAAGAAATAAGGAAAATCTGGTCGAACCATTTTAAGATTATCTTTCATCAAGGAAATAAAACTACAATGCCAACAATAGGGGAAAATCATGATTACCCAAAAATCTTAAAAGAAGTTAGATACACAATAAAACAAATGAAAAATAATAAAGCACCAAGTATTGATACTATCCCCTACTGAACTATGGTCATATGGAGACAGCACATCAATAGAATATTTAACAATCCTATTCAACAAAATACAGATCAATCAATTTACTTTCTCATACCTATAAAATATGTGTAAGAATTATACAAAATAGATTAAAAATCACCTATGAAGAGCTCTGATAGGCACAGAACAAGCTGGTTTTCGAGGAAACTATTCAGCAATAGACCAGATTTTCACATTGCACCAACTAGCAGAACTCAGATGGGAAGACCATAAAGAGCTATATATTGTTGTTTTGTGGACTTTAATCAAGCTTTTGAGAGCATCAATAGAGAAATTCTTCTTAAAATTCTACTAGAAAAAGCAATAGATAAATATATAATACAGCTTTTAATAAAATATTACTCTAAGACAAATGCAATAATTAAAAAGGACACACTCACAACAGAACCGATAGAGATCCAAACAGGAGTAATGCAAGGATGTCCACTATTCAACACATATCTAGAAGAAGTTGTAAAGAATGCATTAGATAATGAGCCTGGAATCAATATCAATGGATTAAATATAAAAAAAGATCAAATATGCAGGATCTTGTTCTTATTGCAAGAACCCCAAACGAACCACAAAGATTGATAAACAAACTAAATGAAACCTGTAAAATATATGACATGGTAATAACTATACAAAACACAAAAGTGATGAAAATAGGGAGAAACAAAACTAACATCTCAGTCACCCTAAATGAAGAACAAATAGAACAAATAGATAACTTCATATATCTTGGATCAAAACTAGCAAACACAGAATACTGATAGGAGGGACCACCCTGGAAAAATTACAGAAAATTTGGAAAACAAATAAGATATCTAAACAAGCCAAAATCAAACTATATGAATCAATAATCATACCAACAGTTATCTATGGAGCAGAAGTATGGACAATTAAGAAAAGAGAAGAGAAAAAACTCTTAGCATTTGAAATGAAATGTTTAAGAAAAATAAAACAAGCTGGATAGAAAAGAAAACAACAACTGAGATTGTTTGGCCATGCTGCACACAGACTACCTAACATCCTAATAAGCACTATTACAACAAAATGAAGAAGACTAGGAGACCAAGAATCATCTGGTTGAAATCAATAAAGAGCATTTCAGGAAGTAGAAATTACAATGAACTTTTTTGAAAAGCAAGGAATAGATAAGATGGGAAGATCTGCTCAATGGAAGACTCAACTCATCTTATACAGAAGAGAAGAAGAAATTTTGGGAAGTTTTATGAAACTATATTTATTTAAATTCGGTTGATTTCTGAGTGCTATATAAACCAATAGGATATGAATCAATTTTGAATTTACTATGGAATACTATGAATATACTATTTCCATACTAAATTCAAAAAAGAAAGACTTTTTTTTAGAATCTGCAGTGGCACTCAGAAATCGACAGAATTTAAATAAATACGGTTGCATAAAACTTCCCAAAATTTGGAAGCATTAATTATCAGAGATCCCACTTTACATTCTAGGCCACCTACAAATGCCCATAGAGGGCACATCACCTGGATAGGACTTTAGAGCCACTCACATGTTTCAATTATGAGGATGGCCTGAAAAGTTCTTGGCCTCGATCATAGATGGCAACACTATCGGCAAGTCTTTTTTTTTTTTCTAAGTTGGTACATCTGTCATAAGCATTCATGTGAAATTGCAAGTCATTCTATCATGTAGTTTGTTTTATACGGCTGTCTGAATCAAACATGTTGTCTGTATCCCTTGAAATGGATAAAATTGCGTATCGTGTGGTTATAAAATTCTTTGTAAAAGAAAGTTTAACACCAAAAGAAATGCATAAAAGTTTATGGGCACTATTTTCCTTTGTTTTCGACAATTAAGAAATGGGCTGCCGAGTTTAAACAAGGCCATACCAGCCTTGAAGATGATCCACATGAAGGACATCCAAAAAGTGTAACAACACCAGAAATCATTGATCAAGTGCACGATATGGTATTGGATGACCGGTGAGTTAAAGTACGTGAAATTGCTGCGACTATAGGCATTTCAAAAGAACGTGTAGGATATATTTTGCATGAAGAATTGCAAATGAAAAAGCTTTGCACAAGATGGGTGCCATGCTTGCTCACAGCAGATCAAAAATACACTTGCATGAAAATCTCTGAACAGTGTTTGGAGCATTTTAACAAGAATAAAACTGATTTTGTGTGTTGACTTATTACTATGGATGAGCCGGTTGTTCAGCGCCAAAGAAGACAAAGTCAGTTCCATCAGCAGGAAAGGTGTTTTGGGATGCTGAAGGTTTTGTTTATTAATTATCTTGAAAAGGATAAAACAATAATTGGGGAATATTATTCTGATCTTATAACCAGACTAGATGAAAAATTTTGTGAGAAAAGACCCAGTTTGCAGAAAGAAAAAAATCATCTTTCATCAGGACAATGCACCTGCCCACAAAGGTGTTTTGGCAATGGGAAAATTAAGGGATCTGCACTATGAATTGTTGGAACATCCATCCTATTCCCCAGATTTGGCTCCCTCTGACTTCTATCTCTTCCTAAAACTAAAACTCTTCCTCGCTGGTCAGCGTTTTTCTTCGAATCAAGAGGTGATTGCAGCTAGAGAGGTATTAGATCTTACTGAGAACCGCTGCAGGGATGGGATAACGGCGGTGGAGCATCGCTGGAATAAATGTATTAGTGTTAAGGGAGATTATGTTGAAAAATAAAAATAATTATGAAATTATATAAATTCGTTTTCAATTGTTTCAGTTATAATGATATTGTAGATTCATTCTCTTCTAAATAAGTATCTTTTAGCATACATGATTTCTGGAATCATCTTGAAAATATTTCAACAGGAAAACTGTTCTACTCACTCACTCATGGTACTATGAGAGAAAAATCTAGCTCTCATCCCTTTCTTAACTGCACAAACTTAACTTTCATAGATGTCCTCTCCCTGCCTTCCATATAATGAAAAAGTTACCAACCAATTTCCTATAATATCCTCTCAAACGTTTATAGACCTCTATCATATCATCCCTCTTTCTTCTCTCATAATCCTAATATCTTTGCAACTCTTCTTTGCAGCCTTTCCAACACTACTTTATCCTGTTTCCAGTTGTTTTTTTTTTTACAATCTTGCCTTTGAAAGGTTGTAAACCTATAGTGCATAAATATCATATAGATGGACTAAGGCTAAATACTGCTAAGTTATTGGTTTCACCATGTTCAAAATTTCTTAACATAAACACTGGTTGGTCACACGTTTGGTTGTTGTTTCCCAAACTGCAATCATAATGCATACCTTTGGGATCCAAAAAAAGCAGTCAATTCCTGTGGGTGTTGAGCTTTTCTGTGGTTGATGTTTTGCTGTGGAGGAAACTACTGCATAGCTAGCAGTCAAATGCTATTTGAATTAATTCATGTGTTCTGGTTGCGTCTTTCTGATTTTTATCCAAAACTTGTATGCACTCACATTCCTCATTTGTAGCCATCATGAATTGTATAGTAGTAACTCTAGTCATGAATAACTGATGCTATACTATGAGCTGTGACCATGTCTACACAAGCAAAGCTGTTATTACATATTATACCAGTGGTAATGTGGAACAAAATTTTGAGCAAGTTTGGTAAGTTCTTGAAAATTTGTCCTGTCTTTCCCTCTTTCTTATTTTATCAAGTAGAAAAGGCTAGGAGATCAAGAAATAAACTTTCATCGAATCAAAAAGTTACAAGTTATTTTTAGATGCACTAGGATCACAAGATGTATTTCACAATTATATATAATCCATCTTAGCTTTGTAACAAATTATTTTCTGCAAATTTTAGAAAAATATTTGTCCATCAAAAATTTTAAATTTCTTATGTACATTAACATGTCTATGTTATGTACATGTCTAAAAATATTATTTCTTTAGTACTATGCATAGAGTCAATGTTGAGCATGAAGGAGAATGACAGTCAAATTCAGAGTATGCATTTTTGGATTTGTGAAAATGCAAGACATCATATGAAAACTAAATATTATTCAGAAAAAAGAAAAGGAATAAAAATAAAAGAAACATTAGATTACCTTTGGGAAGGTGGTATAATCATATCTCTTACATGAGGAACAGCAATATATGGTTCATAATCAGGGTTAGAGAGATAGGCTTCATGATGCTGTTCTAATACAGCTATAAGGAAGACCAATATAAATGCTGATATCAGAATAATATTTTAAGTTTACAAAATAAAAACATTTCATATGAATCATCACCAATAGCATCCACAAAAATATTAATTGAAAAAGTCAAGGAAATAGACCAAGCAAGTGTTCTAGAGCAGAGCTTTAAAAATTAATTATAAATATGCAAACTTATAACAATCACAGTTTTATAACATATAAAATATGGTAAAAAATTAAATGGCTTGAAAAAGTTCGTCTAGTTTCTATAGAATTTCTGGACCATGTAAAAATTACAAGTGCAAAATAAATAAATAAATAAATATAATAAAAAAGTGATAAACCTTAGTCATTCTATGGTACTAATGTACTATATGATCTTTTCATTATAAAATATTAATACCAGAAACATGTTTAATATTTTTATTGTATATGATCTTTTGTCCTAAGTAAACCTATGTTTACCTAGGACAAAAGATCACAGTAGATGCAGGCTGTAAAGAAGAAATCGTATGTAGAATTCAACTTCATTAGATAGCCTTTAGAAAATGCTGAAGCATTCATCTCAATCTGCCTTAAAAGAAAAATATTCAATGGCTGTATACTTAGTTATGACACATTAAAGTGAAACACGGACTTTGACTAAAAAATTGACCAACAAACTGAGGACTACCCAGAGGAAAATGGAAATACCACTGCTCAGTATTACCAATCAAGATCAAAAGAAACTGCAATACTTGGATCAGACCTTAGACTAGTATGAGAAACATTAAAGCAGCCTTTAAAAGATCCAAATGGCAATGGGGCAAGTCATATTGCAAGAAGTAACACTTAAAAACAGACAAAGTCCATATCTGAACTTTGGAATCCCAGTGATGGAAAGAGAGCTACAGGAAAACCCAAGACCCTTCATCCAGCAGTGGACAAAGACATCCCTAAGTATATATTTCATATGTTGAGCTATAGCAGTCCAAGTCCAAAGCAATTATTTTATTACTAGTTTCCTTTAACACATTTGCACCAGGCAGTGTCTGCACATGTATAATTTTATTTATAAAATTAGTGTTTGTGAACTGTTGCATTTGAATAATTACATTTCAGATATTGAATATCTCAAATGTAATTCGAACTGTTTCAAGTTATATATATATTCTCGTATTGATCTTTTTTGCTTTACATAAATTTGTGCTTTCTGTGTCCATTAGGTGCATTATATTATATATTATATGCATTGTCTGGAAGTGAAATTTTGAAAGAGGATGTTAGGACAAATGTGTTTAGTTAACTGCTAGTTTAGTGCTACAAGAAATCTGTTCTGCTTGCATACACACATGCAGCATAGAGTCTGTGGGGGGGAGTTTTTTCCCCCATTACGAGTGTCATTCCAGTTGTTTCTAATTATACTAATTGTTGCTAAATATAGTACATAGACTGCAGCTGTCTCTGTACTGTATTTCATGATTAATAAAGTTACTTGTTTTTCTTGCTTTTGCAGTATAATCTGTTCAAGACTGGAATGTTTTTCACAGTACAAGAACAGTTTCATTCCAGTCTTCGGAAACAACTGACATTCTAAAAATGCATCTATTCCTGAAGAGAAATGAATACCTCTATGTATTATAAGAAGTAGTTGATCTATAACAAAATACTAGCATATGTGAGAGATCTATTACTGATAAGATAGAAGAGCCGCTGACAAAAAAGGAATGAATGTAAGATTTGCAAAAGGGTGGATAATTCCAATGATGATTGAAAATTATGTATTCTATGTAAAATTCTATGTAAAATGTATACTGATCCTCAGTAAACAAAAGAAATTTTTTAGAAAATGAAGCGAAAAATATAAATGAAACAGAGAAATAAATATGCATATCAAGCATAACAAATTTTACAAGGTGATTTGCTGCTCCATTAAACTCACATGTATTCCTGACACACCTGAACGAATCACCTAATCAACATTATTAGTTCACTGGATTAACCCCACCTTACCAAATAACTAACCATAATTGGTTAGTTAGTTATTTATTACTCTGCAAACAATTTCTTTCCCTCTCCTTTTTTTTTTTTTTTAAATTATAGCATTAATTCATTCATGCATGTCTAAAATTTATATGATCACATGCTATTTGCTCCACTCAACAGTTTACTGGACACACACATATCATCATCACAAATTTTAGTTATTAATAATTCGTTCACCAGTAATGAACGTATTTCTACTACCACTTTTTCTTTCCTTTATATTTCCCATTCTCACATGGCTTATTAATGATGTTTCACGTTTACATCTCTCAGTAACTGAAATATACCAAGTATAGCATTCCTCTTCATTACTGTTTTCTAATATATCCTAAAATAAATACATTGTTCCTCCCTCCTTCTACACAGATTTGGTTACAATTAAAGAACCATCATTATACATAGTACATCCACCAAATTGCAAGCACAAAATTTACATGGGCACAAGGTTTTCTCGCATTCCATCAGATAGTTAGTGATGGTGAGAGAGAGCCATGATCTCCTGGCATGAACTTGTTAACTGATTCACTCTAGGCAGTTTTGCATGTAATGCACATCCAGCAGGAGCTGCCTGATCATGTAACACATTTCTTCTACATTTGGTGGGCTCATTTTTACAACATTCATTAATGGAGTACACTGACAATGTTTTTCTTTTAAAGACTTTTTGCTTAAAAGTAACATTTATGAATAATCATCATGGTACAGAAAATATCTTTAAAAGTAATGTTCTCGTATTTTAAGTTTATATATATATATATGTATAAATGCTTTTAGAAATATTAGGCAATACATAAATGGGTGGGGTTTCTGCACAAAGCGAAATATATATGAATATCTAGCAATACCTCTGTTTTCCGATTGTTTGTATTATCTACAAAAATTTCAAAAGAAAACAGACAACTATTGCTTTAAAGCCACCAACACTTTTTTGTGATTTCACTATATAAGTTCTACTTGGCATTTTTTTCCAAAAAAAGGCCAGTTTCATCTGAGTTCCAAATTTGATCAGGAGTGTAGTCACTATTTTCAATAATTCAAGTACGTATGTACCATTCTGGGAAATGAAAATTATAATGGAAATATAATTTTTAACAGAACTAAACTGAATTTAAACAGAAAATTTTTGTTCTGTTTGGAACAAACAGGAAATATACGTGTAAAAATAGAATTGCTTTTATTTTCTAAACTGTGTTATTTCGAAATCGTGTAAAAAAAAAAAAGGGCATGTAAAAAGAGAATTAGCTGTGTGTATGTATATATATATATATATATATTTTTTATATCATCTCTAGATCCTTGGACAGGAAAGGTCCCAAGACCTATGGAATGACAGATCCATGTGTGGCAAGTTATTATTATCATTACACGACACCTCCAGGGAGTCCAAAGACCCCATCGAGGGAGGGAGGGCACCTGCTCTACAACTCTGTCACATTCACAACTGACCGCAACTACACCAACGCCATCTACCACTGCCACTAGTATTTCCACAGACAATCACAAACATCCATGCCCACAGCACGATTCGAACCCACAGCCTTTTGGCTGGAGAGCAGATACGCAAACCACTAGGCCAGCCAGGCTGGCTGAGTGGTTATAAAGAAGAAAGGAATTTGTTGACGTGTTTCTTGGGGAGGGTTGTAATCTAGGGAATGAATGATATGTAGGGAATGAAGGAGGAGGATGAAAAGTTGGTTCAATAAAGTTTGGAGCTGATCTGAATATGGATGCTGATCAGCAGCTGCTCACATTCATACATGATTAGAGGATTATACATAAGCTGACCATATTTTGATTTTCCCAAACCGGGACACTTCTATATAAGACAATAACTGGTATGACAAATATATTAATAGTGACCTTTAACTTTAAATTGTTTAACAGGCATCAAAATAATTATACATTTAAGCATGGTTCTTCCAAGAAAAGCAAGCAAAACAGGTTAACTGTTAACTTAAAAAAATTAAAAGTATTTTATTAATTATGTGTGTTTTAAATGTATTTTGTTTTTGGAATAAAACTGTTAAACTTTAAAAATAGTTTTTAGTCTATGAATGTTGATGAGATTAATGATTATTTTAAACAATGTTTGTGATATTTTTATCCACTGTCTTTATTCCTTCTGCGCTATAGTACACCACTCACATTTATCACTTGAGTAAACCTCTTTAAAAATTGTGTGTTGTTTTTTATTTTGTCGTAGAACTGTGTGCAGGTGAGTTCAATAGTAATTTTACAAAACAACAAACTTTTAATAGTCGATTCCAATATTCTACTTTTTTTTTTCTGACCACACATTGTTCATCACTGAAAATATTCTTTTGACTTTTGAGAGGTTACACAAATTTATCTTTTGGCTCTTGAAATGGGAGAACAATTCAACCCACTTTTCTTCACTAGTCAAGTTTTATTCTGTTTGCCTCCTGTTTTCTTTTAAAAAATTCTTAGCAATCAGCAGCTCATCAAAAAGATTATCCAAATCTATAGCTTCAAATCCAACTGCCTCATTAACTTTTTCTGTAGACATTTCTACATCAGGCCATGCTTGTTATTGTTGATCCAAGCAAAGGATCTGGTGTCCTCACCAAAGCTGTTTTGCCACATTTCAATGTATCTCTTACATTGAATAAAAGGCAGTCCTTGTATTGGAGGCTTAATGGATTGTATATGGCACTCAGAAAGGATTAAAACAGAATTTAATACTTCCTATATTTCGTCTCAGTCACTGAGACATCTTCAGGGATTACAAAAAAAAAAAAAAAAAAAAAAAAACGAATGTAACATATACACAAATACCACACAATACTAAGCCCAAAAACAACGTGGGTGACTCTAAAGTCCTATCTAGGTGGAGTGCCTTCTAAGGGCAGTTGTAGGTGGCCTGGAATGTAAGTATTAAATTCTGTTTTAATCCTTTCTGAGTGCATTAATACAAGCCATTAAGCCTCCAACATGATGTCCTCACAACACTTAAGCCTCTACACATGGATTCTAATCATTCATGGAGAAGGAATAGCACGCAAATCCAGACAATACGGCAAGTCGAAACTACGACTATCTAGCAACTAAACAGGCTGGCCTTTTTAAAAAGATGTCGGGATATACGAGTGATACCCAACTGCGTTAAACTAAAGATCAACTTTCATTCCAACAAAACCCTCCACATATATAACCGCACCAGCTTTGCACTACTGCGGGAACAAATTGCCGCTACTCGTGCAACCTCTCCAAGACTAACACCGCCATTGGCTCCTTACAATCAGAGCTCTCCGCTGTACTTAACCCTGAGCTTTGGTCCATTCTCTCTGGCATCTCAGAAGCTTCTGCACAGAAAGAATTTCAAAAAATAAATATATCAAAAAGTATAACAATCTGTGTAAGTCCAAATCGCAACCGCAAATCCAACTGCTCCAGACAGTAGTTAATCTTGCTTCCAAAAAGCTCAATGACAATGCCGTTAGTGCCCTAAGCCTTGGACACAATTTCGTGGTCGCACCAAAAGAAGTGCCGGTGCTTGATTTAATGTTTAATATCAAATGCAGGATCTGTTGCTTAACGCCGGAGATAGCAAATAACATCAGGCTTGACGTTGCCCAGTCTTCGCCTCCAAAAAGTAATTTATCGTGCGGCCAACGCAGTGCGCTCGTGAAATTATGGAAAGAAAAAAGTATCGTCATCACCAGAGTGGATAAGGGTAATGCCACAGTCGTTCTTAATGCAATGGAATACAATCGAAAAATGGAGATTATCCTCTGAGATTTCTCTACCTATACTGCACTAGAACACAACCTCACAAAAACACAAGTTAAAAAATTAAAAAACTTTCTTAAAAAAGTATCTTCCTGGCCTCCTGACATTACGAAAAAACTCAAACCTTTCTGTTCCAGTTCCCCCCTCTCCCCGAATATACGGTTTACCAAAAATCCACAAACCCAATTCCCCACTAAGATCAATAATAGATGCCACTAACGCACCTTGCTACACACTGTCAAAACAGCTGACCAACTCTCAGCCCCCGCCACCACTGGACTTTCCACCTCCTATATAAAAAAATTCTACCTATTTTAAAACCCTAATAGAAAAATCTAACCTTAAATAACACAGACATGTTGGTAAGCTTTGACATCTCCTCATTGTTTACCAATATTCCCTTAATTGATAACTTAACACTCTCAGAAAACGTTTTTCTTTCTGACATCTTAGATCTCTTTTCCTTTGCCATTAATTCTGGTTATTTTTCTTGGAAGAACAAAATCTACAAGCAGACAGAGGAACCGCCATGGGTTCTCCCCCTCTCACTAATTTTTATATGGAAGATTTTGAAAAACGAGCCATAGGCCCCCTGCCCCTCTCAAACCTTCTATCTGGCTAAGATATGTAGATGATGTGTTCTCTATCTGGCCTCATGGCCCAGACACATTAGACTCCTTCCTCAGTCACCTCAACAGCCTACATCCAAGAATCCAGTTTACGATGGAAAAGGAAAAGAACAATTGTTTACCCTTCCTAGACACCTTAGTTACACACCTTCCCAACGGTACACTTTACTTTACTGTATATAGAAAACCTACGCCCACAGGCAGATACATTCACAAACTCTCCCACCACCACCCTGCTCAACAATACGGCATTATTAAAACTCTAACCAAGAGAGTCCACAATCTTTGTTCCAGTGGAACTGCCCTTACAACTGAGCTTGACCACATACACAAAACTTTCCTCTCCAATGGCTACAGCAATTGCAGTATCAAAAAAATAATCCGTTCCTCCCCCCATTCCCCGGTCTTCTCTTCAGAGAGAGTTTAGAAATGCCATCACCATACCCTACATCTGTGGCACATCGAGAAAAATAGCCAAGATTTTAAAAAAGTGCAACCTACACAGCATTTAAAACCCCACTGCAAACTTGCTACCCTTATTCGTTCTACAAAAGACCAGCTTCCTCCTCTCTATGTGCCTGGAGGAAAACAAGTCATACATCTGCAACCATGACTATGGTCAATCAGTCAGGCCTGGTGACCATGTCTTGGATACAACTCACAGGATCTCATGGAAAAAACCACCATGCTCCACCACAGCAAATTCAAAAAAGAGACGCTATTTTTAGAATCAGCAGCAGCTCTCAGAAATCAACCAAATCTCAATAAATATGGTTGCATTAAGCTTCCTAAGATTTGGGAAACACTAATCATCAGAGATCCCACCTTACATTCCAGGCCACCTACAACCGCCCTTAGAGGGCGCTACACCTAGATAGGACCTTAGAGTCACCCACGTGGTTGGGCTTAGTACTGTGTGGTATTTGTGTATATGTTACATTAGGGTTTTTTTTTTTTTTTTTTTTGGAATCCCTGAAGATGTCTCAGTGACTGAGACGAAATATAGGAAGTATTAAATTCTGTTTTAATCCTTTCTGAGTGCTGTATACAATCCATTAACCCCCCAACCGGCCACAACGTCTATAGACATAGAGATAAATATGGATACGAAGTGCAATTTGGTGTCACTATTTCATCCACATTGGCGGGTAGGGAGGTTAAACCTCCAATATGATGTCCTGACAGCACTTAAGCCTCTACACACAAATAAAAGGCAGTAACTTCTTGCATGACAACCGTACCATTAATCTGTCCCTTGTTTTCAAGCGATTATAATAGTTTTTTGACTATCTGTGGCAAAAATCTACTTTCTAGTCTTTCTTGAATGTTTGTTCTCAGTTTTTCAAGCTCAATGGTCACTTTAGTTGCAGTTGCCTTCGTTGTCTCCATAGCCAAAATGGTTTCATTGAAGAGACGGAGCTTTGTCCATGTGCAAACCACAGGTACATTTCTCCACACTCACTATTGAAAAAATTACTTATAATCACTGGACAGTGCTCTAGTGAGCAGAAGTAAACTTCAGACCTTCCTACATATGAAGAAATTGTTCAATAGCTAGGAGGAGGGATAAGAATCTTGTATTTCCATGTTCCAGTAATTTCCTGTATTTCACTTGCACAAAGTCACAAAAATCCTTCAGTTGAGATACATGAACGGTATAAATGTAAAAATACTTGTACACTTTAACAATCAAAGTACAATGTCTACTGGAAGAACATCTACTGCAGTTTGTAGACAATGGACAATATGTGCACCTCAGCCAATAACAACAACATTTCTCCCCAAGTCTTTCTTCAAATGTGCGAAAACATCATTTTCATCTTGGTGTTTTACACCTCCAAAGTTGGTGTTGCAATTATCAGCACAGAATCCGACAATTTTAGTAGACAGTTTCTGTTTCTTAATCATGGCGTTAAGCGATTCCGTCACTATTTCCGATGTTTCACCAGGGAGTGTTTCAACATCCAGAAGTTGAACCTTTATTCCATATTCGGGAATGAAGTACCTCACAATGACTAGCAGAAATTTAATTTCTTTCCTGTTTGATGTGTCTGTTGTAATTGTGACAAAATTACATTTCTCTAACTAACAAATCTAACAGGCTCTAACAAATTAAAACCATTTAAATCCATACCCCCCCCCCCCGGATATATGGCCTCCCAAAAATACATAAAGAAAATGTGCCATTACATCGCATAGTGGATGGCATTGATTCCCCCCCCCCCACATACAAACTAGCTAAACATTTGGCTAAAGCCCTTACACACTATACTGGCAACACACCTTCACACATAAAACATTCAGCCCACTTCAAAGTCAGCATAGAAAACCTCACACTCAAACACATTGACATAATGGTCAGTTTTGATGTCTCCTCCCTATTCACAAATGTCCCACTCAAAGAATCCTTAGAGCTAATCCAAGCTAAATTTCCTCCTGATATCACAGCTCTATTTCAGTTCACAATGAACTCAATTTTGTTTGGCAAGGAAAATTCTACAAACAAATAGAGTGGACAGCCATGGATTCTCCACTCTCCCCACCCTTAGCCAACATGGAGACTTTTGAAGAGAAAGCCTTAAACTCTGCCCCACAAAAACCAACCACATGGCTTCGATGATGTGTTCACTATTTGGCCACATGCTCCTATGCACTCCTCTCCTTCCTAACACACTTAAACAACAAACACCCCAGAATCAAGTTCACCCTGGAAGTGGGAAAAAACAACTGCCTTCCTTTCCTAGACACATTAGTCACCCGATGGAACCTTGGTTTTCTTAGTTTATAGAAAACCCACCCATACAGGCAGATACATTCACCAACAATCCCCCCCCTCCCTCACAACAATATGGAGTCATTAAGACACTACGCAACAGGGCTAAACTAATCTGTTCAAATGACAATGCCCTAAACACAGAACTAAACCACATTCTCAACACTTTCTTAGCCAATGGCTACCCCCCCCCAAAAAAAATCCAAAACATATCAAAACCAATAAACCACAACCCCCCCTTTGCAACAAGGATTACTCTAAATCCATCACCATTCCCTATATCTGAGGCACCTCAGAAAAAATTACAAAAATCCTAAAAAAAGATGACTTAACTACTTGTTACAGACCTTATAAAAAATTGGCATCCCTTATCCATTCCACTAAAGACCAACCCCCCACCCCCCTAGAACTACCTGGTGTATACCAAGTCCCTTGCAGCTGTAAGCTATCCTACTTTGGCCAAACATGCATGACAGCTAATATCAGAATTTCAGAACACAAGGACTATATCTGGTTTCACCAATACAGACACTCTGGTCTTGCAGACCATGCGCTGGATTCCTGCAATAGAATACGGTGGAAGAAAGCCACGATAATACACCGTAGTAAATTCAAATGTGAAAGGCTATTTATGGAATCAGCCTCAGCCCTAAGAAACAATCCAAACCTAAACAAATTTGGTTGCATGAGACTGCCCCAAATTTGGGAAACCTGCATCAGAAGACCTTCAGCCCAATCGGCCAAGAATACCAACATTGTCCACTAGGGGGCAACATCAGGACTTTTAGAAGAAAGAATAGCTTCCTGCTTCGTTCCTCATTTACTGTGTGTCATGCTTGCGTGCATGTGTCTTGTATTTAAGTTCCCGTGATAATGGCAACGCGACGTTGCCGAAATATTGGAAGTGTATTAAAATTTATATAATTACGGCTATTATAGCCTGTTTATAGCCCCTATACTTAATTTGTATTAAAATTTATTTTAATGTATATTCTATCGTATGTTGTAATTTCCTTAAGCTATTTAGTAAGAATACATTTCTCTAAGTCCTCGTAGAGTTCATCAATTACCATGGGTCCAATTATGTTCAAGACAATAGCCTCACATTTTGTTCTGGCAAGTGCAAATTTTGGTTCAAAAAGTTTCGAAATCAGTTTAGAAGAACAATCAGAGGTTCTGAAACTTACATCATGTGAAATGATGTAAGTTTCAGAATGCATTCCATTCCATTCCGGAATGGAATTGCTTCTTTAGCTGTGATTGCTAGGTCTTTTTCTGCAGGATCACTGTTTTTGAAATACAAATACATACATATTGAAGAATAACCTTCCGCTAACAAACCAGCTTTATGCTTAGCACTTATGTCTGACCACCTGCCATGCGCTACAGAGAAAACTGAGGTACAATGATCACATTGCACCCAATCAACTTCATCACAATATCTCTTAAGAAAAAGAAAGCCCGTTTGTGTTCATCGGTGAACTTACAATTCCTTTTAGGCATGACAGGGATAGTACAAAGCAGAATTATAACATAAACTAAAGCAAAACACTCTCTGCACATGTCAAGTTCATGTTGTGAATAACACTTGAATTACTACTAGAATGGATGAACAGCATTGTAAACACGCACAACGCTATATCATGGACATGTGATTTGCACGCCTCTAAAGATTCTGCATGTGCATAGTTTCATAGTAGATCTGCATCAAGGCCACTTCGATTGTGACCATGATGCAGATCGATTACACATATTCTAGAACCAGTATTGTTATTTTTATACTTATTTGTTCTTCTATTTTTACTTCCCTCCCACTCATGATAATGTACAATAGCAATAGTAATAATATGTAATATTATGTTTTCCTGTTCCGTCCTGGTCAAATTGGGATGTATGGTCATCCTAATTATATATATACATGTGTGTGTAGGGATAATCCAGTCACATGACAAGTTAGGCTCCAGACAACTGTCATATAGTAGTGAATTAATGTTTTTTTTTTCCTTTTTCACTTTTAGATGCATTAATGGTTTAACAACATTTTTAATCAGTCATATACGTGCATAAACAATATAAATTAAGCATTTATTTACATCAGATACATAAATGAAAAATTTTGAATAATTTTCACAAATGAAAAAGTTATTCTAAATAGCCTTGGCTTAAGGAAACATACCAATCAGTTGGGTCTTCAACCTGCAGCATTAAAAGTTTTTCCATTTCAGCAATAAAATTATCACATTTATGGATAAATAGAGTATTAACTACTGTAGCACTTTCTCTTCACTTAACTATTTTTAACCGCTGTAAGTTCAGCCTGGCCTCTCTCTCAGTTCAATACATCATCATCATCACTAAATTTAATAATTTTAATCATAGTATCGAGCAACAACACCCTTACTTTGAATTTTATCTGCCATTATTAACAATAAAATAAATCAACAGTTATAATTCACAGTGAAACATAATGAACAACAATGTAGTAAATAAAGTTCACAAATAGAGATGCACAAAACTACACATGCACAACTTGAAGTTACATGCTTAGAAACATTTTAGAAAAATCTGGTAACTGTTGAGCAAGAGTAAGCCAATCCAATGACATTCTTCACACTATTCCATATAATCTGCTCAATAATTTTAAAAGAAATGCTCATGTTTTGCTTAGTTCTTTAACAGAGGCTTTTAATTGCGTTCATTTCATGGATTACTTTATTAGTAGATAATAGATTATTTGTGTAAATTAATAAAGATGTTAACAATATGTTGTGCAGATTGTAACGTCACATCAAGTTTTTGGGCATAATGTTGAATTAAATTTATACATACAGAATATCCCAAAAAAGTCTTATGTTAATAAATTTTGAAGGTATATATTAGAACACACATGGGCAACCCCTGGCCCGCAGGCAGGATCCGGCCCTAATCTATTTCAGCGAAGTTTGTCTGATTCGTGGTGGGAGAAAACATGGTGTGTTCTACTAACTCACATTAAGCTGATGTCATATGACTTGCGCAAAACACACTATGTTTTCTCCAACCGGTCTCTTTCTCACTTTGACTAGCGGTGTGTGTGTGTGAACGTGTTACAACGTGTCAGTTCGGTACTTGCGTTGGTGTTGTGCTTTGTTCAGTGCCTGCATTGGTGTTATGTTCTATTCGGTGCCTGTGTTGATGTTTTGTTCTGTTCAGAATATCGCTTATAAATTTGGGACAATGTCAGGGGTTACTGCAAAAAAAAGAAAAGTAGATGCAGAGAATCATCAATTTCAAGACAACTGGACGGAGGATTATTATTTTATTCTAAATAAAGGTTTGCCTGTATGTTTGCTGTGCAACGAATCCGTATCCATCAACAAAGAAAACAACTTGAGGAGACACTTTACTTCGAGACATGCAAATCACCCAAAAATTGATGGACAACTATGAAAAGATGAAATATAGAAGTTGAAGAAAAACTTGGATACCCAGCAGCAAATGTTCAATAAGCAAAGAATGCAGCACCACAGCACTGTCAAAGCCAGCTTTGTGGTAAGCGAAAAAAATCGCTAAGCATTCTAAGTCATTTGGTGAAGGAGAATTTATCAAAGAATGTCTGCTGGATGTTGCAAGTATAATATGTCCTGAAAAGAAAAAAGACTTCGAGAATATTCGTTTGTCGAGATGTACTGTTGTCTGATGGATAGAAATTATGGCTGATATCAAAAAAAGTTTTTAAAAGAGAAGATTGCTAGATTGGAAGCATTTTCAATTGCTTTGGATGACAGCACCGATTCCGATATTCATGGAATCAGCCTCAGCCCTAAGAAACTATCCAAACCTCAACAAATTTGGTTGCATGAGACTGCCCCAAACTTACATCAGAAGACCTTCAGTCCAAATGGCCAAGAATACCAACACTGCCCACTAGGGGGCACCATCAGAACTTTTAGGAGAAAGAATAGCTTCCTGCTTCGTTCATCATTTACTATGTGTTGTGCTTGCGTGCACGTGTCTTGTTTTTAAGTTCCTGTGATAATAGCAACATGATGTTGCCGAAATATTGGAAGTGTATTAAAATTTATTTTAATGTGTATTGTATTGTACGTTGTAATTTCCTTAAGCTATTTAGTAAGAATATATAACCAACGTCTAAGCCTTTCCACGAGAAGAATGGAATATTGTTCCATAAACTGGAGAATATGGAACTATTATAAAAATATTAGCGTGGATAAGAGGATGTCTGACTGACAGATATCAAAGTGGTATTGGAGATGTGGATCAGCAAGATTTTAGGTAACCACGTGGGATCACATTAAAGGATCAGATCACCATGTGGTGCACCACTGGTGATCCTTTATCCATGCGTAGGCAAATAAAGTTTGCACATGAAGTATCTTCACAACTGGACTACTTGCTTGTATATAGAGTCTAATGACTTCACATCAATTGCTTTAGCATCCCACACTTCGATAAGGGATTAACCACCCTACCAGCCGAAGCAGATGAAATAGTGAGACCAAATTGCACTTCTTATCCATGTTATTCAACGGGTGTTACAATCGTATCCAGATTTAGATGGACGTCTATAGATGTCATGGCCTGTTGGGGTGTTAAACCAAGAATATAATTTCTTAGCATCTTTAATTTATAGTATAACCAAGTGAAATAACTTTTAACATACCAGGGTAATCAGGAAAGTGGATGATATGAAGTACACACAGAATGATTTGAACAGCTGGAATCATATGAAAAATGGTCAGTTCAATGTTAGTAAATGTCAAGGCATGCACTTTGGTGTGATGAGATATTCAATGTCACATTATATCAGTGGAATAATGCTAGAAAAAAGTTATCAAACTAGGGTAGGGATCTTGGAGTTTTAGTAGATAGGATGTGGAAGTTCAAGGGACACAGCAAAGACTGCAAATACAACTCAGAGAATAATTGCAATGCTGAAACAAATTTTAACAAGCAAAGATGAGGAAGTCAGTTTGCCACTTTACAAAGCCTCGATAAGACCTCTCTTAGACTACTGTGTGCGGGTCTGGTCTTCTGGCTTCTGTGGTGATTCTGATACAGTGGAGAGAGAGAGTGCAAAGGAGAATGTTAAAAATGATATTGTGTTGGGAATACAGATTATGAAGACACTGAGAATCTGTGGACTGGACTGCAGACACTAGCAAACAAAAGAGAGAGAGAGAGAGAGAGGTAATATGACTGAGACTTGCAAATTTCTGAAATGGTCATATAGTATATCAGTTGACAGAATTTTTCATTTTATGGAGAGTGGAGAAAAGGATGAAAGGGCATCCTTGGAAGTTGAGAATGAATGCCAACAAGAAGGGGATGAGAGTTAGATTTTATTCTCACAGTATGGTTCATGTGTGGAATGAATTGTCACTGGATGTAGTGAGTGCCAGTAGTGTAAATGAATTAAAGAACAGGTATGACAGCTGTGCAGATGATATGTGGCCTTCCTTGATGAGTCCCTGAATCTCTATAAGTCTCTCTGAACATTAATAATAATATTGGATAAAGGATTCCACTTGGCTCTAGCAAAAGATGTGGATTGCTCACATTCAAGCATGTTTGAAAGAAATTAGGTTTGTTGCAGTGTATTTGAAATAAATACTCTAAGCTTTCTTCTGTACTTATTTGGCTTCTGTGCAATCATCATTCCACTATGGCTGGAAAATGTAGAAACAAACTAGATGTTTAAGGAATTCAGTTGTGACAGCTGGTATAATATACTGTTATATGATTCACTGCATAGCTGATAGGAAATGAGCTGACTGTAGCAGAATCAAACTACTAACAAGGAAAAGGTGGGCCAGTCAGCTTGCTCAATTTTCCACTGTGATGTCCATGGTTGTCTATGCAGAAAGGTGGATATCATGAGAAAGTGATTGCTCCTAAATGGGTTGTCATCAGCTTCCCACTTAAACAATGGAAAAAAAGGGAGGATGAACAAACAGTTAAGTTGTGGTGGTGAATATTCAAGTAGGTATATGGAAGAAGGTTTTGCTTCCCATATTTAAGAGGGGGGGGGGAGGATTACTGCTGTCAAGCATACACTCAACACCGCTTCCTCAGATGTTTGTGTGGGGACTACCACACTTTGCGGAGATAGTGTTCACTTATTAGTGAATACTAATAAGTGTCTGTCTAAACCCTCCATGAAAAGGGAATGGTAACTGCAGTATGATACAATCAAGATCATCTCGAGAAATATCTGCAGCAGGAGGGAAGTAGATGTAGAATAAACTGTTATTAGAATTCTGACCACAAGTTGGATGCAACTGCTTCTATGTTGGTGTTAAGTGGGTCTTGCTGGAAGGTGATATGATTGCTGACAAGGATAGTGATTTCTTCATGGGCAGGTCCACCCCCCCCCTCCCTCTCCTATCTTTATGAATGATGGTAACATTTTGTAATGCCAGATCATCACTCGGCTTTGGGGAATGTTTCCTGCAAGCAAAAGCATATCAATTTATACTTCTACAAGAGCCTCAATGTCATTAATGTGTTGTCGGAATCTGCAACAATTCCACTGTAGGAAATGTTTTCATTATTTCTTTTTGGTGGTTTCATCTGTCTTGGATTCTTTTTTTTTTTTTGAAGAATTATGGATGGCCAGTATCCATCATTTCTTCTGGAAAAATATTGAAGATACTGCCACATTCCACTCCCTCTAGTGCACTCGATATAGCAATTGATTTATCTTCTTGAGAGGGAGCAGAGGTATTCATGCTATCTGTTGATGGGCCATCTATTATGGGGTCTGAATGTATGTCTATGAAAATAGGTGGTGCATGTTCCATTATTTATTTTATTTTTTTTTTTTAATAAGAAGATTTTCATCTAGTGGGACCATTTTTGGCATGTCTTAAGGAGTAAGTCCACATTGATATTTCTCTTTGACATGCTCTATGGAGACTGCAAGCAAGTCATATTCTTCTTCATGGCTGTCGTAGTTGCGAGAAGGTGGGAATAACACGTGGGAACATCTCGCTGACACTATCTACACAGTTGTCTTCTCAGCATAAGAGGGATTAGCAGATGTTGCTACTGTTGTAGTATACTGTGTCTTTGCCTTCTGATAGATGATACAAATGCTCTCTTTTTTTAGTTTTTGTATCTCTTTTTCATTCTCCCACCTTTTCCATGCTTAAGAATATGCTGGATGGCCTGCCTCACACAGAACATTTTGGTGTTTTGCTCTTAGTCTTTATTCTGGGGATCTTTATTACTACATTGGGAATAGATACATAACCATGACATGCGATTTAAGAATGACCACCTTTCTGACATTTAAAGCAACTGGAAGGATTCACAGGATACAGAGCCTTACTGGACAGTTCAGATAACCTGCTTTGACTTGTTGAAAATAAGGTTCCCGGTAGGGACCAGGTACCCATTCTTACATATGAAGATTCTTCTTATGGCTGTCATTCCTTCGTACTTGAATTCAGAGAAGATCTCTTCATCAGTATCCTCAAGGAGATCCAACTCTGATATTATGCCTCTGGAAAAGATTAAAGTTTTGTGTGGGGTAACTGTAATTCATATTCACTCAACAGATACTGCATGGAGTAATTTTTCTGATTGTGTTACTGTAGATGCTGCAATAAGGACTGCCTGAATGTAGTTTCTTTGCAGATTTGGAGACCTTGCCAAACCTTCTGGATGAAGAAAGGTGACATTTTTCTAACGGGATTTTCACCTGTTGAGTGCAAGATTAAGAACAGTGGCGTATTTGTTGAAGATTCTGATGTTTTGTTTCTTACTTTGGTTTTCTGTTGATGATTCTAAGGTTTCTGAATCCAGTTTAGACTTGTTGAGAGGCCCTGATAAACAAGATGAAAATTTATTCATAGTCAAAGAGAGAATAATTCAGTGCCGAGCGCCCCACTCGTTATCAAGCCATGAATGGATGTCTGCTCTCTGACACACAATGTGATTGCACTTGGGAGTGGAATGCCTGGGATACCCAAGATACTATACCAGTAAACACAGCAACCTTTGGCCCTGTCCCTGGATGGGGAAGGAGACTTACTGCAACACTAGTGACCTTTGCAGGTAAGCCCACTAGCCAACTGATTCTAGTCAGGCAATCCAGGATCACCTGTTTTGCAGAAACACAGGCCAAATTAGTGTGAGACTATCAGGTTCCCCCTTTCCGTGGCCATGCATCACGCTGTACTGTACAGCAAACATGGTGACAAGTCATTAGATCCCAGTGATGATGATCTGGATAACAGGGTAGTAAGAAAGACTAAGGAGAAATAGAGCAAAGAATATGAGAAAAGCATAGAAAAAAAAATTAGGACAAAAAGGACCTAGTACCATCAATAGGAGGTACCCTCTATGAATAGGTTTTTTTACGAATGTCCCAATCAATGACACAATTCTTCTTTTACAGAACAAATTCCCTCCAGATATCATGGCTCACTTTGCACATGTATTGTGTTCTGGTTATTTTGCATGGAAAAACGCTTTCTACCTACAAAAAGAAGGCACAGCCATGGGCTCGCTATTATGCCCCCCCACCAATTGTTAACTTTTATATGGAAAATTTTGAGCAACTTGCTTTAGATTTCTCTCCTTTAAAACCCAAAGTCTGCCTTAGATACGTTGACGATGTTTATGTGATCGTCCCATGGCAACCAGACACATTCCTTAGTCACCTAAACAAACAACACAAACACATACAGTTCACAATTGAGATTGAAAAACAGAACACACTTCCGTTTTTAGATACACTTGTCACTCGTCTTCCCTCTGGCAATCTTTCCTTCACTGTCTACCGGAAACCGACAAATACGGGACAATATATACACAAACTCCTACTACCACCCAACACAAAAACTAGGTGTCATCAACACGCTAAAAAAACAGGGCTCAGTCGATCTGTTCCAGTGAACAGGCACTGAAAGACGAATTTAAAATTATCAACAATACTTTCCAAAAAAAAACAGATACAACCAAAACACTATTAACAAAATTCTCTACAAGATCTCAATAAAAAACAAAGACAAACCAGACTACAATAAAACTATAACCATTCCTTACATTAAAGGGACATCAGATAAAATAAACAGAATACTACAAAAATACTTCTCTATGTGAAACACCTATTCATAGATTCATTTTAGAAATTATGGACTTTACAACCGTGTTATAAATAACTCTTTTAATATCCCAACATTTCTATCTTCATATCAATATACAGGACAAGCTAAGTTACATTACATACAGTAAGTTAGAGAAAGAATGAATTCAAATGAACTCGAAGCCACCTTTAAACCTCCTGCAAAATTAAAAAGTTTACTCAACTCATCAACCCCCCCCCCCACCTCCGCTGGTCCACCCTGGAGTATACCATATTTATTGCACCTGTAACATACCATATATAGAAGAAACAGGATGCACAATTCCTGTCAGACAAAAAGAACATAAACGACATTAAATATAATAATGATGGTGAAGCTGACCTTTCTGATCATGCCCTGAATACCTTACATAGAATTGACTGGAAAAGCACTAGTTGTCTACATCACGCCAAAACATGGTATAAACGCAAATTTAAGGAAGCCTGTGAGATTAACAACCGCCCCAATTTGAACAATAACGATGGTCTAAAAATCCCAAACATATGGAAGGCATATATTCAACCCACAGAACCTTCCTCTCTAAGAGCAACTATAAACAGGACTGTAGAAAATCCAAATCAATTGTTATTTTGGATCTTAAATCAAAAATAACAATTGTAATGCTAAAAATAGGACATCATTGTTACTGAAAGAAAACATCTGTAAGAAAGAATGTTTATTCATGTTATCACGAATAGAATTTAGCTTGAAGTAGTTTATAAATAATAATAATTATTATTATTTTTATTTTTTCACTAGAAATCATGCCAGTAGAATAACTTGTGATTAATTCATTCTTTCTCTAACTTACTGTATGTAATGTAACTTAGCTTGTCCTGTATATTGATATGAAGATAGAAATGTCGGGATATTAAAAGAGTTATTTATAACACGGTTGTAAAGTCCATAATTTCTAAAATGAATCTATGAATAGGTGTTTCACATAGAGAAGTATACATATATGCACGTCACATTAGCATACTCTATGACTGTTGAAATAAAATTCAACTTTGGAACTACTCAGATGAATTTTCAATTGTCAATATTTCCACTGTTTTTGCAAGAGCTTTTGTGATAACTGTGATGAGCTTACATTATTTACGAAGATATACTGAATAGTATAACTTCTGTAAAAATCTAATGAGCATATCCAAATTTCTAGCACATTTCAAACATCAATTATTTTTGACTTACATTACATACTTGTAGATATAATTTTGTTTATTTTTGCACTTACAAAAGGATCTAAGCTCAAAACTGAAATAACCTGATAATTTTTCATTAAATTCAATCCAGTAATGCAGAATTATTAGTGTCATTTTGCCAACTTTTGGGAATAAAAATGAGCTGACAGAAACCAAAACTGAATGATGTGGACAACAAAAATATCAAGTTTTATTATATAGCAAGAGTGAAGTCACTGCTATATAATTTCAAAACATCTCACCCTACAAATAATAGGAGCAAAACAAAAATGAGATGATCTAACAAATATTTATAGGAATTCTATTTACTCAATTTCAATAAAATCTGTCTAGCCAGAGTCTAAAAATGACTTGTATACAGGTGGATAGACAAAAGAAATCTAAGGTGAGTAGAATTCCAACTGAATTCATCTCACCTCAGTTCTCTTCAAAATAAAGGAGAGCTCCATTAAATGGCCAACTACTATAATACCTGGAAGCTTCCTACCTCATTAGTTATCACCAGAATCGATCATATCACAGATGTCAAGAACTTCAAAGGTTATTTACCTCCCTCTGGAAAAGTACTACGGAAAGACGTGGGGAAATACAGGTTATTGTTTTCAATACATTCAAGGCATGTGACTAAGTGTGAAACTCAGATCTCTTGAGCAAATTTCCATCCTGATCTTCCATCTCCATTTTGCAATTGGATATCTGGTTTCCTCCTACATGATTCATCAAGTGAGGTTGGATCATTGTGTTTTTTCACTACTCAACCCTCTTTTCAGTACATCATCTTCTTTTACTATCAACCTAGAGACTCCATAGCTCAGTTGGTATAGACAAAGCCCTTTGGTCAGAAAGACCTAGGTTCAATTCCTGTCCATAACATGAGGGATTAAGTATTTTATAACTGTAGATCCATATGTGTTCATGGGACCAGAAAGAGACCTTTATCTGGTCTCTTTCAACTAAAGGTGAGCTAGCCAGTCTCATGCAGAAGTAGAGTGTTTTTTCACCCAGAAATTTGGGTTTTTTTTGTCCCTCAGAACAGGCAAACTGGACCCGTGAACACATATGGATCTACAGTTATAAAATACATACTTAATCCCTCATTAGGAGGGCTTGCCTCATCCTAATTCACAGACTTGCAGACAATAGCATTCTCTATACCCATCCCAAACTTCTCATTTCCAATGCCTTGTGATGAACAAAAGAGTAAGACTGCAAAAACATTATGGCAAACACCCTAAATATGAAACTCCATCAATTTGCAGTGGAAAAAAAATCATCCTTAACTCTCATAATATTCCACTCAGGTCCAAATCAAGAAGAAATCTACAGATTTCTCTTCTTGGGATGAAAACAGATACTTATCTCATTACTCTTTTCCATTACATTTTTCCCAAGAGTGTGTAAGTTAGTAAGTGCTAGTAATACCCCCTCCCACCCACAAACACATACATACTCTATGTTGAAATGAGTAGTGGGACACTCCCTGTTTTTAAAGGAAATATACTGTTTGACATGTCCTGTCAGGTGTCTTCTCCTTCCAAGAGATTGATTATCATGTGTCTCCACCATGTCCTATTCTGCACCTCTCTGCTGCATTGCTCATATCAGAGACAAGGCCCAGTCTTCTATATTTTTCATCCACTCCAGTCTTTGTCTTCCTCTCCTTCTCTTTCCCTGAACAGTTCCTTCAAGAAGTGTCCTTAGTAGGTAGTTATGTCTCAGAATATGTCCAAAATAGCTGACTTTTCTCTTTTTAATTTATGTTATCAAGGTCTGCTTACGCCTACCATCTCTAGTACCTTTTCATTTATCTTTTTGTCTTTCCATGATATCCTCATAATTCTTTGCAGCATCCACATTTCAAAGGCCTCCAGTTTTTTTCACACTCAGATTGGAGAGTGTCCATGCCTGTACTCCGTATAATAATGTGGGCCATATGTAACATCTGGAGATTCTTAGTCTTGTTTTCAGATTTAATTCTCTAGATGTCAGTAGATTTTTCATATTGTTGAAAGTTGACCTTGCAATTTCAATCCTTTTCCTAATTTCATCTTTTGTCCTGCCTTTCTCTGTGATCAAGTGTCTGAGGTATGCGTATGTTTGCACCTGTTCTATTTCGTTTTATATTGAAGCATATTTTTGGTATTTCTTTTTCTCTTGAAATTATCATGATTTTTGTCTTTATAAAGTTGAAACTGAGGCCATACTGTTTGCTGTACTTGAGAGTTTCCTCTCTAAGAGTCTTGAGATCATATTTGTTTTCAGCTAGAAGAATAGTGTCATCTGCATATCTTAGGTTATTAATATTTCTGCCCCTACAGTGATTCCTTTGAGGTTACTAATTTTATTAAATATTTCTTCTGTGTACAGGTTAAAGAGAATTGGAGACAAGACACAGCCTTGTCTCACACCTTTCTGAACTGGAAATTCTTCTGAGGTTTCTCTATTTATTCTCAAAAAAAGCAGTCTGTTCCCAGTAAAGATTAGTTATTAGCCTAATGTCTTTTCTGTCCATGCCTATTTTTGAAAGGATTTCAATTAACTGCTCATGTTGAACATTGTCAAATGCCCTTTTGTAATCTATGAAGCAGAGGTCTACATTTTTGTTTTTCTAGATATCTTTCTATGATGGTTCTGATGTTGAAAATACCTTCTCTTGTACCTACATTTTCCTTAAAGCCACTTTGTGTATCATTTATTTCTATGTTTATTTTTCTTTTATTTCTTTCAAGAATAACATATAGGAGGACTTTTGATACTTGACTGATGAGGCTAATTGTCCTGAACTCTTCACATCTTGTAGCTTTTGTTTTCTTGGGAATTGTAACAAAAATTGAGTGATTAATATCTTTGAGTAGAAATCCAGTCTCGTATTTCTAATTGCATAAATTTGTTAGCAATTTCAGTCCTACTTCATCCAGAGCTCTCAACCATTCTGCCAAGATATTATCTATTCCTGCAGCTTTATGTGGTTTTAGTTTTCTGATGGCATTTTCAACTTCACAAAGTAAAATGGGTGGTCCTTCTAAATCAGTCTGTTCAGGAATATTATTTATTTGTTGCTCGTATAATTTCCTTGTGTATTCAATCCATCTTTCCATGATTTCATTTTAATCCATTAGAATATGGTCTCTTGAGTCTCTTATGACACTTGCAGGATTTGCTGTATTTGTCTTGCTTGTCATTTCTCTGATCTTTTCATACATTTTTCTACTTCTGTGTTTTCTATCAATGTTTTCTATGTCTATGCATTTATTCTTAATCCATTTCTCTTTGGCTTTCCTGCATTGTTTTTTTATTTCTTTATTCATGCTTTTATATTCAGGTTTGTTCTTTAACGTTTTTCTTCTTGTCTTTTTGACATGTACAGTCAACTTATAGCAAACTATCCACTATAATTTACTCCTGTGATTCCTTCAAGTTTGCTATAGAGCATCAACTGTATATTAATGTCATCACATGCTGCCAACATTGCTATATAACTGACTTTAGATTTGTATATTATCAATAATACCATGAAAAGAACTTAAGAGTTTCAAAAGAAGTGTTAACAGGACCCAACACCTCTCCTGATAGCATATCAATGACAGCATATTCCTTCATGACCAAACTAAAATTAACTGTAGGCAACATTATCAGTCATCAATGTAGGATAATATGTCACCTCAGTCCAGAAAAGCACAGGAAGATGCAGGAAGCTCATTAAGAGTCCAAAGATGCAGAACAAATAGTATGGAAAATCAATAACTAAGTGTGGAAATGATCGACAAGAAGTGAAAAGAGCCTGAAGGTGGTCAAGGTTAGGACATCACATTAATAAAAATAATAATAAAAACAAATAATGTGCACTTCTGATATACTGTAAGAGACTTGCCACATATACAACTAAAATAGAAAATACTGAATACAGAACCACTTACCAATAATCTTGCTTCATTATATACCATTTTTTATAAAGTTTGCTAAATTCACATTAAGATAAAAATTCTATGTAAAATTCAAAAACTATGGCAATGAACTTTCAAGAATTAGTACTAAAAGGAAAAAATACAAACCCACCTATGATTTTTTCTATCATATCAAACATTTTCCTTTGATCCTGTTCCTTTTTTCTCTTGAAATATTTCATAACATGTGCTAAGATATAAAGGCCTATAATAACTAAAAAGACAGAAATAAAATGATTATAAAAATCATATGCTATATGCTGCAAATTTTATTATAACAGTATATCCAGATTTAAAAATACCATACTTTTCCATGAAATTAGTGAATTTAAGTTGAAATATTATCAAAGTGAAATTACTGTATTTTTCTGTATATAAGATGCTCCATGTATAAGACAAACCCTACTTTTCGAACCCAAAATTAAGAAATCAATATTTTAAACATCTCCACTGTCTAATCATATACTCAGTGGGAGGAGGTCCAAACTGTCTCTCTAAAGCTTTATTTCCCTGTTTTTTTGCATAATTGTTGACTTTTAACTTGAAATTTGAAGAATATGACAATCGTTTTTTATTTTCCGACATTTTTATGGGCTAGTGCTCAAAATATTGTTAATGCATTAATTTACCCTGCCAACGAGTCCCAGACGTATGAATGATTTCAGAGTTCTGATTGGTTTATTCAGAATCAGCTGTTAATGATGTCAATCGACAGAGTTAACAAAGGCTAGTGATTGGTGGAAGCCTGTTTGCAGAGAGAAGGTACCGGCAGTTTCACCACAGCAACAGTGGCGAAACTGCCAGTACCTTCTGAAACCCCCCCCCGCCATGCATAAGACAACCCTCAATTTTTGGTCTAAAAATTTTAGAAAAAAGTATCGTCTTATACACAGAAAAATACAGCAGATGAAGTTTCAACATTCATTTTAACACATTTCAAAATTGTATTCCACAGGTTATAGTATGTATAGTTTTATGGAGTAAATGTTACTAGTAGTGTAATTAAAGTTTTATTATTTAAACCTTGGTTCTAGTCATTAAATTTTTTTTTTAAAAAACAAAAAAATATATATCAACAAATATTCTATTTACACATAACGTATATACATTTAGACCTGTTAAAATCACTGTCAATTACAATTAGTATATTTAGAATGCAGTAGAATATACTTTGGTGAATATAACAATTTTGCTTTTGTGCGTGTGTGTTGGGGAATGTCACTGGTATAGTTCGCCCACCATTTCTAGATCCCTTGTTGGATTTGTGCCAAGAATAGTCGATTCATGCTGAAGGGGAGAAAGAAATGAAGGATGTACGAATTGGTCGCCAACATGCGAAATCACGTGCTTTCTTGTCTGTCGCTGTACTAGTACTAGCTTGATTTTTGTTGTTCTCTTTTTGCATTATTTTTTTATTATTAATTTGTATGATGGATCCAGTACAGTCAACAAGTTCTATTGTTACACGTTTCAGTAGCTCTTGCAAAAGAATATTGAATAATGTGCTGACATTCTGCGAAAAAGAATCATCAGAAGGCCGTCTTCTTGTTCCCCTTTCTCAAGTCATAAAACGTGCAAGTGCAATTGCGGGCGTATCGGGGTCGACTGTTAAAAGAATTCGTAGGGAATCAAAAGGTGAAGGTAAGCCAAAATTTAAATCTCCTAAAAAAAAAAAAAAAAAAAAAAGCGCCAGAGTAAAACCATCCAAACCGTAGCTTTGAATGATTTTGATGTAGCCGTTATAAGAAGAGCTATTCACGAATTTTACGTGGTCGAGAAAAGAGTGCCAACTGTTCCGAAATTGATTCCTGTGCTTAAAGAAAAAATTAATTTTCCTTGGAAAAGAGAAACTTTAAGGAAAATACTTCATGAAATCGGATTTTGTTTTAAAAAGTCCCAGAATAAAAGGAAACTTATCATGGAGCGAAGTGACATTGTTTTATGTAGAACGTAGTATTTGCACGTATTAACACTCTACATACATTTTTCCAACTGTTATACAAGCAAAATAGTTACACTTTAAAAACAACAACGTTCGTAAAAGAAAAGCTAAATTTTCCGACCTGTAATAATAAACAAACTCAGTTTGTTTATTATTACCTCCCAGAAGACAGACTGATTACCCTATTATCGGAATGGATTCTCCTTTTTCTGACATGCGCAGTAGTTTCGAGGGACCTCAAATCGGTGGGCGAACTATAATATTGTGTTCTCATCACCATACACAAAAATATGCAAGCAAAGTTAATCACTAATGAAAGGAGAAGATTTTGGACTATATAAGATACTGTTATTTTTAAACATAATCCCATTAGCTGGTCATTCACCTCAGTCAGTTATGTTATGGTCCCTTAATCCTACTGATAAGGTTTCAACACATGTAGGTATATAAAATTCCTTCACTCATTCACAGCTAACTATATCACTACTGGTTTATGATGAAGAAATCTATTAAGTCATTTATAAACTTAATATACTGAACAATTATTACACTAGGATTCAATTAAGAATCAAAGCCAGATAAACTGGAGATCTTTTTTAAGAAATGTGGAGAATAGACTGAGCCTACAACCTAATATCCAATCCTCACCTTCATGGTGTATCCCCATTAGTAGGTATCTATCTATCTAAACACTGGAAGAATGAGCACAGGCTAGCAAGTTGAGATTTAACCAACCAAATTGTATTTTTATTAGCTTAAACAAAAAATGATGGTGCTACATGATGGAATTTAATGCGAGCTGGGGCGTTGCTGTGTAAACAAAGTATCTGAGTAGTTAAGAATAATTTTCTTGAATGGCAGGCAACACCAAGTAGAGTGAAATGGACAAACATCACATTGGGAAATTAGACAATGATACATTTGTGCCTAAAGCCCCATAGTAGGATCTACTAAGGAAGAAGTGGAGGAATTTTTCAAGTTCTTAGAGAAAGCAGCTGAAATAAAGAAACACCTGGTCATTGTTGGAGTTCTCTGAATAGCAGAGTAAGAAATGAACACCACATATATAGAAACGTTTGGGAAAATTTGGAGAAAAGAGCAAAGCTAATAATAATGGAAGCTGAATTTCTATTCAGGACATGAACTAGTCATTATTAACAGCATGGTCCAACATTAAGATATGCACAAATTCATGGAGAGAAAACATAGAAGCAAAAATAAGAAAGGTCTCAATGATTATATTATTTTTGGCAGCAATATTCTTACGCTTGTTCAAGAAAAAAATATACAGAGAATTTGAAATTGATCGCCATTTAGTCAGCTAAATCCTAAATTGTCACCCATCCTCATTCATTCAGTATCTAGGTAGATACCTAACAGGGTATACCATGAGAAGGTGAGGACTGGACATGAGGTCAGAAGCCTAGTCAGGGCTCCTCACTGCTTAAAATGCTACATAGAGTTTGTCTTCCAGTTATCCATCAGGCTACTAAGCATTCCAAAACCGAGTTTTTAAGGGCTAAAGGAAGGAAAGTTGCACCATATCTAAATGGCAATCATACTTTCTCAACTCCTGCCAAAATTGGTCATAGATTTTGTCCGAAACCCCAACTTTCATACCCTTTAGCACTTGGTTGTTTTCATCATCATCATCAAATTCCTGACATGTACCCTCAAGGAGTGTACAGGATATGATAGTACTACATGAAAAATTTACATCATTACTAACTTCCTATCTACAATTTTCCTCCAAATCAGTCTGTTACTTGTCAAGACTCCAACACTATCAGATCTTATATTTCTATGGTCTAACGCACTTTGTACCATATCAATCCACCTATATCTTGGTCTTCCTCTGGGTCGTTTTCCTGCCAACCTGGCAGTGAACATCTGTTTTGCTAATCTTTCCTCGCCCATTCTATTTAAATGACCATACCACCTGAGATTAGCTCCGCTAACGCATTCTTGGATGTTGACAATGTCAAGTTCTTTCCTAATATCCTAGTTTTTAATATGATATTGCCATTGATGCCATCTGTTCACGCCTCTAATCTTTCTCAGGACTCTATATCTGCCGTCTCTAGTCTTTGTTCAAGTGTTTTACTTCTGACCAGCTTTCAGATCCATAAGTTAAAACTGGTTTGAACATTGTCTTGTATACAGCTAATTTAGTGTTCCGACTAATTTCTCTCTTATTCCATGGTCTTACTCTCATGGTTGTTTTCATTGCATCATTAACTAAACAAAAACCTAATCCACACTACTGTGTTTTTTAATCTTCAAATTCTTGCATAAACAATCTCAGTAAATGTACTCTTACCATCCCAAACAAGCAACATACAATGTCTTTTTCTTTTTTAAATACCAGAAGAAAGAGATCTAAAAAATCTTGTCCAAATTTGATGCTGAAAAGTCTCTTGGTTCTGATGGGATTTCTCCAAATTGTACTGAAGGTTTGTGCTTCAAAGCCTAACTCCAGTTCTATTTTCTCTTCCCTTCCCCCATTCCACTGTATTTATCCCATAGCCTGAAAATTAGCTCATATTCACTCTTGCCAATAAGTTTTCAACAGTATATTTTTACTTGGATATAATAAATTACATGTTTGCTTGATTCTGTGTGAATACTTATCAAAAGAACAAGTTACTGATTGTTTACAGACATCATCCAGTAACACAGCATTCAATTAACAACAACAACAGAAATAGATTGAAAATTAGATGCTACAACCTTTGTAATATTCAATAGATAACAGAATAGAATACAGGGTTCCAATTCCATATATTTGACATTTCTAAACCTATATAGATAGGCAGAATCTTGCATTTCACCTGATATCCACAGATTTTCCTATAATCAAAATTTATAATCTTTTCTCTGTCTCTTGGTGATGTTTATTCAATTCCGTATGAATATA
Organism: Typopeltis vanoorti; assembly: GCF_054136105.1. NCBI lineage: Eukaryota > Metazoa > Arthropoda > Arachnida > Uropygi > Thelyphonidae > Typopeltis > Typopeltis vanoorti. The sequence continues at coordinate 60,157,339 of NC_143549.1, read as the reverse complement.
ATCTAACATTCCTTAGATAGACAAGCCATTCTGTGTGGGAGGGAGAGGGGAGTGGAATTAGTGAGCATTAATACTATAATGAATACATTAAACCTCAAAATATCTGGTCTCACACACAGCATGGTATTGAGATCAAACACAGAATGATTTGAAAAACAAGGTTCACATTCTCAACAGAAGCAGTTTTAAATATGAATATCTTTTCAAAGAAAATTACAAAGCACTATTATACCAGCATAATTTAAATTGGAATAATTGTCTCTCTCTCTCTCTCTCTCTCGAAAATTCTGAAGATTCTTCTCCTTTGTAAACATCCGGAGTGTTTTGTTATGTATGTTACATGACCCTTCTGCCACGTGGCACTTGCTGTTATTGAGTGACAATAACAAATATTGTTGTATTTGTCATGGCTCTGAATTGCTAGTTTATTCCAATTGGTGATATATTGTTAGTTTCAGTATGAAATATTTGTGCAAATTTCATTAAACTTATTTAATGTGCATAGCATGCATTTTCCTTTTGATTACAATGTCACAGGTTTTGATTAAAGCTAAGACTTATTCAAGATTAACTTCCCCAAACTAATATCATGCAGTGCTTAGATCATAAAGCAAAAAATTCAACTGACTGATGGCTACTAATGTTAGTGGTGGAAATGTTCATTAAAAGAATAAAATAAATTTTGCACTGTTACTTACTGAAAATACTTAGAAAAATTTCAGTCATTGTCCATTTAACAGCGTGCCTCAATCGACACCAAAACGGTTTATCAGCAGTTTCAGCTTCCAAGGCACAAATAGATTTTAAAGAATTCTCATTTACATCATCTGTGGTATGAAACCTATTCATATAAAACATCCTCATAAGAACAAAATATTACATCATAAAATTCTACAAGATAAAATATTTGCTGAAACATCAATACTTCATTTAGTAGTCGCTTGAACTTGATCAGAGAAATGAATTTGAAATCTTAATTAGCATATGCACTAATAGCAAAATAAAGTGTGTATATGTAAAAAAGTATACTTTGGCAAGGAAGAAATGTTGACATCCATCTTGGAGAACATAAAAAATACATTCGGCACCATCGCTAAGGTCAAGTCAGGACTAGCAGAGTATGCCTTTCATATTTCTTCACACAGCATCAAACGGAAAATAACAAAAAAGTGCTACACAGAAGTCATTATAAGTCGGAGAAACTGTTTTTGGAATCAGCAGCAACTTTAAAGCATTCACCATACCTCAACAAGTATGGCTGTATCAATTTACCAAAAAATCTGGGAGATAGCCATTTTAAGATCAAATTAATACTTGTTAGTGTTCTCTTTATCCAACAACAGATGGCACCAATTAGGACTTTAGTAACCTGTGTCCATTACAATTTTTTTACTGGTTGCACTTTTGACTAATTGTTGCCATTTTGTTATTGTGACAAACTTTTTTTTTTCTTTTTTTCATTCTGAAGATGCCGGAACCCAGTGAAATATCAGCAAACAAGTTAATAATAAAAGAATTAATATTTATTTATTATTCTTGTGTTGTGAATTAAACCCATTAAATAAACTAATCATGAACTGCCAACACATAATCTTTTCTGCCCATTTATGCAAAATTCATCAACTGCATTAAATGTATGTCTCAAAACTGCATGTGATGAGTTAATGAGATTTCCACCCAAGAAAGGCTTTAGTAAACTTTTTTTTTTTTTTTTTTTTTTTTTTTTTTTTTTTTTTTTTACATAGCTGGAAAACCTTGCTCTAGAGTAGTGATCTCCAAACTTTTTGCTGTGAGGGCCACATTGGGTACTTCAGCACTGTTCAGCGGGCCGTACAAAAAAAAAAAAAAACCTCTAGAACTAGATATATGAGTTTTATTGAAAGCAGATAAAAACTGATTACAGAATGTGTGAGATTACATTATCGTATATTAATGACAACGAACACTATCAGCAAATTCTCATATTTTTATCACAAATTATAATAAAACCATTAATGTGAATGATGTAACTGTGTTTGTGTTTTTAAAATCTTATTAAACTCAGGTTCAAATTTTGAAATGCTAATTACAAGTAGTGATTTCAAATGTTCATCAGATAAATTTGTCCTGTATTTCGACTTGATATATTTCATTCGGGAAAAAGTTTGTTTGCAAAGATACGTCCCAAAAATAGAGATAAATTTACAAGCAAATTTGAAGAAATTTGCTTGTAAATTTGAAGAAAATTTTGTAACATTTTGTAAAATTCAAATTTTTTTTCTTCATTAGTCCATTTTAATCGATCTTTTACCGTAACTTGGATTACGGTTACTTTTTGCTATTCGGGAATATATTTTGAACACAATTTTAATTAATGCATTTGAAATCTATCAACACCCCGTGTTTTTTTTTGCGGATTCTTATTGAAAAATTAGTCCAATTGGCGGGCCGGATAAAATCATATCGCGGGCCGCATCTGACCCACGAGCCGTAGTTTGGATACCCCCTGCTCTAGAGCATCAGTTCCCAACCAGGGGTATGTGCTGGGCCATTCAGGGGTACATAAAAAATAATCAGTAATGGCAGAAAAACAAGTAAGGTAAACAAAATGCAAAACATTAGTTATGGAACAATAAATGTTAAGTTTGAATCACTGCTAATGGAGACACTTCAAAACTAGTTCACATTAGAAAATGATGATTGGTGAGGATGTGGATATGAACCCCTCCCCGAAACCACTCTTCTACCACTCATTACGCACACTTCATGTGTCACTTTTGCCACCCATTCTCCTTTCCAGAACAATCGCGTGTTAATAAGAAATGACCTCTGCTATAACAAACCTTCCACTGACTTCCATTTGCAACATTTCTAGAATTTCTCCAAAAATATAAATACATCCTTAGCCAGACGCTAAGTGCATCAAAGCAAGCTCAACGATCTCACCAACATTTCAATCGGCTAGTGATCTGCATACCAATTATTACAGACTTTTCAGATAACACAAATAAATATTATTATTAATAATAAATCAAGTTTGTTAAATGCTTGATCATCATCAATATTTAACACGAAGCTATACTTATTTCTGTGTTAGGAATATTGTAAAATTAAATCTGTGGTCTGTACTTTTAGTGTAGTAATTTTCCTTTCCCAACTCATTACCTCATTTCCACTATTTTACATTAAGATAGGCACTGAACAAAAGTGTCAGTATTTAAAAACAGCTATTTTAAAAACAAGGGGGAACAATTTAGAAATGGGTTTAAAAGGGGTACACAAGTGGAAAAAGGTTGGAAACCACTGCTCTAGAGGCCAAAACATGGAACTTATAAAGCCACTTGATAATGGTTGGTGGGCTGGTTAGCTGATTATAGGTTTATTGGTACAAGAACAGCAAAGATCCTACTGCACTAAGCCAAGCGTGATAGCAGTATTCAAGATAAAATAAACAATAATAAAGAGATAAATTAGTAAATATCATGATATATATATATGTAATTAATATTTTAACTTGGGGATACTGTATATTAGGGTTACCAAGTAATTTTATAAGCTTGGTTATTTAACTCCTAATCCCAAGTAAGCAAACAGTTAAGTTTGCACCTGAAACATAGTTCAAGTCTAAAGATGGTACAACAACAGGGCAATCTCCTCCAGAGATTCTTATTAAAAATAAAAACACCTTGTAGCAACTTGTATAGGTAAAGTTGATAAGGCTCTGTATTACTAAAACCTTGGTATTTAGGGTCTAGCTACTCACTGAGGAGACCTCAAAAAAGGTTGAAACTGGTCTGGGTAGTGACCCCCACCCATAATGTATTGCAGTATACATCTTTTAGTGAGATGTGCTTTACATTATGGGAAATACTAAGAATAGTGATCAGAACTTTACCCACCTTTACAATGAGTTACCCTGGTGTTGTACCATCTTTAGACTTGAACTATGTTTCAGGTGCAAACTTAACTGTTTGCTTACTTGGGATTAGGAGTTAAATAACCAAGCTTATAAAATTACTTGGTAACCCTAATATATATATCATCATCATCATCATCAAATTCCTGCCATGTACCCTCAAGGGGTGTACAGGATATGACAGTACTACATAAAAAAATTACATCATTACTAACTTCCTATCTACAATTTTCCTCCAAATCAGTCTGTTACTTGTCAAGACTCCAACATTATCAGATCTTATATTTCTATCGTCTAAGGCACTTTGTACAGTATCAATCCACCTATATCTTGGTCTTCCTCTGGGTCGTTTTCCTGCCAACCTGGCAGAGAACACTTGTTTTGCTAATCTTTCCTCTCCCATTCTATTTAAGTGACCATACCGTCTGAGATTAGCTCTGCTAACGCATTCCTGGATGCTGACAATGTCAAGTTCTTTCCTAATATCCTCATTTTTAATATGATATTGCCATTGATGCCATCTGTTCACGCCTCTAATCTTTCTCAGTACTCTCATATCTGCAGTCTCTAGTCTTTGGTCAAGTGTTTTACTTCTGACCCAGCTCTCAGATCCATAAGTTAAAATTGGTTTGAACACTGTCTTGTATACAGCTAATTTAGTGTTCTGACTAATTTCTTTCTTATTCCATATGAATTTATTCAATTGACTTCCCACGATACCAGCTTTGCTGATTCTGTTGTCTATTTCTATATTTAGTTTACCATCTTCAGTAAAAATTTTGCCTAAGTAACTGAAATGTTTTACTTGTTCCACAGGTTCTCCATTCACAACACAGTTGACATTTTCAATGATTCTGCCTATTTTCATTGTCTTTGTCTTTTTATTGCTGACCTTCATACCATATCTATTACAACAGCTATTCAATTTAGTCAGAGAATCTTGCAGACCTGTAGCGGATTTATTTAGAAGTATAACATCATCCACATAAAGCAAAGAGCTGACATTAACATCTCCAATTTTGATATCAGGTTTAATACCACATTCCTTCATAATGTGATCCATATAGATAATGAATAACAGAGGGGATAATGTACATCCTTGTCTCACACCAGATTTAACATTAAACCATCTTCCTGTACTTCCTTCAATTCTAACTGCTCACTCACAACTCAAATAAAGACTAAGTATTGCTTGATATAATGCCCCATTCACACCATATAACTGCAGCGTATTGAATAGCTTCTCTCTTGGCACCTTGTCATATGCCTTTTCCAAATCGACAAAACTTAAATACAGATCTTTGTTATATTCCCATGCTTTCTCGACTATTTGTCGTAAAGTGAAGATCTGATCCTGACAGCCTCTATTTGGCCTGAATCCAGCTTGTTCTTCACCAAGCTTTTCTTCCACAATTCTTCTCAACCGTTTCTCAAGTATACTTGCATAGATCTTGCCAGGAACACTCAGTAGGGAAATACCTCTGTAATTCTCGCATTCAGTTTTATTTCCCTTTTTATATATGGGTACTATGAGAGCTCTACTCCAATCATCGGGAATTCGTCCCTCTGCCCAGGCTTTCTGAACTATGCAGTGCAGCCACTGTAAGACTCTTATACCACCATACTTCAGCATTTCTGGTCGAATATCATCTACTCCTGCTGCCTTTCCACATTTCAAGCCTTTGATGGCTTTTTCTAGTTCAAGTATGGATATGTATTCCTGACTGCATGCCTGGTCAGTGTTTTTTATCAATGTGCTGTCATCACTGCTTGTTTCATTTAGCAGTTTTTCAAAGTAATTACTCCATACTTCAAGGATATATATATATATATATATATATATATATATATATATATATATATTAGTTATATATGTTAAAAAATTAATTAATCAAATCAATATCTACATATAAATAGAATATATAATCAAATGTGTTTGTACATGGGTTACATTTAAATGGCTTTGAAGTGAGTGTACTGGAGAAAGTGATGTGGAATGAAAGTACAGTGTGTAATGTGTGCCAGAGATCAGAAGAAAGCGATGAAGGGATAAATCAGGACAGTGGTATTGAAGAGACAGAAGTGCTTGGCAGTGGAAACAGTAGTAGTGTGAGAGAAGAAGAGAGAACAGGAATACACGAGAAACGGAAACGGGGGGGGGGGGGCTCAGGTGGACAGGGAGACATGGCATAAGGAGAATGGATGTTGAAAGTGGCAGTGAATGTATGAAAATGGAGTATATTGTGATGTGGGTGAAGAAGTTGAGACTGAGCAGATGTATTTGGCAAGTGGTGATAAAGGTGATTGGGCAGGTGTGGTGGGGAAATCACAACCAACATGGCTTGGATAGGACTGGCTACAGACCTAAAAATTAACTGCGGTGTTTGTTTACAAATGCCAGAAGTATCAGAAATAAAGGGTATGAAATGGCTTCAGTGAATGAGGTTATTCGCCCCAAAATCATTGGAATAAGTGAAATATGGTTGAATGAAGATGATATCGGAATAGAAATGGAAGGGTACAGTATTTTTCGTGAGGATAGAAAGGGCAAGAAGGGGGGTAGGAGTGCTGCTGATTGATAGCAGGGGAATTAAGTCCACATAAGGTAGATATAAAAGGAGGAAATAGTGGCAATGGTTATGAGGCAATGTGGTGTAACGTGGAGGTTGAGATGAAGACATATTTAGTTGGATGTTGCTATAGGCCTGGGAATGTGATGAAGAAATGTATAAACAACTTGGATTAGTGAACAAAGGAAGGGTAATTATTATGGATGATTTTAATTATGGTGATATAGATTGGAAAGAAGAGATAGCATTTGGGAATAAGGAAAATAAATTTCTCAAATTCTTGAGAGATAACTATCTCAGGCAGCACGTAAAGAAGGGCATGCAAGGATCAAGAGTTCTAGATCTCATCATTTCATCAGAGGATGTAAGTGTTAGAGGAGTTTCACATTTTCCTCCAGTTGGTGAAAGTGAAGATGAAGTAATCACCTGTGTTGTGGCTAGTCATATGCAGACTTTTCTGAGGAAAGGATATATGTGGAATTATAAGGCTGGTGATTATGACAAGTTTAGGAGACAGCTTGGAGATATAACATGGAAAGAAGAGTTGAGCAGTAAGGAAATAAATGCTGCAAGGGAACTGACAAAAAAGACATAACAGCATCAATGTGCAAATGTATTCCAGAGGCCAAAAGGCTGAATAAGGTAGGTGTAAAATGGATAGATGTGGAGCTTAAGAATGAAATTTGGAAAAAGAAAGTACTTTGGAGGAAGTACAAGATGAATAAATGATAATAATCAGTCACATGAAGAGTAGAAAGTTTTTTTAGAATATTAATGACACCTAGTTTTTGTGTTGGGTGGTGGTAGGAGTTTATGTGTAAATAAGGCCAGTATATGTCAATTTCCGGTAAAGAGTGAAGGAAAGACTGCCAGAAGGAAGACGTGTGACAAGTGTATCTAGAAACGAAAGTGTTCTGTTTTTGGAGCAGATCTTCAAAGCTCTGAAAAAAAATGCCCTGGCAAAGATCTGCTCCATTGAACAAGCACTGAAAGACAAATTTAAAGTTATCAGCAATACTTTTCTAAAAAATGGTTACAGCCAAAACACTATTAACAAAATTCTCTACAAGACCTCAATAAAAAACAAAGATAAACTAGACTACAATAAAACTATAACCATTCCTTACATTAAAGGGACATTAGATAAAATAAACAGAATACTACAGAAATATAACCTCAAAGCCACCTTTAAACCTCCTGCAAAATTAAAAAGTTTACTCGACTCATCCAAAGACCCACTCCCTCTGCTGGCCCACCCTGGAGTATACCATATTTACTCCACCTGTAACCTACCATATATAGGGGAAACAGGACACACAATTCCTATCAGACAAAAGGAACATAAATGACACATTAAATATAATAACTATGGTGAAGCTGGCCTTTCTGATCATGCCCTGAACACTCTACATAGAATTCACTGGAAAAGCACCAGTTGTTTACATCACACCAAAACATGGTATGAACGCAAATTTAAGGAAGCCTGCGAGATTCTTATCGACTGAACAATAATGATGGTCTAAAAATCCCAAGCATATGGAAGGCACATATTCTACCCATGGAACAAAGACTGTAGATAATCCAGAATCCTAAATCTAATATAACAATTGTAATGTTAAAAATAAAACATCATTTGCTACTGTAAGAAAACTATCTATAAGAAAGAATGTTTCTCTCATGTTATCTTAAATAGAATTTAGCTTTGATATAGTTTCTAAATAATTAATTTATAATTCTGGTTTTTTTTTCACTAGGGGGTCATGCCAGTAGAATAACTGGTGATCAAATCATTGTTTCTTTAGCTTACTGTGTGAAATGTAACTTAGCTTGTCCTTGTATATTTGTATATACTCCAATTGATGACCTTAGTATGAAGGTCGAAACGTTGGGAAATTAAAATAGTTGTTCATAACACGGTTGTAAAGTCCATAATTTCTAAAATGTATAGACTGGTCTTGTATATCTGGAGTTGTGGTGAAGGTCCTGGAGAGATTGGTAAGAAGCAGGATACAGAAATAGGTTGATAACAGCTGTATTCTCTGTGGTTATCAGCATGGGTCTGATAACTTATGTATTATAACAAGGTGACAAATATAAAGGTTTTTGATAGACTGCCACACAACAAGCTCTTAAATAAATTGAAACAGATGGGATTGGATAATAGACTTCTGAGTTGGATCAGTGACTGGCTGTCGGATAGGTATCAGAAAGTTGTATATGGGGGGGGGGGACATCCCGAAAGAGAAATGTTACTAGCAGTGTGCCGCAGGGGTCAGTTTTGGGGACATTGTTGTTCAATTTGTATGTTAATGATATTGGGTTGGATTTAACTAATTATATCCAGCTGTTTGCAATGATGCAAAACTGGGGAGAGCAATGTAGAGTCAAGTGGATGTTACTGCCTTACATGAGGGCCTGAATAGATTGCATGAATGGGCAGGTAAATGGAATTATTAGTTCAATGTTGCAAAGTGTAAGGTTTTGAGATTTGATAAGCAATGATGGGATGCAAAGTATACACTTTGTGGGGGAAACTTTAAACAAAAGGAGAGGAGATGAGAGATCTAGGAGTGATGGTGGACAAGGAACTGAAATTCAAGGGCAACACTGCACAAGTTGTGAAGACATCACACTGGATAATGGCAATGATGCAGAGGACCCTAACATGCAGAAATAGAGAGGTTATGATTCCATCGTATAATGCCTTGATCAGGCATCACATGGATTATTGTGCACAGATTCGGTCGCCGGGTTTTCATAGTGATGAGGATATGTTGGAAAGGGTCCAGAGAAGATTCACAAAGGTAGTCAGTGGTCTTTGGAATGTGGAGTACGAGGGCAGATTGAGAGAATGTAAGTTGCAGAGCCTCATGAATAGGAGGAAGAGGGTGGGTGGGGATATGATTGAGATGTATAAGCTAGTCAGGGGTTGTTATCAGATCAACATGGAAGAGATTTTTCATGGAATGGGGAGAGGAGAAGAGAGTAGAACAAGAGGCCATTGCTGGAAACTGTATAAGGAGGGTGTGAACAGAGGAGTGAGGAGTAGTTCTTTGCATGGAGTGTGGTTGGTGAGTGGAATGTATTGCCTGAGTGTGTTGTGGGTGTAGACACATTGAATCAGTTTAAAGCATGATTGGATGAGCACTGTGTGCAATAGTGTGTACCTCCCATGATGAGTCTCTGACTGCATGGAAGTCAAATGTCTAATAATAATAATAATAAACTAATTCTTTTTAAAAAGTTAAAAACTTCATGCAGTTTGTCTGAGTCTGATAAGATCTGCCTCAGTATATATATAAATGGCTCAGCCAGACGAGTAAAAATTTCATTCCACAGTTGTGTGAATCACATATATGGGTCATCAGTCCTCAGTATATAAGAATGTACAAGATGATGTGCCTATGCAAAGCTTAGCAAGAACAACTTCTTCTCTGCTGTTTCTATGTTATCCAGACTGACAGTGCTTAATTTCAGGCTTAATCTTGTCAATTTATTTGGAAGTGCTTCCTACCATGACTGTCACTGGGTTATTAGATTTCATCTTATAAACCTGCCTGTATGCATTACCAACAAACGTATGTAGAATAATTATCAGCTGATCTAACAGCTGCACAGTCTCATTTCCCTAAATTCCAATCTGGCTAGGTATCCAAAACAGCTGAATATCAACATTAAGAAGCTTTCATTTTTACAACAGTTGCAGAACCTTGCAAAACACTGGATGTGGATTGTACACAGGAGATGGGATAGCCTGTACAGAATTCATCAAGTGTGTAGAAATCATACACTTTTGGTAGCAGTTTTCTTTTATACATACAAGTGCAAGCTGAAATGCATGTATTTCTGCTGTATAAGTACTGCAATCAAGTAGGATCTGACTGGATATGATAAAAAAAGTATAAATGAGAAGAAAATCTAAGTGATCTACTCTGTGTGCATTATATAACTACATTTGACAATCTGGCTAGGTATCCAAAACAGCTGAATATCAACATTAAGAAGCTTTCATTTTTACAACAGTTGCAGAACCTTGCAAAACACTGGATATGGATTGTACACAGGAGATGGGATAGCCTGTACAGAATTCATCAAGTGTGTAGAAATCATACACTTTTGGTAGCAGTTTTCTTTTATACATACAAGTGCAAGCTGAAATGCATGTATTTCTGCTGTATAAGTACTGCAATCAAGTAGGATCTGACTGGATATGATAAAAAAAGTATAAATGAGAAGAAAATCTAAGTGATCTACTCTGTGTGCATTATATAACTACATTTGACAGGTGTTAGTGTTAGACTTCCCTCCTTTGATGTGGAGGACAGTGACACCTTATGAAGTGCAAACCTGCCATGGAGGAATACTGTTATGTTAATTAGAGGTAATGTTGTCAAAATTCATGCCAATGGCTTGCATAATCTCTAACATGCATACCGTCAGACGTTACAGCAGTCTGACGTGTGATATTGCACCCTCTAATGCATAGCAAAGATACTAGTCATCTAGGATCCTCTGGAAGAGAATATTTTTAGGACATAGTTAAGAGACAACTGTTTTCATCTAAGTGACAGAGCTGATCCATTTGCTATAACAAAGACTTAGAGTGGGTGATGTGCAAAAGGCACCAGTAGCTATCTGTATACTCTGATGGATCTAACCATTGCACGGTACGCTGCCTTGCAGAATTGTAGACGACTTGAAAATCTGAACATACAAGCACATGATAAAGATGAAGCAATGAAGATCAATCCATACCCCATTTAGTCGAGGATAGAATGCAAAGGAGACAATGCCTTTTGCACTTTTCTCTTAATAGCCAAACGTGTGCAAGGAATGTAAGCTTTCTGTCAAAAATGAATCCTAAAAACCTTGGCTTCTGTCACTAATGGAAAAATGCTTTGTCCCATTCTTAACTCAGGATCTGAGTGAAGAGTGCATTTTTGGCAGAAGTGTATATAGACACCTTTTTCTGCTGAAAACCCAAGCCTAAGAGACCATGGAGAGACATGATCAATTGCCTCATGTTAGAAGAGTAACAATAAATTGTGAAATCATCAATCTATAGAGCATTCCTACAGTGGAAGGAAGCTGTTCAGTCATTGAGTTAACTCAGAAAGCAAGAGTGTCACACCTAAGACAGAAGCTGGGGGGGGGGGGGTAGCTCAGCCGTATAATCAAGCTCTTCTTGATTATACAGCTGAGCTAGTGTACTTCCCCATTCAGACTTAGCTAGACAAAGTTTTCATTAAATACAGGAAGCCATCTAAAACTTAAGTTATATAGGTCTTGTAATATGCCATAATCTCTAGGCTGTATCATGAGTTTTTCCATGTCAAAGAACACAGAAATCAGATATTCTTGTTTTGGGAATGCATCTCTAATACATATATCTAAATGAACCAAATAGTCCATTTAGAAACATGCTGAATAATGTCTAGGAAAGTTGTACATGAGAGAAGACAGTTGCTTTCTAAATTCCAGAAGTCTAGCATTAACTATTTTCTTCAATATCTTACAAAGACAGCTGGTCAGAACAAGAGGTCAATAATTGTTTGCTTGTGTTGAATCCTTTCATGGTTTTGGGATGGCAATGGCAACTGATGCCAAGAATCTGGAAACTTCTTCTGTAAGTATTCTGTTGTATAGTAAGAAAGGATATCCATATAAGATTATCAAAGATATTTTATCATCACAAAATTGTTGTCATCAGGACCTAACGCACTGGAGTAAGACAGTAAAATAGATCTTTTAAGTACCCCCCCCCTTATCAACGAACGTGCAATGTATGGCTCTAGTCCATAAGTAGAAGAATTTAGCCACAGTTTATGAAGCGGTTGCTGAGATACTAACAAAATTTTCTCTAAACAATAGTTTTGGGATTGGCAACAATACATCCATTATGGTCCAAGGTAGACAAATGATGTTTTAAATCTACTGTTTGTTATCCAGATTTTATTCCATTCAATTTTTGCACTGGCTGTTTGATTGATTGATGATGTTAATTGGATCCTATAAAATATATCCCATACTCTGTCTTCTTTTTGGCTCTTTGGCACTCAGGGTTACACCAAGGTTTTGGATAAAGTGGAAATCGACACGTTTTGTTGGCACTACCCCAGAGTGTGTTGGTTAAAATCACCCATGAGAGACATGAGCTAAGGTAGTTGCAATATAAGATTATCAAGTTCAATCTCATTCAATTCATAACCTGATGGTAACATATATACATGGAACATACTATAATAAGAAATCCCACAGTAATCAATTGTTACTGCTTCCAGAGCAGTATTAAATTGGACATAATGAGGAATATGACTGCCACTGGGATGCTACTCCACCATGAACTGGACCATCTCCATTTCTGTCTTTAAGAACAAAAGTGAAATCTCACAAGGTAGGGTACTCACAGGGTTTTAAATACGTTTCCTTTTCTGCAGACAGAAACAGAATGGCTTGTGTTTTGGCACCAAGAGCTTGCTATCATCAACATTTTCTGGCAAAGCACAACAGTTACACTGCAAAAATTTCCCTATGTTTTCACTCTGTAGACCTGTCTGATTTCTGAGAGGTTATCATTATTAGATTTATATTCATCAATTGATTTTGGAAAGTATGGACAGCCAGTGTTCCATTTCTTTCTCTGTAAAAATGTTCAATACATCATCTGATCTGTGAGGTTCACTTGCTAAGTTTAACTTACTTTCAGAGGATACTGAAGTATCCATTTTTTCTGTGGGATTATCTGGTGACATCTTTAAGTGACATCCTTTAAGTGATAATTTTTTTGACAAGTGGGTCATCATAGAATGTTACCATTTTTGAAGTTGTTTCAGGAGTTAGACCATACAATGTTATGCATTCATGGGAGTGGTTGGATGATCTCCCTGACAGTTGACACATTTATCTTTCTTTGCACAGTAAGCTTTTGGTATCCTGCTTTTACAGATGTTGGGTGTATCAAAAAAAAGGATGATGTTCCTGGTCAAAATCAGGTAATCATTCTATATATCAGGATACACCTCATACCAGTCACTCCTTAATCTTTAAGCTCACTCCCTCCTCTAGAGGAATTTAGTGTTTTATGAGGAGATACAGTAATTGGTATTTCACCCATTGAGGTTGCTTTCAGTAGTTTTTCTGAATGTTACTGAATGATGTATTAACAAGGACATCACCAGAATATAATTATGTAACAGTTTTGAGAGAACCTGTTAGTTTTTCTAAATCCTTTTCAATAAAGAAGGACACCATTTTCCCTATTGCATGGATGATGAGTAAGTCACCTATCCCACAGGCCAGCGACAGGGCCTTGTCGCTGAACTGTGAGATAGGAGAATTACTGCAATATCATTGAGCCTGGCAGGAAAGCCCACTAAGTGATTGATCTTTGTGGCAGGCCTGGCTTGCAGAAACAGAAGCCAAAATAGTGCAAGACTACCAGTATACTATACTGACACCACAGTAAGCCTTGGGCCCTGTCTCCAGACCATAGGGAAGGAGTCTTACTGAAATGCTATTTATCCTTGCAGCCAAGCCTGGATGATTGATCCTTGTCAGGCCATCCAGCACAGCTAGTCTTACCAAAACAGAGACTAAAATAATACCAAGATTCCCTTCCTTGATGTCCATGTTTGATGTGTGGTTGCACCACACATCAAACATGGCAGTAAGGCACTGGATCCCAGTGATGGAGGTCTGGAAGTAGAGTGAAGAATATAAGAAGAAAATATTTAATTCATCAGCATTAGCCCAAAGTCAGGTGACATTCCAGGTCAACTGAGAATGTCAGAATCCACATTAGGGATTGTTTATTAGATGAGAGGTTTCCTGCTACTGTAGAAACCAAGTGCCAATGATCTACACTACTTTAGAAAGAACTGAAGTGAGAGAAGCTGAACAGCAATTTGATGGTAAAGATTTACTACCCTTCTTAGGAAGAGGTATGAATATGAACTAATTTTCAAGTAGTGAAATCAGAGAGAATAAAAAGATGGTAAAATGCTGAAGAAGAAACTTTCAAGATAACGGGAGAAATGGCATCAGGATTGAGAGAAATTTTGGTAGGCAATTGGGATAAGTTTCTTCTACATGTCCGTACGGAGATGTGCTTTGTGTTATGGGAGATACTGAGACAAGGAGTGATGAGAGCTTGGTCCACCTTTGCTCGGAGTTGCCTGGTGTTGCACTACCTTACCTCAGTCCAGAAGATATTTTCAGGTGCAAACTTTGTTTGCTTACACTTGGATAAAGGATTAAACTAAATTTATTATAGTCTAACCAAGTGAAAAATAAACTTCCAAAAAAAAAAAAAAGAATAGAATACGGAAACAATTTGGGTGGTTGGAAAAGAAATAATGATATTTTGTGTAAGATAATCTTTACCTAATTCCCCAGTCAGGATTGGCTTGTAACAGGATTATGGAATGATTAAAATCTTCATCAAACCTGGACAAATCCTGAAAAGCAAAATGAACAATAACTTCTTTACATATTTAAATAACAAAAAATACTTTGCTAATGTACTTCAGAAAATAAATTTTTCCTAAGTCAAAGAAAGACAAAATATCTATTTGCAAACATAATTACATTCAAAGGTCTACTAATTTAGTTTTCCATTGCTACAATTACAATTGCTCTGCAACTGTGCAGAGTACTTATGTGAATAACACAATCCAGAAAGTTCGTATGTATGACTGGAGATTAACTATAACACTACTGTTTTTAATTCAGCATATGCAATTTCTTGATTTATATTTAAGGCAATATTTTTAAAATTAAAAGCTTTTACAAAATTAGTTCGGAAAGAAAGAAAGAAACAAATTGTATAAATTAACAAATACCATGTAATGTAATTTAATCACAGATTATATTACATTAACACTTGCAGGATCAAACTGCCTCCAAACTCTGTCACAGTCAGATTTTGGAGTTAGCTGTTGCTCTTTCTACATAGTTGTTTCCATATAGCTGTTATTACTAACTGAAATCACTACATGTTTTACAAAAAAGTTCTACATCTTTCATGGAAAAATAACCTAAATGAGTGCTGATTGTAGCAAGGTAACAGAAGCAGATAAAATAGTTGACCACTTTGCAAGAGTATTGGACTCAGGTATATCATCCAAGTGAGGTTAATGCTGTGATGTGTGAGACAGAAACTGATGTGGGAACAGAGGTGATTAGGATAATGCTGAATCTCAATGTAAATAGTTGTGAGATGATTAGATGGGATATCAGCTCAGGTTTTGCAAGAACGTGCAAGGGAACTGGCCATGGCTCTGACTAGGCTCTTTAATTTAAGTCTCAGTTCTAGTAGATTTCTAATTGATTGGAAAGAGAAATAGCAAATTATTAGACCAATCAGTATCTCAGGAGTGGTGGTGAAAGTAGTGCAAAAATTGGAGAAAAAGAGAATTCAAGAAAAAGTGGATATGAATATGATACTCTATGAGGGGCAACATAACTTTGTGAAGGGTTAGTCATGCCTTAGTAAGTTACTAACTTTTTAGAATAGAGTAACAGCTGAGTCAGATATAGGAAATGGCTATATAGGGATTCTGCTGGATTTTGCAAAGGCATTTGACAAAATACCACATAGAATCCTGTTATGCAAATTAGAACAAATGGGGATGGATACTAGACTGGTTAAGTGGAGAAGAGGGTTTCTGGCGGACAGATATAAAAAAAAGTGGTATATGGAGGATCAGGATTGAGGCAAAAAGAAAGGTGACTAGAGATGTGAAACAAGGTTCAGTGCTGGGACCACTACTGTTTAATTTGTACATAAACGATATATGAAATAAGTGCTGAAAGGAAATATTCAGCTGTTGCTGATGATGCAAAATTAGGTAGAGTAATAGTTAATCAAAACAATGTGGAGAGTTTGCAGGATGATTTAAATAGGCTGCCAGTATAGGCAAAAGATAATGAGTGTCAGTTTAATGTGGAGAAATATAAAGTTATACATTTTGGGGTAAATCAATTACAAGCAGCGTACCACAATGATGGAACTGTACTCCAGAAAATAGATGAAGTGGGATTTTTTTTTGGGGGGGGGGGGGCAGTAGAAAGAGAGAGTTAAGTTTAGAGGGCATATTGCAAAAGTTGCTAAGATAACTCACAAGATTACTTAGCTACTGAAGAACACACTAACAAGTAGAGATAAGAGAAGTTCTTCTTTATCTGATATGTCCACATCTGGAGTACTGCACTCATTTCTGGTCTCTTGGTGATGAGCAATTGGTGGTGAGGATTCAGAGGGGGGGGGGGGGACCAAGATGGTGAGTGGTCTATGGAATGTTCCCTATGAAGATAGTGAGGGTGTGTGGATTGCAGAAGCGGTTGATAGGTGAAAGGAGGGATATGATAGTTACTTAAAGAGTTTTATAGGATTCATGCAGGGATGCTTCAGAAGACTGTGATATAAAAGAACACAAGACCAAATGAAAAAATTATGGATAGGAAAATCGGTCATGAAGTAGCAATTACAATGAATTACCCATTATAATATCTGGTGCATGTAAGAAAATGTTGATTAACTGAAAGAAATATTCTGTATAAACAAAAGATACATGCCTACTGTGGAAATTCTTATAGATGTTCAGAATTTATTTTTTATGTAAAGATATCTATGTGGAAGAATGTTTTGCTTTGATAAATAAATTCCCTCCATATTTAACCCCGCAAATGGCCATGATGTCTATAGACGTCCAGCTGAATCTGGATACGATTCTCTAACACCCGTTGAATAACATGAATAAGAAGTGCAATTTGGTCTTTTCATCCACTTCACCAGTAGGAAGGTTAAAGTTTTTCCTTGTGACAGAGAACGTTAGCAATATCAGAATTTGTTATCATTTTAACAAAAATGAAAGAACGATGTCAGAAAGAGTTAGATCTACTCTTAGCAGAAAAGTTCTCTTTCCACTTGAATGAGAATGAATTTTTTTAATAAGGCTGATTCCATTTATAAATCTGTTCACTACACTTAAATTATTCAGCAACATAATAATAACTTTAACATGTTCACACTGGACTACATATTGCATCTGGTGCATATATCAGGTGAGAGTAGCAAGTAGGTCCATTTTTAGAAATTCATTGAGATGAATGTGTGAGTTTCAATTTTTATTTATATTTTAGCATACTTTTTATGTAAAACTTGTATTTATGAGCTGTCAAAATGACACAGAAAATCAAAAGTAATGTTATTTTATTTTTGATTTGCTGTCATTACAAGTCATTAAAAATAACAATAACAAAATTAGCGATTGCTTTTATATATGTATACTTAGTGAAATTTTAAAATTTTATGATTATAGAAGACTACATGATCTACAATAGCAATTGTAACAACTTGTATTATTTATTATTATTATGACTACTACTACTACCACCACAAGAAACCTCCAGGAAGTCAAGGAATCACCCATCCACCAGTTTTCATCCTTTTTGTTAAATTCATTCACAAGCCATTCCAATCATGCACTGGTCAACAAGAGAAGAATCTAGAGCTCACTCCTTGCTTGACTGCATTCATTCTCAACTTTCATGAATACCATGTCCTTTCCCACCCTACATAAAATAAAAAATCCTGCCCTCCACTGGTATCCTGTATGACCCTTTTTAGAAGTTTGTAAGTCTCTATCATGTCTCTTCTTCTCCTCCTGTTTGTTAGTGTCTGCAGTCCACAAATTCTCAGTCTTTCCTCAATTTACATTCCCTAGTCCCAATATTATCTTTAAAACTCTCCTATGCACCCTCTCTACTGTTTCTACATCACCTCAGAAACCACAAGGCCAGAGCTGTAGAGAGTAGTCTAAGTGAGATCTTGTAAGAGGCAAAATGACTTCCTTATCTTTACATGTCAAGGGTCCTTTCACTATTGCAATTATCCTCTTACTTATATTTGCAATCTTTGCTGGTTTCTTCTTTCATAATCCTGCCAATACAATATACCAAAGTGTATAACCAAAACAATAGTGATGTTTCAAAGCATCTGGTAGTTATCTGAAATTCTATGAGCACATAAACTTATATTATACAACTAACTATTATTATTTTATTTCATTTATTATTTTATTTTTATTTTTTGAAATTTAATAAAAAGTTGCCTTGAGAAAAGGTGGGAGATGCTTCTTGAAATAAAAAAAATTTGCTATTGTGTTCAAATCATCACGCAAGACATTGAACATACAATGGCTTTTATATACTGATGGTGAATGTGAATGTTAAACTGAGGGGGAAACAAAATCTATCAAGTGAAGCTCTGAAATACACAAAATTCAATAGCATATGTGAAATACATATGCAAATGCTGCACTGTAAGCAACAGCATGTTCTTGGCTGCAGTTAATGTGCAATGTTTAATGATTTAAATATTATGATGTAGTTTGGCTGAAAAAATACTAGCTAGTAACCAGTTAAATCAAACATGCTATAATCAATCAGAAAGATTCAGGAACAATTAACTCTCTCTCGAGGAGATTTTTGAAGTCAACTAAACTCAATTTCTTCCCAAAATATCTATGAGCTCTTCAAATTAACTTTTAATTGGTTAACTGTTTACACAAGAGAATCATAGCGGCTTGCTCTCACATGTCTGTTGAAGAATATTTGAAATATTCTTAAATATACAGCCCCATGTATACATTTACAACACTTAAAAAGAAAGCAAATAATCATCCTTTCCACACACACAAACTGACTGCTCTACTTTCTCCATATAAAAAAAAACTTAATACATACAAGTCAGTACACAAATTAGTGCAACAAGATGAAATTATACACTTTAGCCAACTGAACCGAAATTTCTTGTTCAGATAGCTTATCTCTCACAAATGAAGTAATACCATCTGAACAATAATTTTAAGACAATGACTAACATTAAGTTAAACTGGCCAAGAAATTCTGGTTCAATTCTTGATCCAAATGTAAGCAAACAGTTTGCATGAGCAGTATCTTTACGACTGTGCTACTTATATAGAGAGGATGATGACTTCACATCAACTGCCTTAGTATCCCACAATGCAAAGCAAACTTGCAAATCTGGTAATAGCATCAATATCTATACAGTAGCAATTTTACCTCTGATTGGGGGAAAGTGACCATGCAGTATTATCCTGGGAGGTTGCTCAACATGTGAAATTTTCAGTCAAGAAAAGGCTTATGTGTTAAACAAATTTAGGAGGCAACTTGGAGTATTGCCACGGTAAAAGAAATTACATGGGAAGCAATCAGGGATTGTTTGAGAAAACAATCCTAGTTCGCTTAATTCCTTATAGGGATTAAGCAGATGAATAGCAATATAAAACAGGAGCTGCAAAAAAAAAAAAAAAAAAAAAAAGTGTGGAAGGTTTTCCAAGAAAATTAGCTAAGCAGACCAAAGTAAATCCTAAAGAGGCTTTTTTTTTTTTTTTTTTTTTTTTTTAATAGCAAGTAAGAGAAAGAATGATTATGGAAAGATGATTACTCAGAAAGAGATAGAAGTAGAATAGTTCGGTTGTAAAGTTATCACTTTGCAAGGGCATATCATCCAGGTGGTGGTGACTTTGCAGTTACTTAACAGAGACTGATGTGAGAATTGAAGGGTATGAACTGGAGGTACTCTTTATATTGAAAAATATCAATGTAAATACAGCAGCAGACCTATAAGCATGTGCAAGTAAACTGGCAGTGCATCTGATGAAGTTGCTTATGTCTCAGCTCTGGTAAGGTTCCAAAAGAGTGGAAAGAAGGTAAGATAGTTCCATTACACGAAGGTGATTACAAGGCAGAAGTAGCAAATTACAGACCAATTACTATCTCTGGAGTAGTAGTGGTTAAGAATTAGAAAAGTTAGTTAAAAATAAAATTCAGGAATTGGTAGATAGGAATATGATATGCTACAGGAAGCAGCATAGTTTTATAAAAGGTAGGTCCTGTCTCAGTAATTTATTCACATTTTATAATAAGATGACAGCAGAATTGGATAAAGGAAATGACTACATTATGATACTGCTGGCATTCACAAAGGCATCTGACAGAATACCACATAGAAAATTATTACATAAACTGGAGCAAATGGGAATGGATATGAGGTTTGTGGCATGGGTAAGGGGTTGGCTGATAGACATCCGAGTGTGGTGTAGCATGGAATGGAATCAAGGTGAATGAGGGTGACTAGTGGAGTGCCCCAGGGCTCTATACCAGGACCACTACCCTTTAATTTGTAAATTAATGATATACCAGAAGATTTGGGGGGATGGGGAGGTATTCAGTTGTTTGATGATGCAAAACTGGGGAGAAAAATAGTTGATAAAGGTGATACAGATATCTTGCAGGATGATTTAAATAAATTGGCAGTCTGGGCAAAGGCTAATGGTTGCAAAGTCTATGTTGCAAAATGTAAGGTGCATTTCAAGATGAAAAGATTACATACATCATACTGATGGTACTAATTTACCGGAAATTAGTGAGGCTAGAGAATGAGGATGATGGACAGAGATTTGAAATTCAGAGGACATATTGCAAGAGTTGGCTAAATAGTTCAGAGGATTGCCTGGATGTTGAAGAACACACTGACAAGTAAAGATGGGAAGTTACTATCCCTCTTCATAAGGCTATGATTTAGTTGCATGTTGACTACAGTGCACAGATTTGATCACCTGCATTTATAGTGGACCAGGAGGTGGTGGAAAGGATTCAGAGACAAGTGATCATGCTCATGACAGGTCTATGGAATTGTACCGTTTGAGGAGAGATTGAAGGTGTGTGCAGAGTTTAGCTGAGAGGTAGAGGAGAGGGGATATGATAGACACTTATAAGTTACTAAAGAGATTCTATAAGATTGACACAAAAGAAATTTGTAAATGAAAGTTTGTGGTTTAGCAGTTATGTGGGAAGTTTTTGGTATTGAGACTATATTATATTATAATATAAATAAGGAGTTTAATAAAAATAAGCAATTAAAATCTGGCAAGTTTCATATGTTGCAAGACTTACATCATAGAGGTTAGTGGTACATAAAAGTTTTACAAAACATAAGTCTATTAACAACATGCCACGGACCTGGGATATAGCATGCATGATACCACAGAATGTGATGTGATGTTCCAACATACATACAGTAACGAATTTACCATTTGTATACTGGCTCAATTACATTTAACAGTTGTGAAGTTATCAAAACATCTAATATGCATAATTAATTGTTAATAGGCTTTTGTTATGTAATACTTTTCTGTACCACTACCCCTGATGATGTAAGTCATATGATGTACAAAACTTGTCAGATTTAAATTGCTTATTTTTATTAAACTATTTATTTATATTATAAAGTAGTCTCAATACCAAAAACTTCCCACAAAAGAAATTTTTCAACACAAGGGAAGTAATGGAGAAAACAAGGCAATCACACTTGGAAGTTGCCTAAGAGTGTGGTATCATATCGAATGCATGAAATTAGTTATATACAGAAGTCATATTTCCCATATATACAAGTAACAAAAAAAAGGTGAATCACCTCATTATTAAAATACTCTATCTCTGATCCAGAGTATTTAATATTGAGGTAACACACTTTTTTGCTACTTGTATATTATGGGAAATATATAACTTGTGCATTAACTTTGGTATCTCTTTTGGGTCTGGTTCCCACTGATGAGACCTCAATCAAGTTGAAACAGGTCTGGGTAGTGACCTTTCCCATAATGAATAGCATTATATACTTCTGAAAGGAAGTGTGCTTTGCATTAAGGGATACTAAGGCAAATGATTTAAAGTCATCAATCTCTATATATACAAGTAGCCTAAATGTGAAGATACTTCGCTAAATGTGAAGATACTTTGAATTAGATATATGCATATAAATTATGTTTGTTTAAACTTGGATAAAGGATTAAACAATATAATTTCTTGGCAAGTTCAATTTAATTTCTAACCAAGTGGAAAAACTTTCTAATGACTAAAATGCATTTTTAGCACAATTTAAACATCACATGAAATTAGTAAACTTTATTCATTCTCCTAATGGATTCTTTTCATTCTGTATTGCACAGAGTACCATGAGTGTGTGTGCAGGAAGAAAGATGATCAATCACTGGTTGTAAAAACAAAAAATATTGTTTGGTGTTCAGCAGATCAAACTCAGATTATCCCACATGCAATTAGATTAAACAACTCTTTATCCTGTATAAAAGATAAAAAGCAGAGAGAGAAAGAGGGAGATTTTTAAGAATCAGCATCACTTTTAGCGCACACACACACACACACACACACACACACACACACTAAATCTTATTAGAAATAGCAGCATTAAATTACCAAAATCTGGTAAACCTTATTCATGAGACTATAAGCTATACAGCTGCTTTTATAAGCATTCTTTCAAGGGCACTTGCTAGGATACCTAGATGTGTGGTACAGTTATTTCCACTTCTTATCTGATATAGTGCACATGTGCAGTGTCAATGTATATTCTGTGATGCTACTGCAACAACAGTGAACTACTGTGGTGCGAATTAAATCTCCATTTATTTAATATATTGCAGATGTCTGTCATTAAATAAAATGAATTTAAATCAGCACATCTTAAAATAAAGTGCTGTAACCTACCCTTGCACCCATGTTAACAATCAAAGCAATTTTGGCTTCATCTAATGACATGGTACGATTGGGCCTTTTAACTGGTTCGCATTCATGTTCACCTGAAAAAACAAATTAATATATACCATTTTGATTATGCCTGTAGCAACAAGTATAAACTATGAGTTAAGTATTATAAAGTGACACAATAATGTCACAAAATTTTGAATTAAATATTCTGAATTTTTTGTTAATTAAAAATAATCATCAACACCATGCTGTTTTATAATTTTTGTTATACAATATCTCTCTACCACTGTCAAAAGCATTTTATTAACTGATCAACTAGTTATAAAAAAAAAAGGGGGGAGGGGGGAATGAAGTGGTGCACCTATCTTAAAATTTCTGTCTCATCAATGTATTAACACCATTTTAAAGTATTAAAGTAAATATACTGTATCCACACTGAAAAGTCTTCAACTTTTAGATATATGTAATAAGCTATCAGTCACATGCTCAGTTTCTTTGCGATTCCCAACCATCAGTACTTGGCTATATATATATATATATATTTTTTAGGTATTATTTTTTATTCTTAATTATGACAGTCCAAAAACCCTGATCTAATCATCAAACATGGAATTAAGACAAATCAAGAACACCCATGCCAAGAGTGGGATTCAAACCCACATCTAACCTTGGCTCAGATGATGAGAACTATCATTTAGGTAGCTTTCTATAGATCATAAATTTAAAAAATTTGAGACTCCCTTAGTATGAAATCCAGCTCCCTTAGTATGAAAAGATTGAAGATGGGAAGACTGTTAGATTCTACTTCCAAAGTAAGGTAAAGTGCAGGTTGATGAACTACCTTAAGTAAGAAGGCATGCAAAGCTAAAAACAGCAAAATTATCATCTGCACAGCGCATCCATGGTCATGAATGTGGAATGAAAGAAAGTAAGTGTTGTTCAAAATATTACATAAAATGGTTTGCTAGAATAGTTGAAATGGGAGAATGTATAATGGTACCATCGCCATATAATGTCTTATTTTAACATGTGAAACAACTTAATTGTTTGTAAATTCAAAATAATCTTAGAATATCAAGGAGTACCCCTTTTTATAATGTCATTGGTTTTTTACTCAATTTTAGGAACATCCTACAAAGATATGGCCAAAATTATTCTTCTCATATATTCTTCGTGTATCTGTCTTTAAAACATAATGCCCTCAAAAACTGAGTCAAAAGTCAATGACATTATAAAAAGGGGTACTCCTAAACAAAAATAGCCATAAAAATGAATACTTATCTTTAACATCATCATTAATAAGGCATAACACATTTCTATGAAAAACAAAATCTGAGCATGAAAAGAAATTGGCTAAATGCAATAACAAATTATTGTAAAGCTACAAGTAAAAGAAAGAATGAATGTAAAACAATCACTTTAGTGAATGCACACAGTACCCCTGTATCAGAAGCAGATGAGATTGTTCAAATAATGAGTGCCCACTTTGCTAAGATCCATCAACTTGGTGTGTGCAATAAGGTGCACAGGGCTAACAATATACTACTGGATGGAGAGATAGAAGTACAAGAGGAAGAGGTTCTAGTACAGTTACATAAACTGGATAACTATTCAGTAACGGGGAGAGAT
The DNA here is from genome assembly GCF_054136105.1 of Typopeltis vanoorti. Taxonomy (NCBI): domain Eukaryota; kingdom Metazoa; phylum Arthropoda; class Arachnida; order Uropygi; family Thelyphonidae; genus Typopeltis; species Typopeltis vanoorti. The sequence goes on along the minus strand of NC_143549.1, from coordinate 60,132,652 downwards.
AGTATATCAGCATGTATACTAAAGAAATGTTCAGTCAAACTGGTTAGGCCCTTGACATGGTTGTATAACTTAAGTCTCAGCTCAGGAGAGATCCCATTAGAATGAAAAGGGTGAATGATAAGGGGGAGGGGATATAAAACTGATCTATAATTACTGACATCAATATTTCTGGAGTGATTGTAAAGATTTTAGAAAAGTTGATAAGAATACAGTCTACACAGAAATGGATTGAGAGACAATCTATACTTGGCAAGGAACAGCATGGATTTACTAAAGGGAGGTCATGTTTGAGCAATTTGCTCATATTTTATAACATTACAGTTGAGTTGAATAAAGGAAATTTATACACTATGATATTCCTGAACTTTGCAATATTTCATGTGCTAAGGCATTTGATATGATACCACATGAAATACTGTTGCGTAAAGCAGAAAATATAAGATTGGAATGAGGGTGGCTGATAAACAGGTATCAGAAATGGTGGGAAGAGAGTGAATCTGTTGGATTTAAGGTAATTACCAGTGGTATACTCCAGGGATCAGCCTTTCACCATTGTTGTTCAGTCTATACATTAATGATATTGGGAAGGACCTGACAGAAATGTTCGACTATGTGCTGATGCTGCAAAAGATGGGCAGAACAATCAGGGATGTTGCTGATAACCAGTACTTACAGAATCATTTGAATAGGCTGGAACTGTGGGTAAATGATAACAGTGATCAGTTCAATGTTAATAAGAAAGTGTAAAGTTATGCACTTTTGGTGTGATGAGGCTTTCAATGCCATATTATATTGGCAGAATTATGCTTGGAGAAATTGTTGAGGCTAGGGATGTTGGAGAGTTATGGTGAATAGGAATTTGAAGTTCAAATGTCACATAGCAATAACTGAAAATATAACTCGGAAGATAATGGCAATGCTTGAACAAACATTGACATACAAGGATAAGAAAGTCAATCTTCCTCTTTACAAGGACGTGATAAGACTACTGAGCAGATTTTGTCTCCTGGTTTGGGGGGGGGGGGTAAACAAGTTGTTAAAAGGGTGCAAAAAAGTTACAGATTATATCTGGATCATGAGGATAGATTGAGAGTATGTGCAGTGCAGATCTTCGGAAACAGGAGAAAATGGGGAAACATGATAGAGATCTATAAACTTCTCAAAGAGCATTATAGAATATTGGTTGAAAATTTTCATTATATGAAAGTGAGGAGAGAGAGAGAGAGAGTGTTAGATTTTTCTCTTATACAGCAGTAAATGGAAGTCTGCCTGCAGAAGTGGCGATTACATGCAGTATCAATGAGTTAGTATGGGTTATATATAGCTTCCCTTGATGAGTCCTTAACTCCATGAAGGTCTCTGATAATGATAATAATAGAAAGTGGCTTTGATTATTAATTAACTTAAGGAATTCACAACGTACAATAGAATATAAATTAAATTAAACGTTAATACTTTGTTTACATTATCTTTCATACAATATACTGCACAACAAAATCAGATGTTATGAGTTTGATTATTTCAGCATGAAAGGTGCAAACAACTAGAGAGTGACTGTTGGAAATCAAAACTTATTTTTAAAAAGCCTTTGGCCAGAAAAAGACTCAAAAGGAAGACCAAGATGTATGTGAATAGATGCAGTCAGAAGATGCTCCAGAAGACAGAAATATAAGATATGACAATAACATACTAATCTGGAGGATAAACTGTCAATAATAAATTAGTAATAATGTATATACTTAATCATATCGTACTACTATCATATTATTCTGTACATCCCTGAAGGTTTCATATTAAGAATTTGAAAATGTTAAATAAGGAAAAAATTTTTTTAATTATCAATAACAGCTAAATAGGTAATAAATCTTATGTGTAGAAATGCCATATATCAATGTAAAAGGACATTTGTGAACAGATGAGAATGTATAAATTAATTCCCTGTAAAAAGTTAAGAACTTCATACAATTAGTCTGAGAATGAGAAGATCTGCTTAAGTTTATACAATTCAGCATGATTAGTAAAAACTGAATCCTCTCTTGGGTGAACTTCTGGCATTCGACTGGAATATATGTGATAAGGTGAGTGTTACAGAGTGTTATTCACAGATAGATAAGTCATATGCCCTTGGTAGATGCAAATGTATTGCATGAATGACTTATGGTGCAGCCTAGCCAAAACAACTTTTTTTTTTCTTTTTTTGACTGCTAATGCTTAATTTCAGGCTTAACCTTATGCAAATTCATTTGTTAATGCCTCTTGCCAGGATGACTGCTACTTTAATCATTTAGTTAATAAATGGACTGACAAACGCATATGGAAGAAGTACAAGCTGACCTAGTAGCTGCATCTGCAGTCTCATTTCCCTTGATTCTGTGGAATTCAGCACAATCAAACGTGTGGGAAGGTTTATGTGTTCGTTGTACATGTCGATTAATTTTAACAGTATAGATGAGGACAGATTGATAAGCAAATAACTATTTATTAACTTATTGCTGATATTTCGTTGGTATTCTATCCAGCATCTTCAGAGCACAAAAACAGTCTGTGACAGTATGCGAGACAACTACAATCTAGTATAACAATGGGATTAGTTTAAACTAATCCCATTCAAACAATTAGTATTAATTCTCTCTTTTTTTTTTTTTTGTTCCAACATAGATGGCACCTAATTAGGACTTCAGTCTTTGTGCTGTACGTTGCAATTGTTCAAACTAATCCCACTGTTATACCAGATTGTAGTTGTCTTGAATACTGAGACAAACTGTTTTTGTGCTGCTCTGAAGATGCTGGATAGAATACCAGAAAAATATCAGTATTAAGTTAATAAACAGTTATTTTCTTATCAGTCTGTGTTCTCATCCATACCATTAAAATTAATCAACAATCAAACATCAATATTAAAGGTCTTTGTTTGATACAATGATTGTAAACGTCACAAACACTGGATGTGAATTGTAGACAAGGGAAGAGATGGGCAGTAATGAACTCAGTGATTCTGCATAAATAATACATTTTTGGTAACTATTGTACAAGATGGATAACATGCAGCTCAGCAGTATAATCACTGCATTCAGTCAACAAAACAGCAGTACGTTCAAGAGAGAGAGATCTCAGATCTCAGAGTCAGTAGAGATAGGTAACAAATCAAAGTCCTCTGTTTTTGTGTGCATTAAACAGTTGCAGATAAACTGATGGAGGAAATTACTTCCATAGCTGGTAAAATGAGATGCTTCATGATGGAATATTATCTATATTCATGCCAACAGTTTGTATAATTTCCTTTGCACATACTGAATAGGAAAATGACAGTCCAAAGAATGGAGTTACAGTAATTGGCATTTCACCCGTTGATGTTGCTCTCAGTAGTTTTTCTGAATGTTGCTGAATGATGTTTCAACAAGGATATTCCCTATTAAACTTTCAGGCTTAACCTTATACAAATTTATTTGTTAATGCCTCTTGCCAGGATGACTGCTACTTTAATCATTTAGTTAACAAATGGACTGACAAATGCATATGGAAGAGGTACATATGCGAGACAACTACAATCTAGTATAACAATCGGATTAGTTTAAACTAATCCCATTCAAACAATTAGTATTAATTCTCTTTTTCTTTTTTCCAACATAGATGGCACCTAATTAAGACTTTAATCTTTGTGCTGTACGTTGCAATTGTTCAAACTAATCCCACTGTTATACCAGATTGTAGTTGTCTCGCACACTGTGACAAACTGTTTTTGTGCTGTCTGAAGATGCTGGATAGAATACCAGAAAACTTTCACCTGTTGCATGGAAGATGAGAAATAATGGCATATTCATGTGTCAAACTTTTTTTTGGGGGGGGGGGGCTTGTGAGGTGCCCCTAAAAATCTGAGGATGATGGATTCATGCTCAAATTTTATTTTTGGTTCGTTATCAGAGATCCGTGTCCATCACGATGTAAAACATGGGTGTTTACTATCTGGTAAGCAATAAATATGGTCTAAAGTGGAATGCCAGGATTATCCTGGATGCTATAAGACTGCAGCAAGATGTTGGCCTCTGTTACCAGACCATGGGCAAGACACTGCTGCTGCTTGCAGACAAGGTCACAAGCTAAATTAACCTGGCTGGATGGACCACATATTTTAATTAAAGAGGGGCCAAACTAGTGCATGATTACAAGGATTTCCTTTCCAAGATGTTCATGAGTCTCACTGCACAGCAAACATGAGGGGACAAGGTATTGGATTCCAGTGATGGATTCCAATATTCTAGAAGATAAGATAGTAAACACACACAGTAGCAGAGAGAGGAATATGGGAAGGAAAAAAAAAAAAAAAAAAGCCAGTACCATCAATGGAAGGCCCCTCCACCATAAATAAGTGCCCTACATGGAGGGTTCTATTTTACTTGGTATCACTGTTGAATTATCACAATGTTTGGGTGAGAATGGCAGAATTAAATCTTCAGTGATATTTATTTTAAATCAGAGGCTATGAAACTTCTATACTTTGCATTCCCCATAGTGATTTATAAATTTCATGCCCCACCCATCAGAACCTGTGCAAATAAACAGTGACCTGAAAATTAGCAATGATCAGGTCTTGATAAATTATGCAAAATCCTACTTAGCAAGAAAAAAAAATGTACTTGCCCAAGATCTGCATACACACCTTTTTTAATGATTTGTCTAAGTCGATAGAATTTAAATTGATTAATGGTGTATCATCGTTTGGAGAACATTTTATTTGTGTGAGAACCATTCCAAGAAGGAAATGTCAATAAATAACAAGAATAGTAAGTAAAGTGAAAACATTGATTCTTTGAAAAACTTACAATTTGTTACATTAACTATTGTAACTAGAATGGCACTATATATTATGTACACTTTCTGTGTTTTCTTCAAGATTTTGTTTAGAAAGTTATTTTATATATATATATATATATATATATATATATATATATATATAAATCTATTTTGTCTAGTCTGCAGCTACTTGCCAGCTAGCAAAATCTACAAGGGCTCAACAAAGCAAGTAGCTTTGTTGAGCCCTTGCTATGAGTATGCTTTTTTTTCATCACCATCATCATCATCAAATTCCTGCCATGTACCCTCAAGGGGTGTACAAGATATGATAGAACTACATGAAAAATTTACATCATTACTAACTTCCTATATACAATTTTCCTCCAGATCAGTCTGTTACTTGTCAAGACTCCAATATTATCAGATCTTATATTTCTGTTGTCTAAGGCACTTTGTACCATATCAATCCAACTATATCTTGGTCTTCCTCTGGGTCGTTTTCCTGGCAACCTGGCAGAGAACACCTGTTTTGCCAATCTTTCCTCACCCATTCCATTTAAATAACCATACCACCTGAGATTAGCTCTACTAACGCATTCTTGGATGTTGACAACGTCAAGTTCTTTCCTAATATCTTCATTTTTAATATGATATTGCCATTGATGCCATCTGTTCATGCCTCTAATCTTTCTCAGGATACTCATATCTGAGGTCTCTAGTCTTTGGTCAAGTGTTTTACTTCTGACCCAACTCTCAGATCCATAAGTTAAAACTGGTTTGAACACTGTCTTGTATACAGCTAATTTAGTGTTCTGACTAATTTCTCTCTTATTCCATATGAATTTATTCAACTGACTTCCTACTATACCAGCTTTATTGATTCTGTTGTCTATTTCCATATTTAATTTACCATCTTCACTAAAAATCGTGCTTAAGTAGGTGAAATGTTTTACTTGTTCCACAGGTTCTCTGTTCATAATGCAGTTGACATTTTCAATGATTCTGCCTATTTTCATTGTCTGTCTTTTTAATGCTGACCTTCATACCATATCTATTACAACAGTTATTCAATTTAGTCAGGGAATCTTGCAGACTTGTAGCAGATTTATTCAGAAGTATAACATCATCCGCATAGAGTAAAGAGCTGAGATTAACATCTCCAATTTTGATATCATGTTTAATACCACTTTCCTTCATAATGTGATCCATATAGATAATCAATAACAGAGGGGATAATGTACATCCTTGTCTCACACCAGATTTAACATTAAACCACCTTCCTGTACTTCTTTCAATTCTAACTGCTGATTTACAAATCAAATAAAGACTAAGTATTGCTTGATATAATGCCCCATTGACACCATATAACTGTAGTGTATTGAATAGATTCTCTCTCTTGACACCTTATCATATGCCTTTTCCAGATCTACAAAACTCAAATATAGATCTTTGTTATATTCCCATGATTTCTCCACTATTTGTCGTCAAGTGAAGATCTGATCCTGATAATTAGTTTACGGAATTAACAACGCATATAAAGTATATTAATTAAAGGTAACTTTAATGAATAACTTCTATATTTCGGCAACGTCACGTTGCCATCTTCAGGAACATAAAGATATGGTATGTGCACACAGGCACTAACAAAAGCAAATGAGGAAGAAAGCAAGAAACTAATATTGTTCCTAAAGTCCTAATGCTGCCCTCTGGCGGGCTAATTTGGTTCTTGGCCGTTGGGCTGAAGTCCTCATAATGTAAGTCTCCCAAATTTGGGGTAGTTTCATGCACCCAAATTTGTTGAGGTTTGGAACGTTTTTTAGAGCTGCTGATGATTCCTTGAATTATCTTTCGTACTTAAACTTGCTGCAGTGTATTATTTTAGTTTTCTTCCAACGAATTCTATGGTGGGTATCTAAGGCATGGTCTGCCAGCCCAGAGCGGCTGTACTGGTGAAACCAGATGTAGTCTTTGTGTTCTGAAATCCTGATATTTGCTGTTCTGCCTGTTTGGCCAAAGTAGGACAATTTGCAGCTGCAAGGGACCTGGTATACACCAGGTAAGGGATGCCAACTTTTTATATGGTCTGTAACAAGAAGTAAGGTCATATTTTTTGAGGATATTGGTTATTTTCTCAGAGGTGCCCTGAATGTAGGGGATGGTGATAGATTTGGTGTAATCTTTATTGTGGAGGTGGGGAGGAGGGGGGGGTTGTGATTTACTGGTTTTAGTATTTTTTGGATTTTTTGGGGGTTATAGCCATTGGCTAAGAAAGTGTTGAGGATGTGGTTTAGTTCAGTAGTTAGAGTCTTGTCATCTGAGCAGATTAATTTTGCCCTGTTTTTATAACCCCCGATTATACAGACTCCCAAAAATACATAAACAAAATGTGCCATTACGTCCCATAGTGGATAGCATTGATTCCCCCACATATAAATTAGCCAAAGCGCTTACACACTATACTGGCAACACACCATCACACATAAATACTCAGCCCACTTTAAAGCCAGTATAGAAAACCTCTCACTCCAACACACTGACATAATGGTCAGTTTCGACATCTCCTCCCTATTCACTAATGTCCCACTCAAAGAAACCCTAGAGCTCATCCAAGCCAAGTTTCCTCCCAATAGCTCAGCCCTATTTCAGTTCACAATGAACTCAGGCTATTTCGTTTGGCAAGGAAAATTCAACAAACAGATAGAGGGGACATCCATGAGTTCACCACTTTCCCCACCCTTGGCCAATTTCTTTATGGAGACCTTTGAAGAGAAAGCCTTAAACTCCGCCCCACAAAAACTAACTATTTGGCTTTGTTATGTGGATGATGTGTTCGCTATTTGGCCACATTGCTCAGACACACTCCACTCCTTCCTAACACTTAAACAACTAACACCCCAGAGTCCAGTTCACCTTAGAAAAAGAGGAAAACAACGCCCTCCCCCTTCCTAAACACTTTAATCACTAGCCATCTTGATGGATCTTTGGTTTTCTCTGTTTACAGAAAACCCACCCATACTGGCAGATACATTCGCCAGCAATCCCCCCCCCCTCCTCACAACAATATGGGGTTATAAAAACACTATATAACAGGGCAAAGTTAATCTGCTCAGATGACAACGCCCTAACTACTGAACTAACCCACATCCTCAACACTTTCTTAGCCAATGGCTATAACCAGCAAAATATACAAAACCAGTAAACCACAATCCCCTCCACAATAAAGATTACACCAAATCTATCACCATCCCCTACATCCAGGGCACCTCTGAGAAAATAATCAATATCCTCAAAAAATATGACCTTATTTCTTGTTACAGACCATATAAAAAGTTGGCATCCCTTATCTGCTCTACCAAAGACCAACCACTTCCCCTAGACCTACCTGGTGTATACCAGGTCCCTTGCAGCTGCAAATTGTCCTACTTTGGCCAAACAGGCAGAACAGCAAATATCAGGATTTCAGAACACAAAGACTACATCCGGTTTCACCAGTACAGCCGCTCTGGGCTGGCAGACCATGCCTTAGATACTCACCATAGAATTCGTTGGAAGAAAACTAAAATAATACACCGCAGCAAGTTTAAGTACGAAAGATTATTCAAGGAATCATCAGCAGCTCTAAAAAACGATCCAAACCTCAACAAATTTGGGTGCATGAAACTACCCCAAATTTGGGAGACTTACATTATGAGGACTTCAACCCAACAGCCAAGACCACCAAATTAGCCTGGCAGAGGGCACCATTAGGACTTTAGGAACAATATTATTTTCTTGCTTTCTTCCTCATTTACTTTTGTTAGTGCCTGCGTGCACATACCATATCTTTATGTTCCTGAAGATGGCAACGTGACGTTGCCGAAATATAGAAGTTATTCATTAAAGTTGCCTTTAATTAATATACTTTATATGCGTTGTTAATTCTGTAAACTAATTACCAGCTATGTATGACCAACGTATAAGCCTTGCTACTAGAATTACTTTAATAATATTGTCATTTTCTGAAAGAGATCTGTTATTGCTTAGATTGAAAGAAGATGTAGTTATGTACTGCATTCAGGCCAAATACAAATTTAACACAAAATGTTTATTTTACTAGAAAGTGAATTGTGCTGCTTATATTTTGTGCTAATTTTATTCACATTCCCAGGCTTACATTGGAAATGACAGTACAACAACAGATCTAAAGTGGCTGAAGAACACAACACCAACTGTAAGTACTATGAGATTTAAAACAAAACGACTTGCTCAAACTTTAATATTGGCTAAATCAAGTGGCTGTGCACAATGTGCCAGTATGCCTATAATACAAACCAAAGATGTACTAAATCAAGTAAAAACAGGAAGTGACAATAGACTGGTCAGAGCCAAAATTAAAATAAACCCCAATTTGGAAAGAATAAAATCAAGAAGTTTTGACTTAAAACCTATCGAAAACAAAAAGAAGGATTACGAAGAAAGACTCAATCAAAAACTAGATTTAATAAATATATTTGAAGAAGAATACATAAATAAAATAAGCAAAAACCTAATGGAAGTAATAATTCTCAGCAGCCAATAAATTCAAAAGCAACAAACAACAAAAAGACAAACTTTCAGAGGAAATCTTACAACTACTAAAAAAGAGATGAAATATGAAACAAGACAAAAACTTAATTTCTAAAATAGAATATGCAGAACTATGCAAAACAATAAGGAAAAGATGAGAAATGAAATAAGATCTTATAACACTAAAAAATAAAAGAAACAATTGAAAACAATAAAAATATGAAAATACTAAGAAAACATTTATCAGTTGGCAAAAGTCAAACAACTGCAATAAAAGATAAGAATGGAACTACAATAAGGAACAAAGCCTAAGGCAGGCTAGAAGAATTTTATAAAGAACTCTATAGTGATCCTTCAATAGATAAATCAAATATAAATAACTTTTCTCCATCGCATATGAAATTCACCCTCCCCCCCATTCACTTCAGATGAAATAAAACAAGCATTAAAACAAATGAAAAATGTCCTGTGAAGATCTAATTCCCATAGAATTAATTAAATGGGTAGAAAACAATATAATTCACCATGTCACAAACTAAAATCTATGCCTAGAAGAGGGGAAGATACTAGCAAATTGGAAAAATGCTCTGACACTGTTATTTAAAAAAGGGGACAAAGAACTATAGACCAATTAGTATTCTCTCTAATCTGTACAAAATTCTCACAAAAATAATAACAAACAGGTTAATCCCTCTTCTAGACTCAAATCAACTAGTAGAACAAGCAGGATTCCGTAAAGACTTTAACACAACTGATCATATTCATGTAATAAAACAAATAATAGAAAAAGCAGAAGAAACCAATTGTCTCTCTGTTTAGTCTTCATTGATTATGAAATAATGCAATAATCAAAGCACTCGAGAATCAAGGAGTTCTTGGAGAATATATGATCCTCTTCCAGACAATATACCACACTGCAACAATCCAACTTCACACAAGTAGCAATAAAATATCAATTGAAAAAGGTGTCCAACAAGGAGACTCTCTATCACCCAAAATCTAAAGAAATATTTAATAATGTAAACTGGACAAACCTTGGTATAAAAATTAATAACAGAAACTTAACACACCTAAGATATGCAGATGATATCATAATTTTTGAAAACACTCCAGAAGACCTTAATATAATGATAGAAGACCTATATCATGAAAGCAGAAAGGTCGGTCTATAAATAAACAGAGAAAAAACTAAAATCATGTTTAATCATTTTGTAACACCAAAAAACATTATAATATAAAACAATTTCTTGGAAAGAGTCTCTTCATATACATACTTAGGTCAACTTGATCTAAAGTGTGGAATCCAAAAGGAAATAAATAGGAGAGTTCAACTTGCCTGGAGTGCATTCAGCTGAAAAGCAATTTTCAAAATAATGATGTCCCAATCTGTTTAAAAAGGAAGACATTTAACCAGCATATACTTCCAGTCATCTCATATGGTTGTGAAACTTGGTTGCTAACTGGCAAATAAATTAACAACAACTCAGAGAAAAATGGAGAGGTTGATGCCAGACATCACATTAAAAGATAAGAAGCAAAACACCTGGATAAGAAGCCGGACTCACATCACTGACATCATTCTTCACCATAAGTGACTAAAATGGAAATGGGCCGGGCATCTATCCAGAAGAGAAGATGAGCGATGGACCACCATACTAACAAACTGGATTCCAAAAGAAGGGAAATTAGGCTGAGGACGTCCTAAAAGGTAGAGTGATGAATTGTCAAATTTTGGAAAACTGGTCAACCATTGCCAAGAACAGAGAAAGGTGGAAAGAAATGGAGGAGGCCTTCATCCAGCAGTGGACAGAAAATGACTGAAAAGAAGAAGAAGAAGAAAGCAAATGCCTGTGCACAATGTGCCAGTATGCCTATAATACAAACCAAAGACTGTGACAACAAAGCACTATGAGTTTTGCTAAATCTTATAGACCACCTGAAGATCAGAAATGCCATAACTGCAAGCAGCCAATTGGGGAAAAGAAAAAGAGCCTTTGGTGTGATTTTTGCTATTCGTCAATGCTAACTGCACAAAGACTGATGAATCAGTTATAAAATTTCTGATGAACCTCAGTGAGCCATTCTTTTATCTCCTATACCTTCCCTTCATTTACACATTTCTAAACTTTGAAAAGTACATGGACAGCCTAGATTCTTTTGCATAAAACTGGTGTATTACAAAGAAACTAAGCAATTCATAATCAATATCTCAAAATTAACTTGCCTAATGCCAACACCCTAGCAAGATCCATAACCTCAATGCCTTGTCAATTCAAGACACTATTGAGGCAGAAAATAAAAAAATAGAATGCTACTGTACTGAACTTTCATTCAGAAAGAGACGTGACACTAAATGACATCTGCAAGCTTACTGAACAATGAAAATGACCAAGAATACATGGGAAGCTAGAACAAACCGTCTGCTCTTAGTTAAAGTGACCTGCAACATGCAGATGAACAGATATGCATTCTGTTAATACTAAGCTTTTTTGTCACCATCTTTGATTCATACGTACTGTGGGTATACCTATACATTGTGTACAGGCACTTGCTGTAGCCAATATTAAAGTAGAGTAAAGATGGATTTGGCTGAGCCCGGATGGGACAACAAAAAATGAAATAATTTCATACTTTCTTCAAGAATTCATATCTTCAAAGGTGTGTTTTAAACCATATTGGCATCAACTCTAAATACAGAATAGTAAGAGAGAAAATAGAAATACCAGTGAAAGCTGAGAGAGCTGTATCACAAAAAAGGAAAAATATAAAAGCTGAAATACTTTACACAAAAAGGAATACCTTAAATTATCAGTGGAAAAGAAATAAAGAAAATATACAAATGATATCAAATACAGGAATAAGCATTGACCAGGAAGAAGAAAAATAACAAACATTCTTATTGAATCAGCACAAAATTTAAAAGAAAACAAAAGGAGCTGGTGTAAAATTCAATGCGGAGTAAATTTTTCCATTTTCTATTGCATCGACTTTTACAGGGGTCACATCCGAAATTCACGAAAAGTAAACTTGTAATTTTCTATGTAAATAATACTAAAAGCCCATATATTAAAACCCAGAGGAATTAGAATGATAAATTGTGTAAATAGAAGATATATGAATATTTTAAGTTCAAGGGCAAGTAGAAATTGGAAATATATTTTAATTTTCTATGCAAGTAATACCAAAAGCCCATGTATTTAGCGTGCTAAATTGTGTAAATGGAAGTTCAAGGGCAATGCCTTTGAAATTGGAAATAAACTGATGTTAGTATTTAGTATAAAATGTAAAAGAAACCTGCCAGTCCGATACCGCCTTCAAGGTCAATGTTAAAAGGGCAGCATCTAATGTGGCTATGCCGTTCCATTAAGGAGATTAAATGTGCACTTCAGGGAAAGCTAGAAGTCCGTGTTTAAAAGAAGGTCAAGAGTTTGTGTGGGAAAGTTCACGGGTCTCAAACCTTCGTCCAGAGTCCTGGGAAAACCAAATATAAGGCATCGTGGAAAAAGAGATCGGAATCTACAACAGGAGAAGAAAAAGGAGGAAAAGAAGAGAGAGTATTGTCGATCCACGACTTTCATCCGGTTCGAGTGATGTTGCGACGGAAAGCCCGAGGGGCCGATTAATTACTGAGAGCAGCGACGCTCGACCTAATGCACTGCCAGTGGGACGACCTGCATGAGGCCTCGATCATCAGACCTTCGTCAAAGTCTATAACACTGGGAAATTGTGCTCCAGGTTCTGCCAGCCATTCGTCGATGAAATGTCGGTGTTCTTGAAATCTCCAAGTAAAAGTCTGAGACCAGATATGGAAGAGAAGCCAGAGAATTCAGTAAAGGAAATGTGAGCAAATGCACTATACTGATAAAGAAGTCACGTGAGTTTGTTTTCAATGTAATTTTGTCTATGTTATAAAAGACTGTTTTAGAAAGACTGATAAGTTTAGAGTTACTATATATAGTATGAAAATAATTTGCATAAAGAGAAGTTTATAGTTATAATTAACAAGGCATGATAATTCCTATATTGTAAATGGCCTAATAGTTTTCTCTTTAAATTGCTTAATGATTTGTATTATGGTGCATGCTTACGTAAATGTTCTAAAGAAAGTTTTTCTCTAAGGTTTAAATTTAGAGTGGAATAAGAAGTAGTAATTCATTAATGTGTAAATTGTATGATTGTTTCAGTACAAATAAATGTTTGTTTTATTTACAGAGTGCCACCTGATCTTTTACGCAATGCACTGTTTCCAAATAAATGCGATCCTGTGAGCGGGGAGTTTATATATAGCTAAGAATTGAAGTTAAGTATTAGCCATGACTGTAAAATATTATCGAGAAGGGCCTTAAGATAGAAAGTGAACTTTACTAGAAGTATTGATATTTCTTATACCACAAGGAGACCACTGGTGGCGCAGTCGTTAATTCAAATTTCACAAATTATTCTCTTTGCTCTACCTTCAAAGGTAGAGCAAAGAGAATAAAGTTATTAGAGTACATGAAAGGATTAGACAAAGTTAAAAGAGGGATTAAATAAGGTTAATGAAGAATAGAGATATAGAGGAAGTAAAGTGAAGTATAGAAGAAAATAGTAAATTAAATATAGAAGTAAAGTAAAGATAAAGAAATTAAATAATAAGTATACGATAGAACTTCAAATGCCAATAGACTCCAAAGATATTACAGTAATATATTAGAACAGATTTCAATGGTGCAAATATAGCCAAAGTTTACACTGGACTAGGAAACTATCAGAAAAAAACAATAAACCTCATTGAAAAGAGAAAACAGTTGATTGCAGAAATAAAAAGAGGAACTATACTAAGGGTGGTTAATCTAAACTAAATAAGGGTGTTTAATCAAAATTTCACAGCTTCTTTAAATTTCCATTCATATCCAAGTACTCGAGCAAGTACTTTTCCAATCAATTTGGTGTAGGGTGTTAAGAGTGTGATCTCAGAGGCCTGCTTTACCAAATTTGCTAAATTTAATGTGTCATTTATGATTATTATTATTTATTTTTTTTTTTTTTTTATTTATTTTTTTTTTTTACAGATAGGGATTGTACATCCAGTTTCCCCCAATATAAGGTAAGTTACAGATGCAATAAAGTCCAGGATTTGCCAATGGATGGGGGGGGGGGGAATCCTTAGAGCAGATGAATATGTTTTTTAATTTTAAAGGTAGATCACTTTTAAACCACCAGGGATGCTACTGATATCTTGTACTTACAAAATTGAACAGGCTGGAAATTTGGACAAATGAAAATAGCTATTGGTTTAATGTTAATGAAGTGTAAAGTTATGCACTTTAGTGTGAAGATTTTCAGTAGCATATTATATTGGCAGGGTTATGCTACAAGAAACTGATGAAGCTAGGAATCATGAATTAAGTGGATAGGAATTTGAAGTTCAAAGGTCACATAGCAAAAGTTGCAAATACAACTCAGAGGATAATTACTATGTTGAAGTGAACTTGACATGTAAGGATAAGGAAGTCATTTTGCTTCTTTATAAGGCCTTGATAAGACCACCTGGATTATTGTGTGCTGATTTGGTCTCAGGGTTCCAAGAGGATAAAGAAGCTGTGGAAAAAGTGCAAAGCAAAGAAGAGAAATTTTAGTTATATTAAACTAAAGCTTTTATTCAAACATGGTAGTTGTCTCCATAATTTTCAAAAATGCTTAAAAGAAAAGTGCAAAGAAGAGTTACAAAGATTATATCAGATCAGACTACGAGAATTAGATTATGAGGACAGATTGTATGTGGATTACAGATTCTGGTTAACAGGAGAAAGAAAGTGATATCTGTCTATAAAGGTGATATATACACCCTCTGTCCAAAAAGAAACCAAACTTTTGATAGAAAATAAAACACAGGCCAATTATAATTATTCAAATCATTTATTACAATCAATATACTCACCCTCAGCTTCAATACAGTGTTTGGCATGATCAATTAATTCGTTAAACGACTTTTTTATATAGGATTTTGGAATACTGTTGAGGGTCATGGTTACTGCCGCTTGAACGTTTTCAATGGTGTCGTATTGCTTTCCTTTCATGGGCAAATGAAGTTGGTGGACTTTATTTTTCTATGAAGTTTATTTTAGGATGCTGGCTGAAATCACTGCAAAATCATTCCTATCCCATATATTAAGGCTATATCAGAAAAAATAGCCAAAGTTCTCTGCAAATATGATCTCCATGCCATTTTCAAACCACACATTCAGCTAGCTACCTTCATCCATTCTCCTAAAGTTCAATTTCATCCTCTTGCAAATCGTGGAGTGTATCGAGGTCCTTGCACCAGCGGTTTGTCCTATTTTGGACAAACTGATTCTTGAAGGCAGATGTTAAATGATTGTTAACATCTGTCTTGAAGAACAGAAAAATTACATCCACAATCATCAGTATGGCAAGTAGGATTGGCAGACCATGCTCTGGATACCTCATATAGCATTAGATGGGGGGGGGGGAATCGATATTACAAAGTCGTTACTGGTTTGAGAGACTATTTTTAGATCAGCATCAGCTATGAAGTACTCTCCTGACTTCAACAGGTATGTGTGCATTAATTTGCCAAAGATCTGGGAGATTGCCATTTTGAGACCCAATAGCCTGACTTCTCCAAATTAACTTTATGGTTATCCAGCTCAAGAGGATACCATATTAGAACATTAGTTCTGTTTCAGTTCCGATCTGAATTGTTTTCCACAATTATTTAGTTTTGTGTGCACGTCACAGTTATAATTGTGCTCTGAAGATGCTGGGTAGAAAACCAGCAAAATATTGCTAAGTTTAATACATGTATTTTTTCTCTCTTGATGTTGTTCATGAAGAATTATTATGAATATAAATTCAGTAAATGCTATGCTCTCAGATAAAAGTTAACAATAATGACAATAAAAAAATGGAAAAATTTAAAGTCACATACCAGCCACATGTGCGAGACAGCCATGAAGTTTCCCTGCGATAATTAATGCTCGGCTTAGAGATCCTTTTGGTATGCAATGAGACTAAATTATAAACATAAAGAATAAAAATATCTTGGTTGAATTTTTAACCAAGCTAAAATGAAAAATTGGGGAAATTAAAAGATCACATAAAAAATATCATTACTTGGTAAATAAAGAATAAAGAGATCAAAGCTGGATAATGAGGTAAAAAAAGCACCAAATAGCCTATAAATAACATGAAGCAGTGACTGGGGCTTCTTATTTGCCAATACTCACCATCCTGTGATAAGTCTTGTTAAAGGCTATTAACAATATCAATACTGAAATGAATGAATGAGGATAGGTTGGTGATTTGACTCAGATGACCAACCTGTATTCTATTGGCTAAAACTAAATACATTTTGAGTACAATGTAATTAAATACCATGCTGATTCATGCTGTTTCTGTAAGGAAACCAGGATGAACACTCGGAAAGTCGGTTACTGGATTAACATGAAGAGAAATGAAGACATAAGAAATCAGGATATGATGTAGTAGCAATAAAAAGTGGTAATACTAATAGAAGAAAGACAGAAATGCCATGTTGACATAACTTATATTTACAAGATAAAGAAGATTATAATCAGTGGGATACTTCTATATAATATAAATAGGGCTTGAAAAAAGTTAAATGAGTTAGAATTTTTGATAGTTTTTGTGTTTTATTTTTAACCTTGCTTACTGCATCTGATGTTCGTTAGTGGTTTACTGCAAAAGGACAACAAAGGTCACAGGTCACACTACACCATTCTAAAGGTTACAGCTGAATACAAGATAATAAAAAATATATACATAAAATAGTAAAAAAAAAAAAAACAAGTGCATCTGTATAAATTAATTCTTTGTAAAAAGCTAAAATCTGCATGCAATTTGAGTCTGCTGAAGTGTATATGTCTTTGCTAGATTGGTAAAAATTTCATTCCTTTCTCGACTGAAGTACTTAATCTTCTAAAATTTATTTGTGAGTCCTTCCTGCCATTGATTATTTAGCTTTGTCCTTATTAACTGTCTGTAATCTGTATATGGGACTTACAAATAGTAAGTGGAAAAAGTATGAATCGACCTAGCAGCAGCAGTTTCATTTCCCTTAATTGACTGCAACTGGGAATACAGCACAACCAAACATGAAAATTAACGATCTTCATTTTATACAACAGTTGCAGAACATCAAAAAGAACTGGATATGGATCGCATTCATGAGAGGAGATGGCTTCTAAAGAACTCGATGAGTATATAAATTCCACAATCTGGTTACCAGTTTTCCTTTAAGCTGAATGGCATGCAGCTGAGCTGTATAATTACTACACTCAAAGTTGGACTTGACTGGATATAATGTAGTCAGGAAACAGTAATATAGTATAGATAGGTAAGAAATTAGAGTGCTATGAAGTGCTCTGTGCGCATTAAATAACTACAGATAGACTGATGGAGTAAAAACCTGCCATAAGGAATGCTATTATGTTCAGTACAAGTAATTTTGGCAGGTTTTTACAGCTTGCATAATCTATTTCACATATGAGGGTGGTCTGAAAAGTTCTCAGCCTCCACCATAGATGGCAACACTATCGGCAAGATTTTTTTTCTAAGTTGGTACATCTGTCATAAGCATCCATATGAAATTGCAAGTCATTCTGTCAAGTTTGTTTTATACAGCTGTTTGAAGCAAAAGTGTTGTCTGTATCCCTTCAAATGAATAAAATTGAGTATCATGCGGTTATAAAATTCTTTGTAAAAGAAGGTTTAATGCCAAAAGAAATTCATTCAAAGTTCATAAAAATTTACAGGCACTCTCTTCTCCTTCATTTTCGACAACTAAGAAATGGGCTGCAGAGTTTAAACATGGCCATACATCCTTGAAGATGATACACGTGAAGGACATCCAAAAAGTGTAACAACACCAGAAATCATTGATCAAGTGCACGATATGGTATTGGATGACCAGTGAGTCAAAGTGTGTGAAATTGCTGAGACTACAGGCATTTCAAAAAAAAGTGTAGGATATATTTTGCATGATTGCAAATGAAAAAGCTTTGTGCAAGATGGGTGCCATGCTTGCTCACAGCAGATCAAAAATGCACTCGCATGAAAATTTCTGAACAGTGCTTGGAGCATTTTAACAAGAATAAAACTGATTTTGTGCTTTGACTTATTACTATGGATGAGAAAGGTCATGGCATTGGTGTTTTGGGATGCTAAAGTTATTTTATTTATTACTTATCTTGAAAAGGGTAAAACAATAACCAGAGAATATTATTCCAATCTTTCAACCAGAGTAGACGAAAAAATTTGTGAGAAAAGACCTAGTTTGCAGAAGAAAAAAATCATCTTTCATCAGGACAATGCACCTGCCCAAAGGTGTTTTTGGCAATGGGAAAATTAAGGGATCTGCACTATGAATTGTTGGAACATCCACCCTATTCCCCAGATTTGTCTTCCTCTGACTTCTATCTCTTCCCAAAACTAAAACTCTTCCTCGCTGGTCAGTGTTTTTCTTTGAATCAAGAGGTATTTTGAGGGGTATTTTGCAGATCTTACTGAGAACCACTACAGGGACAGGAGTAAGGATGTAACTGTTTCAAAAATAATTTTGAAATTATAAATTTGTTTTTTAATTGTTAGGCCAAGAACTTTTCAAATCAACCTCGTATATGCTAAATGGGCAAATAATGGTCTGATATGTGTAACGTTGAACTTTCAAACACAGAGAAAAATGTTTAGGAAGATACTTTAATTTTAATGCAATTTAAGAGACTGTTTCCATTGCACGATAATAAGTTCATTTTCTTCAATAAACACTTTCAATGGGCAACGGGCAAAATGCACCAGTAGCTATTTGTATACCTCCTGATGATGGATAGGGTCAAACAATTGGAAGATTCTTTTAGTTGATAAATGCATGCAAGGAATGCAAGCTTTTTTGTCAAAAATTAGTCCTAAGAACTTGGCTTTTGTTGCTGGATAACAGTTTGTCCCATTCTTAACAATAGAGCTGCATGAAGAGAGCAATGTTAGTAGAAATATACACAGACACTTATTTCTGCTAAAAACGTATCAAGCTTTTTTCCATGTGACAGAAAACTGAAACCAGATGTTCTTGTTTCAGGCATGTGCATCTCTCATATTTCTTAAATGACCCCAATTTTAATAGAAATACAATGTATTTCTATTAAAAATACATTAGGTGTTAAAGAGAAGATTTTAAATACAGAGGTCTAGCATTTACTATTTTATCCAATATTTTACAAAGACATCTCTAGTCAGAGAAATAAGCCAGTAACTGTTTGCTTGTGTTGGATCTTATCCTGGTTTTGGAATGGCAATCCTCAATAAGTATTCTGTTGTATTGTAAGAGGAGATCCACTGAAGAAGGTAGAAGATGCTTTATCATCTCATAATGAATGTCACTAGGCCCATACTATTTTGGCATGAAGTAACAGAGCTCTCTAGTTCCTTCTTAATGAATGGCTGATTGTATGGCTCTAACCCAATTTGGTTGAACTGCTGTTTCTCTTGCTGTTCTCTTAATCAAAAATTCAGGTTGAGAGCTGTTGCTGAGATTCTAGCAGAATCTTTTCCCTAAAGTACCAGTAATTGCTTTAGGTTTAGCAGCCATACATCCATTATATTACAGGGTAGACAAATGGTAGGTTCTATATCTACCATTCATTTTCTAGATCTTATTCATTACAACTTTTGCACTGGCTGTATACCTGACAGCTGATGTAAACGTGATCTATGATTATTTTGACTTTGATGTCTAACCTAAGGTGCTTTGGCCTGAGCATGTTTAAAAGCTATGAGATTTGACGTGGTAGGGTATCTCTTAAATATACTGTGTTCCGTTTTGATCTTTCTTGACTGCCTGGAACTCAAGGTTTATATATGGCTTTGGACAGAGTGGAAATCAAGTGATCTCTTTTTTTGTAATTGCAATTGCTACTGCTTGAATAATGCAATCTGTAACAGACATCACTGTTTCATGGATAGGTGTTTGGCTAAATGATTCCACATTAAATTTTGCAAGATTGGAAAAAGCATTCCAGTCAGGTGAGTCAATGTTTTACACAGGCATCTGTGTGGGAGATTGTTCCATGGCTCCAGTAAGGATATAGTGTAAATCACAGGAAAATGAATGACTCAATATACGTTCTCTTAGACATCCCACGTGAGCAGCATAAAAATGACAGGGAAGCAGATTATAAGATTTACTGCAGAATATGAAGCTAGAAGAACAGGCGTAGACATAAGGAAGATGTTACTGATCCATTATTAGAAGGAAGAGGCCATTACCTTATTTACTCAAATATAACTCACCCTCATGTATATCTCGCACCCCTGATTTTACAATACGAAAAAATAAATGAAAAAGTTAACACTTTTTATGCCCACGAAAAAAGTTTAAAACTTTAAAAAATTGATAGTGAATGTTGTTATGACAGTTTCAGACATTTTGGAATTTGGTTGAAGAGAATCATCATTTCAACTCAACAATCGTTGGCTTATTGTTGAGCTGCATGATCTTTTGTTAATACCACACCAATCACATTTGAGACCAGAAGTAGTGATAGCGAACAGTAGATTCTTTGTAAGTTTTTTTTTTTTTAATTTTTTTTAAAAATACTGAAACCATATCCAGTTTCAGTATTTTTAAATCATGGTGATCTTATGATTCCTAAATGATAAAAGGACAAGCAATAATGAAACAGTTTGTTTTAATTACAGAAGCATTGTCGCTAAAGATTTGAATATATAGTGAGATGAAGGTGAGCCACCAATCACATAAATAACATTGATAATTAAAATTTAAATGCATTCATTTTATAAATAATATGAGCAATTATAAATTATAATGAATACTAAGAATTTAATTATAAACATCAATTTAATTTTTTTCCGAAAAACTTTAGTTTTTGAAAATCTCCGCATATATCTTGCAAAGCGATTTTTTAACTTTAATTTTGGGAAAAAAAGTGCAGGTTGTATTCGAGTAAATACAGTATTGTCAAACATAAACTCAATGATATGGCCTCATCCATTTGTGTTGGCACTGTCCTAGTGTTGTGTCCATTAAGATAGGAAAATATAAGATTGCAATATAAGATTATCAAGGTCAATCTGATTAGAGGTCCCTCGACACTTCTGCACATGTCAGAAAAAGGAGAATCCATTCCGATAATAGGGTAATCAATCCGTCTTCTGGGACGTGTTTGTTTATTATTACAGGTCGGAAAATTTAGCTTTTCTTTTACGAACATTGTAGTTTTTAAAGTGTAACTATTTTGCTTGTATAACAGTTGGAAAAATGTATGTAGAGTATTAACAAAATTAAAAAAGGTATAGCATAAAACAAAAATTTAACTAAGTTTATTTTTAAGAAATTTTTCTATAAAATAAAAATAATTATACAGAAAAACAGAAATTTTTTTAAATGAACTTAGATATTCTAAACTTACAGTTGAGGGAACTGAGACACTTTAATGTCCTAAACAGATTAATTATTTATGACTTGAGACTCTTTTAACAAACCCATACAAAAAAAGGTTGGAAAAAAATACCATTATCAAATCCTTTTAATCTTGACAGTCATCTGAATCGGTGTCCGAATCGCCATCACTTTCACTTAAACTGATCACCAAAAGTTCGCATAATTCTTCGATAATTCCGTCTCTGTCCCAATATATTTTCCAATGAGGTGACATGAAAGCAATATTTTCCCCAGTCTTGAACTGTAATACTTTTAATCACCTGTTCTGAAAGCTTATATTCAAGAGATATTCAACATGTCAATATCTCCAGTTACATTGCGATGGCGAATGAAACTTTTCACTTCTGCCCAAACATACTCAATAGCATTAATATTCGCAATGATATGGTGGTAGCCTCAAAGCTAGAAATCCATGTTCTTTGAGCATCGTGTCGAATTTAAATAGTTTAGATGTGGGCGAGTTTCTTTTGACCAAATTAAGCAATTCAATTTTTCGCATATCTGAGGAATGAGAAATGTTATTTGCAGAGAGCCAATCCATAAGAACTTGCTTCTTATTAGACCAATTTGGAACTTTGTTTAATCGAATAGAGTGATATGAAGCGTTATCAATTATAACAGCATATTTAGGAAGGTTTGGAAACAGTTTTTCTTCTGCCCACTTTTCGAAGATCGTAGAATTCATTTGCCTATGGTAATTAGCTTTGTATAGTAAGTTTGAATTCGGTAAAAAACTCATTTCTCCACCCGCACACAATATTATTATGTGCTGCGAGGTATTTCCGGTTTGTAACACTCCACATTCTTCTTTAGACTGCCAACATTTTCCATAAATTAAATTACTATCAATCCAAGTTTCATCTAGATACACAATCAGTCTTTTCTCCTCTCTGAAACATCTTATTGCTATCAAATACTGCGTTCTAGATAAAACAATGTCACTTCGCTCCATGATAAGTTTCCTTTTATTCTGGGACTTTTTAAAACAAAATCCGATTTCATGAAGTATTTTCCTTAAAGTTTCTCTTTTCCAAAATTAATTTTTTCTTTAAGCACAGGAATCAATTTCGGAACAGTTGGCACTCTTTTCTTGACCACGTAAAATTCGTGAATAGTTCTTATAACGTGTACATCAAAATCATTCAAAGCTATGGTTTCGATGGTTTTCTTTACTCTTGCACTTTTTTTTTTTTAGGAGATTTTTATTTTGGCTTCCCTTCACCTTTTGATTCCCTACGAATTCTTTTAACAGTCGACCCCGATACGTCCGCAATTGCACTTGCACGTTTTATGACTTGAGAAAGGGGAACAAGGGGACGATTCTTTTTTTTGCAGAATGTCAGCACATTATTCAATATTCTTTTGCAAGAGCTACTGAAACGTTTAACAACAGAACTTGTTGACTGTACTGGATCCATCATACAAATTAATAATAAAAAAAAATGCAAAAAAGCAACAACAAAAATCAAGCTAGTACTAGTACAGCGACAGACAAGAAATCACATGATTTCGCATGTTGGCATCCAATTTGTACATCCTTCATTTCTTTCTCCCCTTACTCCTGACTGCATTCCTCTTAAATATTTTTTTACTACTACTGTTTAGTCACTTCCAATAACAATTTTTCAAATTTATTACTCTACACTCACCAGAATATTTCTATCATTATATCTTACACCTTTAACAATACTCTTTCCTCTGTTTCTAAGCTTTTTTCAATAGACTACAGAACATTTTACCATCAATGTAAGTGGCAAGGAAAAACAACTGCACTGACCATAATATGAAAATATATATCATAAATTATAAGTTCAACAACATGACCAAGTTTCATGTATTTCTTATTAATCAGTGAAAAAATTACAGAAAAAGTGAAATGCAAATTACCTTTGGCAAATTTATAGCAAAGAGTAACCAAAATACGGTAGGTGACGTGTGGCTGGTCGACCATTCTTGGCAAAATAAGTAAAACATATTGTAATAAAAAATCCTATAGACAGTTAATCAACTTCCACTTCCAGAGCAGTATTAAGCTGGAGAAGAGCATGGGTGCCCAATAGGATAGCAACTGCACCAAGAGCAGGTCCATCTCCAGTCATGCAAATAATAGCAAAATGCTTTAAGGGTCCTCACTGTTTTAAATATAATTGCTTGACAACAGAGACTGGTTTGTTTCTAAAGAATCATTGATATTTTTGCAGAATCCACAACAGATTGAAAGTAAAAATTCTGCTATTCTTCTGGCTTTGTAAACTTGTTTAATTTTCTAGAGGTTGAATGCTTACTTTTTTGCCTGGCTTTGTCAACTGATTTTGAGAAGCATGGGCAGTCAGTGTTAATCTCTACCTCTGGAAAAATGTTTAATATATCATCTGGTCAAGATCAGTTACTGAGTTAATTTACTTTCAATGGATACAGAAATCTCAATTTTTTTTATGGAGGAAAAGGAAGAAGGATAGGGTGATTTTTTTTTTTTTTTTTTCAGTGGTGACCTTTCCATCATTTTCTTGACAAATGGGTTCTCATTAAGTAGGATCATTTTGCATGATGTTTCAGGAGTGAGACCAAAATAGGCAAATTAACAAGAGAAGCACTTGTAATCATAAATTCAGGTATGTTGAAATTGTCGCATAGTAGAACAGTGATAGGATTGTGTTGCTTTTGATATTTTCTTAACTGTCATTTTTTTAGCATATGAAGCTTTCAAGACAGGTGTGGCAATGACTATCTTACACTTTGCATCCTGATGAGATATTTTGTTCAGATTTTATCTTTCATGTTTGTTTTTTTATCTTTTCACCCTTCACAAGCACAGGAGTAGGTTGCATGGTTGCCCATCTGCCTTAAAGTTGATACATTTAGGTTTCTTTGCAGAATAAGATTTATCATCATGGTCTTCACTTCCACACTGGACATAGGTGATAGAGCCATGACAAGGAAGGTTGATATAACTACAGTTAATATTAACTAACTATATATATACACACACACATAGATGATATTAACTATATGACATTTAAAGTATCTTGGTGGATTAGCGACAGAGAGCCTAACAGGACTGTTGAGATATCCTGCTTTCATTGATAATGAAGGTTTAGATATATCAAAATTAAGGATAATATTCTTGGCTGGAATCATGTGATTATCTCTAGATATCAGGATGAAGCTCATATTTGTCAACTCTTGAATAGATGAGTATCTTACGAAGTTCTAACATAATAGGCCCCTCCCCCAGTAGTTTTCCTGAGTGCTGCTGACACATTTCAACAAGAATATTAGCAAAACATAGCTTTTTAATTTTTGGGAGATCCTGTCAGTCTTTCTAAACCTTTTTGAATAAAGAAGGATGACATTTTCTCTATTGGCTTTTCACCTGCTGCATGGATGATGAGAAACACTGCGATACAGGAACCTCTCACTTTATGCAGTTACAAATAACACTTTTCAAATTAACAGGGTTAATAAACTGATACCACAATTTATTTAACACAGGTTAAAAATTCTTTTAACACATTCCATTCACAATGGTTTGGATGAAACAACTTTGTCCTTGACTTTGAGATGAGGCATAACTTTATCGTCTCACTAAATACAATACAGAGACAAATCGAGTCTGTGCTATATTTAATGACAGTCAGTATAATTAGAGATAAGTGAAATGAAAATGACCCTACATAATGAAAAACACCTCTCCTCCCCTCCTTCAGACCACCTCCTCCACCATTCTGTATACATACAATCAAAACAGATTTATTGTAACATCAAACATTAGCTAGCTAAATACATTTGTCCTAACATTCTCTTCCAAATTTTCAGTTGCAGAAAGTATTATTATTTGGGGGAGGGGGGGGGGGGATAGTTCAGTGGTAGAGCATAATAAATTTAGTTTAATCCTTTATCCAAGTGTGAGCAAACAAAGTTTGCGCCTGAGAGTATCTTCAGGACTGGGGTAAGGTAGTGCAACACCAGGGCGACTCCTTGCAAAGGTACTATCATTCCTATCTACTATCACTCCTATCTCAGTATCTCCCATAATGCAAAACACATCTCCTTGCGGATATGTCTACTGTTATGCATTAATGGAAGGGCCACTACCCAGATATCTGCAAGGAGATGTGTTTTGCATTATGGGAGATACTGAGATAGGAGTGATAGTAACTTGCTCCACCTTTGCAAGGAGTCGCCCTGGTGTTGCACTACCTTACCCCAGTCCTGAAGATACTTTCAGGTGCAAACTTTGTTTGCTCACACTTGGATAAAGAATTAAACTAAATTTATTATATTCTAACCAAGTGAAAAATAAACTTTCAACATCAGTGGTAGAGCATTCGACTGCAGAAAGTATGTGGTAACCCTATTTATGATGCATTCATACATATGTACTCTTAATGCAGTAAACGTTGTAGTTCAATGCCACCATTAAATAAGTGTGAGTTGACTAATTTTGTTAATGCCTTATATAAACATTTTTATAGTAAAAAAAAAAAAAATTATCCTTTAATATTGACTACGGATAAAAGGAAGAGTGAAATGGCGAATGTCAGTGTTGAAAATTTATCACTTTAAGAGCAAAAATTTGAATTAATCAAGAGATATGATTACGGTGATAAGAAAGCAAAAATCACATGTGATCTTGATCTGAATAAGGTAACAGTGTGTACTATTTTGAAACCAGCCAATTAATACAGGAGGAAAGGGATAAGTTACATCAACCTTAATAGCTCTGCAAACCATTAGGAGCCGAAGTGATAAAATGATGAAGTGGAGTGAATTTATCAATTTGGATAGAATAGTGCCATCAAAAAAGAATTCCTTTTAGTACCTATATCATGAAAATGAAAGCCGAAGTCTATTTTCCACATCAAAAGGAGACAATGAAAATGAAAAACATTTTGTTAGTAGCACTGGCTGGTTCGACACTTTTAAAAAACAAAGTGGACTGTATAATGTTAAAATTTGAGATGGGTCTGCAAGTGCAGATCAAGATGCTGTAGCAGTTTCAGAATTTTTCCAAAAAATAATAGAAGATAGCTACTGTGACAAGCAAATTTTCAAGGTGGATGAAAATAGCTTTATTCTGGAAAAGAATAGAGGAAGTTTAGTTAAAAGTCAATTCCAAAACTTCTGTTGTAAATAAATAAACTCACTACCTTGTTATAAATCATCAAAAAAGTTTGAACAGTTTTTTTTTTTTTTTCCCCCAAATTAAAGCCATGCCTGTGTACCACCTACAAAATCCTATGGCACTTACAGGCTATAGCTAGCAATCATTGCATGTCATTTTGTCATTTGGAGTAGTAGTAGTAGTAATAATAATAATAAAAGAATGGGTAACTGTGAATCTCTTTGAATGGATGAATAATTGTTTCTATTCAACAGTTGATTCCTCTAGCAATCCTGTTGTGCTAGATGATTTAAATGAAAATGTGAACACTCGGTCAATCAGGCCAGCCTGGTTGACCAAGTGGTTAGCGTATAAGCTCTCCAGTCAAATAAAATGCTGCAGATTCGAATCCCACTGTGGACATGGATGTTTGTCTGTGAAAATAGTAGTGGTGGGTGGTAGATGGCGTTGGTGTAGTTGCGGTTCGTTGGTGGATTGAGTAATGGAGACAGAGCTGTAGAATAGGCCCTCCCTCGAGTCTCTCTGGACTATCTGGAGGTATCATGAAGTAGTAATAATAATATATCACCAAATACATGAAAATGCTATTGAAAAGATTGACAGAGTCTGGTATTAGGTGACATCAAGTAATAATTACTTGATATCATTTGGCTAGGAAACAGATGAAATTTGTTGTTGAAGAAATAAACACTGGGAAAGAACTAGGCTAATGAAATGGACAATGAAAATTCTGGGAATTATTATAGTCATACTTAGAAGAACTGCATGATACTGATCTCATTAACATCAATGAACAATGTATACGAAGAAGATGATTGTAATGCAGAAGAAAATGCACCAACGAAGGACTTAACTTCAAAGAATTTGAATAATCTTTTCAAGATGCTAAAATTTAACAAAAAAAATTATGGATACTAATCCTAATCTTGATTGTGCCAGACCACTACAATGTCAACAAAGGAATGAGATGTTACTGCAAAGTGAATGAACATACAAAAAATAAGTACCGTATATTATCGTATAATGCGAAAAATTTATAGTAAAATATACTACTTAAAGTTAGGGTTTGCATAAAAATATAACATCTTATTAAACTTGCACACACAATATATACTACCTAATGCCTATGCAACCAAATCTACTTGACCCACTCGCATTCGGTGACCGAGCATGCATTGTATCTGCACATAAAGCTTACATTACTGCTTTATGCGCAGATACAATGCATGCTCAGTCACCGAATGATAGAGCACAGTTAGGTATATCGGTTTAACCACAGTTCATTTTAAATATTATTCGTTAAACAAACCTAGCCCGAAAATGAGCCAACAGAAATGTAAATGTTCATCTTTTGAAGCAGGATTTAAATTGCGTGTCATGCAGTTTGCAGAAGAACATAATAACAGCGTTGCTATGAGAGAATTTGGTGTAGCAGAGAGTAATATTAGATTTTGGCGTAAGCAAAAAGACAGTCTTGAAAAAATCCCCAAAACGAAACAGCACGTCGTGGAGATGTAGCATCCTTTCCAGAACTCGAAGAGCCAAATGAATGGATTTTGACGCAACGACAAGATGGCATTATAGTAACAAGAAATGCAATTTGTTTTTGATCTCTACAACTCAAGAATGGTAAATTCAAGGACACATCAGGTATTTCATCTTTTCTTGCTTCGCCTGGGTGGTGCAACAGCTTCATGGAACGCAAAGCATTAACATTACAACACCAAACAAAAATTGCGCAGAAGTTACCAAAGCAGCTTGAAGAAAAAGTGCAGTCCTTCCATAAATTTATCATAAAATTACGGAAGTGTCATGGATATGAACTTTCCCAAATCGGCAAAATGGATGACACGCCAATGTACTTTGATATGCCTGGGAATCGAACAGTAAACTCAGTTGATGAAAAGGGTGTCTTCATAAAAACAACGGGACATGAAAAAACACATTTTACTGTTGTTCTAACATGCATGGCAGACAGAACCAAATTAAAGCCGACAGTGATATTTAAATGGAAGAAAATTCCGAAGCATATGAAATTTCCACCAGGTGTAATTGTTCGCGCCAATCAGAAAGGTTGGATGGATGAAGAAGGTGGACAATTGTGGCTGGATCAAGTATGGAACATATGTCCAGGTAGCTTGTTACGTCAACAAAGCATGCTAGTCTGGGATGTGTTCTGGGCGCATTTAACGGAAGCAAGCAAGGAGAAAGCACGTGAGCTACATACAGACCTAGCAGTCATACTGGGTGATCTAACTTCCATTTTGCTGACATCTGCTTGAATAAGTCGTTTAAAGATCACTTACGTGAAAAATGGAGAGAATGGATGTCATCTGGTTTGGTGAAGATGATAAAGGGTGGGAATTTTCATAAGCTTGAGATCACCCTAGTCATCAGCTGGGTTAAAGAAGCATGGGATTCGATACCATCTGAAATGATTCAACGCTCGTTTCTTAAATGTGGAATAAGTAATTCAATGGATGGATCCGAAGATCACATCATATATGAAAGCGAGGATGACGCACAACAAAATGGAGAGCATAAAGACGATGATGACAACTGCTACACTGATGACGCAATCCCTACAGATGAATTTATAAATGAAATGTTTGATGACTCAAAAGATGAAGAAGAATTTAAAAGATTTTGACATTTTGTTTTAAAATAAATATTTCTTTTGTTAATTCGTATTGTATTATTTATAATGTTATGGAACAAGATTAACAGATCGCATTACACGTGGACATGGCATTTTAGGGCTAGTTTTCAAACAAAATTTCTAGTTCGCATTATACGTGGATCGCATTATAAGCGATAATATACAGTAATAATTTTCTTTTAAATATACTTATATGCATAATTATGAATACATATTATGCAGTATTTAATAAACATTTGATTGTTTCAAACATTTTATTACGGTTGTACTGGCTGTAAAAACTGACGTTACTAAATTTAGAAAAAATTTTAAAAGCTCATGTGTTTTTGCTTAGCACAATATTTTAATGGGATACATTACCCTTGTAAAGTGAGGAATTTTTGTATTTATAAAATGTGTCAGATGTCTTTTGCTTCTTATTTCTGTTATCAAGTGATGATCTACAGGATATAGAGCCTCCATAGCTCAATCAGTATAGATAAAGCACTTTGGTCACTCAGGTTCGATTCCCGTCCATGACGTGAGGAGCGTTCACCTGTTGACCTTTATTTACGGGTCCCATATAGAGATAGAGGGTTTATTCACCTGGAAACTCAGGTTTTTTTTGTCTCTCAGAACAGGCAAACTGAACCCTCATAAACACACACACAGATTTACAGCCATGAATACTTACAACAATGTGGAGGAGATAGAGTCCTCACAACATTATCCTTATGCCATAGTCAACCATGAGTCACATCATGGTAGTCAAACTCCTGCACAGAGATGACACATGATGATGATCTACAGTACACCTATACTCAACTGAAGTTTTGTGAGCCTCTCCCAACCCCAGAAAATTTGATGAGGATTCATGCTCAGATTTTTTTTGGTTCAGCACCAGATATTCTCACCTACCACAGAGTTGCATATGGATGTCCACTATCCAATAAATGCACTCTCAGAAGTGGAATGCCAGGGTTAACCCAGCTGCTATACCAGCATTGCAGCAAGCTTTGGGTCCTATCCTCAGACCATGAAGAATGGATTTACTGCAACACTGACCCTTGCATTCATGTCCATTAGCCAAGTGATCCTGGCTGGGCCATCCAGGACTCCTTGTCTTGCTGAAGCAGGGGTCCAAAGTAATGCAAAATTACTAGGATCTCCCTAGTCCTCACTAGGTCCAAGTCTCCCTAGTCCAAAAACTACTAGGATCTCCCTTTCTTGATGTACACGGAATCATCTCACCACATGGCAAATAGCAAGAAATTAAACGAAATTGTTTGACTTTTACATAAAAGACTGATTCATGATATAACTGTTTAGAACTGAAAATGAGTGAAAATATAATCATAAATCAGTGATTAAATGCACGAGTTTCCCTTTATGCATCAGGATGATAAACACACTAAGTTTGTTTTGTTACAACTACAGTCCATCAGTATTGTTGGGTAGACTTTATTTTTAGTATCTGTATAAAATTGTATTTATGTTTCAGAAACCCTCCTATACAGACCAAACATAGAATATTTTCAAGTCACTTCAGACCTCAATAAACATTGTGTTGATCTCATACCACTGATGAAATTCACCTAGCACCTAGAAGTTAAGAAACTGCTTCAACACCGATTCATGTCACTCCCCTTTTGTTAATGAAACAGCATTAACAAAAAAAAAAAAAAAAAAAAAAAAAAAAGCTTATAAATTAAAGGGATCCAACATTGAACACATAACTGTTGATATATTAGGTGACTACGGTATTCTGCCCAGGTGCTCACTGACTAATGAAGTACCTGCTTGACTGGTGGGCCAAAACAAAAATTTTCAAGCCTTGATAATAAATAACAAGAATTTGCACAAGCCATAGAAAGGTTTAGAAAAACTGGTGTAACTGCAATGGCATTTCTGAGAGAATTTTATGCTCTGGCAGAGATGCTTCCTTACAATGCTACTGTTTTATAGTCTGCCTCAAGCCCTGTGCAACTGAACCATAAAGGAACAACAGACAGACTTTGGATTCACTGATCATCTAATGATGGTTGTTTCCTCCTCTAAATTTCTCTATGAAAACTACATTACTCCAAGTATCTATGATTTCTCCCACAGTCTTTTTCTCAGTTTCCATAGTATTAATGAAGGTGGTTCATTCCTCTTATCCAATCAACAAACTTTCGAGTGCTCATATGATCTGAGCTTTAAGATCTGTAACCAATGCAATTAAACACTGATCTCTTTGCAATTCTTAGTAAAATTTAATCTAGTTAACTTCAATGTTATGAAAATAGTGTTTTGTATTATTTCTCATAGAAAGAAGATCTCATTTCACTCCCTTTACTTTTGATAATATTCAAATCTCTAATCAAGATCAATTTCTTCTTTTGGGGACTTACCTCTCTATTCTTTCCTGGTGCAAACATAACATCCATAGCCTTCTCAGCCTCCAAACATCAGTGTCTTTCTGTTCAAGATACCTCTCATCTGCTCAACTCTTAGCACTATACAAATTTCATATCTTCCCAACTTAGGAGAACTGCTCTCGCATTTGGGGCAGTGCACCAAAAAATCTCCTGATAACGGAATGATGCTGCCCAGAAGAGTGCAATCTAATAATTAAATGACTGCTTTTCTCTCTCTCTCTCTCTCTCTAAGACTTTACCCAATTACCATCTCATGGATGTTCGCATACATTGTGTAAGAAAAATGGAGTGCAATTTCTGGATATGAGGAGTAAGTTTGATTGCCAAAAAAGACTTATATAAGTCAAATAGTTTGCACTTAAATGGATTTGGTGTTAGGAGTTTAGAAAAAGTGCTACTGACTGTAGTAGGATTAAATGTGCAAAATCAAGGAAAACTAGAGTCGCTAAGGAGGAAGCAGGTGAGGATGAACGCAAGCACCAATAAAGCAAATGGGTTTGCGATTAGAGAGAACATGTTGACTTTAGTTTCTGAGGCAGTAAATAAAAATGGGATTATGAGTACTAAGGGTAAAGTTATGAGCCTATGAGGTATCACTTATGTATACTAATTACAGAAGTATTAAGAATAAGAAGTTCTAAGATGGGAAAGAGGGTATTACTCATGTTATCAGATGAGTTGCAGCCTAAAAGAGTGGTAGTCCAAAAGGAAAGAAATTTGAGGCTGTCTGGTGTGAGATACAAGCTAACATGACAACTATTTGGAAACCCATGTGCCTGACATGTTGTTGTCAGGCACATGGGCTTCCTGGAGAGCCAAGACGTCAATTGCTTTGTCTTTGGCTATTTTACCAATGACTTCGGCTTTGGATTTAGATAGTCCTATGTTTAGGGAACATATCTTGTGAGAGTGTTGTTTAGGGGGGACTGTAGCTTATTTTTCGAAGCTTGCTTTCCATCTAAACAAGCAACGCGATCCTTGTTATTCCGGGTGACGATCGAGCCGGCATGGAGCTTTTTAAGTTTTGAATTCATCATAGTTGCTGTAAGTGATCCAGGAGGCTTGATACCTTTGGACGCCTTGTTTGAGATATTAGCTTCATGTTACCTGTGATTCATATCTGGGGCTTCTTATGTCTGAAGCACTAATGCAAACCACTTGGAGAAGAGATAAAGAAATGTACAATTAATTGCAAATTCAAATTAAATGTATTAGCAGTTAGCTTGTTGGTACATGGACTACTCATGGACCAACTGGTTTTGGATACACTGGTATCTAAAACCTAAGGACGAACACTATTTCTGAAGATTACCACTGCAAATTCAGACAAATCAGCTTGTGCAAATTTGTATAACTGACGATTTTGAGTAGAAACAGTTACACATTCAAACTACACACAAACGATCACACATAATAGCACTCGACAGGATTAAAGGCAAAAGATTGAGATAAGTGAATTATGTTTGAAGGAAGCTCTTTTCGTGAAGGAATAAAGTTGCAAACTTGGATGTCTTGCAATGTCTTAAAGACACTGTCCAGATGATTTCATGCAGGGAAGAATTATTGGAAAGCTTGGAAAAAACTGTACAATTACTAATATTGCCAGAGAGTTTAGAATCTCACATAGGGTTGTATCCAAGTTCTGGGCAGCGTCTCAAACCAATGGAATGTGTTCCAGATGTTTGCTAAGAGATCACCCTCACTCTACAATGGAGCACGAAGACAGATTTTTGGTTAAACAGCAAAATGTAATCAACACACCACGGCAGGTCATCTTGTAAGTCAACTCCATTTAAGCACAGGTATGCAGATATCTCGATAAACTGTGGCAAGACATCTGTGACAAGCAGGCCTATACGAAGGCCTGTAGTCTGCATCCCTTTATCCACAACTTGTCATAGAGCACATTTTCAGTGATGTCATAATCCATAAAAAATTGGACAAGCCACCAATGGACTAATGTACTCTTTATAGATGACAGTCTTTTTAGACTTTTCTCCTATTCTAGACGACATTTGATCTGGTGTGAAAGTGATACTGCTTACCATCACGAAAATGCTCTTGAAAGGAATAGATACTGCAATGCTGAGTTCATGGTGTGGGGAAGCATTATGTTTAACAGACACACCAAGGCACAAGTGCTGGAAGAAGGGACTATGACTGGTGAACGATATTCCAACAAAGCTCTTCAACATCATGTTTGATTGTTTCGCAGTGCTGTAGGCAAAGAATTAATTTCTATGGATTACAATGCCATACCACATTGTACACGAGCAATGGAGATACTTCTGTTTCTGGAGATTGAGGATAGTTAATTGGTGGCCAGCACGAGTGGCCAGATTTCAACCCCATAAAACACGTTTGAGATGTAATAGGAAGATGCATTGCTGCTTGAAATTCCCCTCCAGAAAACAAGCAATGCCTTATTATTGCTCTGAAGGAGGAGTGAGCTAGTTTGCCTAAATCTTGAATCACTTGGTGCTAAGCATGGCACAACATTGAGAGAGAGAGCTGAATTGCAGTTTGGAGATGGATATATTCCATACTGAAATATCTCTGCATAGTGTTCTGTAAGCACTGTAACAAATTTCTTAACTACACCCTTAGGAAAGTTGTAACTTTTGCAAAAAAACATCTATTTAATTAGTATGAAATGTATAACACATTTTGTGTGTAATATAATTTATTAGCATGCTGACAATAAATTTGTCCACATTTGGCTGTAGTCATGAAAATGTTTTCATTCTACAGGTAAAAATATAGTTTGTCCTTAGCTTTTGGACACCAGTGTATAAGTAGTTAAATAAGAATAAAGACATTATCCAGCAAACATAGACAGATAGATAAATTAGCAATTCGCAGACTAGCAGCAACACAAAAAAACAGCAATGTGCAAGACAGTGTTCAAACCAATTTTAACTTTGAAATTGAGAGTTGGGTTACAAACACAGCAAATGATCAAAGGCTACAGTTATGAGTTCTGAAAAAATTACAGGAATCAACAGCAGAATCATAGGAAAAATGACAACGGTGAGAAATATAAACACGTTAGCACAAGAATATTTTAATATTTGCCAAATATTTCAGTCTGAAATTAACAGACTATCCTCAGTGGCTTGATAGGAACAGTTTTTACAAGGTGGAATACAAACAATTGATCATTCAAAAGTAGAATGAGCCACGTGATATTACATTGTGAAGCACTAAAGAGAGATAATAAGTTTTAAAAGAGGTATACCGTGAGTACACATATAGATACAAAATTAATAACGGAAAAAACTCACGTACAAAGATTATTTAATAGTATAATTTTCGCCTGTGTGTCACAGGCATCTTCAAGTACATTAAGCTCAAATTAAACAATAACTGACAATTCCAAAAAGCGCTACCTAAGTAGCTGGTGTAAGATAACTAAAAAGGTAGTTAACTTTCCAAAAAAAATTTTTTCAAAAAAAAAAAAATCAATACAATAAAAAATTAGGAAAGGTTAGCTGATTTGTAAAGTACTATCTCCAATAAAGGAGAAGACGTAAGCCGTTGGATCTGTTTAAGTTAGGAGAATGAAGTGGAGTTTCACATGCTTCTTTATAAAGGCGTTCCATGAGAAACTGACTTTTGTGAAGAACTCTTGTCTTTCTCCAATGAACTCTGTGTCTAGTGAAGATGGCATGCTCTGCAAGTCCAGACTTTTCAGGTTTAAAGTATTCGATATAAGATTGGTGTTCTTCTAGCGGAATAGAGGCAGATCGTCCCGTTTGTCCGAAATAAGATAATCCACAACAGCACGGAATCTGGTAGAAATCTGGATGATTAAGATGTGGAAGCGTGTCCTTAGGAGAAGTGAAAAAGGTGGAGATTTTTCTAAACGGTCGAAAGGCAACAAAAATATTCAGTGGTTTTAAAACTTTTGCTATACGTTCACTGATGCCTTGTACATAAGGCATAGTAATGCGCATTATTTCTTCTGTGGTTGAAGAGGAAGATATATTAAAACTACTCAAAGTTCTTTTAATGAAGCAATTCTTATAACCATTAGATAGAAAGGAAGCAGTTATATATTGTAGTTCTTTCTGTAAAAGATCGTCTGAAGAACAAAAGGAGTGGGCCCAATGAACCAATGTTTTAATAGTTCCTGCCTTTTGACTGGGATCGGGATGAGATTCCGCATGAATATAATGGCCTGTATGAGTCTTCTTTCTATAAACTGAGAAATGTAGATTACCATTTGGTTGGCGAAGAATTAGAATATCTAAAAAGGCTAACTGCATATTTGATTCTACTTCTAGGGTAAACTTGATCCTAGGATGAAATGTGTGAGAAATTGTTGAAGTTCATCCGAAGAGCCATTCCATTCAGCAAAAATGTCATTGACATATCTGAACCAATGAGTTTAGATGTTGTTTCTTTATTTACAAATGTGCCTCTTTCTGAAAGCATTGAATTACTACAACAGGAATTTCCTTCATACATTGTAAACGTATTTAATTTTGTAATAAATTCTGGTTATTTTTCCTTTAAAAATAAGTTGTATCAACAAATTGAAGGAACAGCAATGGGTAATCCTCTTTCTCCTGCTATCTCCAATTATTTTATGGAACATTTTGAACAACGTATCTTTGACAACATTTCTCCCAGACCTACTCATTCGTTCAGATATGTCGATGACATTTTAGAACGAGATCAAACGGGAAGATCTGCCTCTATTCAGCTAGAAGAACACCAATCTTATATTGAATACTTTAAACCTGAAAAGTCTGGACTTGCAGAACATGCCATCTTCACTAGACACAAAGTTCAATGGAGAAAGACAAGAGTTCTTCACAAAAGTCAGTTTCTCATGGAATGCCTTTATAAAGAAACACGTGAAACTCTAGTTCATTTTCCTAACTTAAACATATCTGACGGCTTACGTCTATCCCCTTTATGGGAGATAGTACTTCACAAATCAGCTAATCTTTCCTAACTTTTTATTGTATTGATTTTTTTTTTTTTTTTTTAGAGAAAGTTATTGACCTTTTTAGTTATTTTACACCAGCTACTTAGGTGGCACTTTTTGGAATTGTCAGTTATTGTTTAATTTGAGCTTAATGTACTGAAGATGCCTGTGACAGTAGAGAACCGACCAGGGGTTCTGACCTAATGTCCAATCCTCACCTTCTCGTGGTGCACCCTGTTGGGTAACTACCTGGATACTGAACGAACGAGGATGGGCTGGCAATTTGGGATTTAGCCGACTAAATTGTATTCCTATTGGTTAAACCAAAATACAAAATGATGGTACAACATGACAAAATTTCATGCTGGCTGGGGTGTCGCCCAGTTAAACAAGGCCCCCCGTTGTTTTCGCCAGGGAACCAGGGCGAACATCGAAAAGTCAGCTACTGGAACAAATCTGAAAACACACCCAAACTCAACATCACCAGAGTTAAAGATTGGTACTATCAACATAAGAAGTCTGACTGGCAAAGAAATGGAGCTAGCGGAGGAATTAGATAAGTACCAGATCGATATAATAGAGGTTACTGAAACAAAAAAGACAAAAACTGGTGAGATCTTTCTGAGCAATAAATATAAAATGTTATATTCAGGCAATGACAATCAAGGAAAAGAAGGAGTGGTCATAGTATTCAACACAAAATACGAGGAAAGTACAGTGATTTGGGCAAATATCAGAATGGAGAACTGGACAAACAGATTTATTTGTGCCTATGGTCCCGCAGAAGGTTCTACAAAAGTAGAAGTGGAGGAATTTTTTGAGGCTCTAGAGAAAGCTACTGACACAATGAAAAAGGAAAAGTCTGCTATTTAGATCCGTGTTGGGGATCTAAATAGCAGAGTAGGAAGTGATTGTCAGACATACAAAAATGATTTGGGAAAATTTAAAGAAAAGAGTAAAACTAATAATAATGGCAAATACCTGTTGGATTTCTGCTCAGGACATGGACTGATTATTACTAACACCATTTTCCAACATAAAAATGTGCACAAATTCACATGGAGAGAAGAGGCAAGGAATAAGAAAAGTCTCATTGACTATGTTATTGTTGATAGTGATGTTTTCTCCCTGGTGCAGGACACCAGAGTGTATAGAGGATTTGAAATTGGAAGTGATCACTATTTAGTCTTGAGCAGGAAAAAGTTGAATTTCATATTGAAAAGAATGACATGTAAGAAAGTTTTAAAGCGAATAAAAGTTGAGCAGCTCTCAGATGTGAACTATAGACTAAAATACACAAAGATTATTGAAGAAGAAATGAAAGAGTTTGAGAACAGGAACCAAACCTTGGGGATTCAGTGGCAAACTTTGAAGAAAACATTGATAGATTCTGCCAGAGAGGCATGTGGTGAGGTTGTGTGCAACGATAAAAAAATCAGAACTCCCTGGTGGACACAGAAAGTTAAAGAGGCAGTGAAGGAAAAGAAGAAAGCATATCAAAAGTTTCTGACAAATAAGTCAGCTTTTGCTCTTAAAGAATACAGAGACAAATGTAAGAAAGCGAAACACTGTGTAAAACTAGCTAAACAAAAGTCATGGGAGGACTTTGGCAAGAACATAGAAAACAAATATCAGGAAGGTGGCAAAATATTCTGGAGGTTGTTGAAGAAGCTTAGGAATGGAGGAAAGAGTGTTGTAAAAGGAAGTTGGAGATGATAAAGGTGATATGGAAACGGGAGAAAAAGATATCCTTGAAGTATGGAGTAATTACTTTGAAAATTTGCTAAATGAAACAAGCAGTGCTGACAGCACACTGATAAAAAACACTGACCAGGCATGCAATCAGGAATACATATCCATACTTGAAGTAAAAAAAGCCATCAAAGGCTTGAAATGTGGAAAGGCAGCAGGAGTAGATGATACTTTACCAGAAATGCTGAAGTATGGTGGTATAAAAGTCTTACAGTGGCTGCACTGCATAGTTAAGAATGCCTGGACAGGAATTCCCGATGATTGGAGTAGAGCTCTCATCATCATCATCATCATCATCAAATTCCTGCCATGTACCCTCAAGGGGTGTACAGGATATGACAGTACTACATGAAAAAATTACATCATTACTAACTTCCTATCTACAATTTTCCTCCAAATTAGTCTGTTACTTGTCAAGACTCCAACATTATCAGATCTTATATTTCTATCGTCTAAGGCACTTTGTACCGTATCAATCCACCTATATCTTGGTCTTCCTCTGGGTCGTTTTCCTGCCAACCTGGCAGAGAACACTTGTTTTGCTAATCTTTCCTCTCCCATTCTATTTAAGTGACCATACCATCTGAGATTAGCTCTGCTAACGCATTCCTGGATGCTGACAATGTCAAGTTCTTTCCTAATATCCTCATTTTTAATATGATATTGCCATTGATGCCATCTGTTCACGCCTCTAATCTTTCTCAGGACTCTCATATCTGCGGTCTCTAGTCTTTGGTCAAGTGTTTTACTTCTGACCCAGCTCTCAGATCCATAAGTTAAAATTGGTTTGAACACAGTCTTGTATACAGCTAATTTAGTGTTCCGACTAATTTCTTTCTTATTCCATATGAATTTATTCAGTTGACTTCCCACAATACCAGCTTTGCTGATTCTGTTGTCTATTTCTATATTTAG
Organism: Typopeltis vanoorti; assembly: GCF_054136105.1. Lineage (NCBI taxonomy): Eukaryota > Metazoa > Arthropoda > Arachnida > Uropygi > Thelyphonidae > Typopeltis > Typopeltis vanoorti. The sequence goes on along the minus strand of NC_143549.1, from coordinate 60,093,052 downwards.
TTTACCATCTTCAGTAAAAATTGTGCCTAAGTAGCTGAAATGTTTTACTTGTTCCACAGGCTCTCCATTCACAACACAGTTGACATTTTCAATGATTCTGCCTATTTTCATTGTCTTTGTCTTTTTATTGCTGACCTTCATACCATATCTATTACAACAGCTATTCAATTTAGTCAGAGAATCTTGCAGACTTGTAGCGGATTTATTTAGAAGTATAACATCATCCGCATAAAGCAAAGAGCTGACATTAACATCTCCAATTTTGATATCAGGTTTAATACCACATTCCTTCATAATGTGATCCATATAGATAATGAATAACAGAGGGGATAATGTACATCCTTGTCTCACACCAGATTTAACATTAAACCATCTTCCTGTACTTCCTTCAATTCTAACTGCTGACTCACAACTCAAATAAAGACTAAGTATTGCTTGATATAATGCCCCATTGACACCATATAACTGCAGCGTATTGAATAGCTTCTCTCTTGGCACCTTGTCATATGCCTTTTCCAAATCGACAAAACTTAAATACAGATCTTTGTTATATTCCCATGCTTTCTCGACTATTTGTCGTAAAGTGAAGATCTGATCCTGACAGCCTCTATTTGGCCTGAATCCAGCTTGTTCTTCACCAAGCTTTTCTTCCACAATTCTTCTCAACCGTTTCTCAAGTACACTTGCATAGATCTTGCCAGGAACACTCAGTAGGGAAATACCTCTGTAATTCTCACATTCAGTTTTATTTCCCTTTTTATATATGGGTACTATGAGAGCTCTACTCCAATCATCGGGAATTCGTCCCTCTGCCCAGGCTTTCTGAACTATGCAGTGCAGCCACTGAAAGACTCTTATACCACCATACTTCAGCATTTCTGGTCAAATATCATCTACTCCTGCTGCCTTTCCACATTTCAAGCCTTTGATGGCTTTTTCTACTTCAAGTATGGATATGTATTCCTGACTGCATGCCTGGTCAGTGTTTTTTATCACCGTGCTGTCATCACTGCTTGTTTCATTTAGCAGTTTTTCAAAGTAATTACTCCATACTTCAAGGATATCTTTTTCTCCTGTTTTCATTTCACCTTTATCATCTCTAATTCCTTTTACAGCACTCTTTCCTCCATTCCTAAGCTTCTTCAACAACCTCCAGAATATTTTGCCACCTTCTTGATATTTATTTTCTATATTCTTGCCAAAGTCCTCCAATGACTTTTGTTTAGCTAGTTTTACACACTGTTTAGCTTTCTTACATTTGTCTCTGTATTCTGTAAGAGTAAAAGCTGACATATTTGCCAGGAACTTTTGATATGCTTTCTTCTTTTCCTTCACTGCCTCTTTAACTTCCTGTGTCCACCAGGGAGTTCTGATTTTTTTTATCTTTGCACACAACCTCACCACATGCCTCTCTGGCAGAATCAATCAATGTTTCCTTCAGAGTTTGCCACTGAATCTCCAAGGTTTGATTCCTGTTCTCAAACTCTTTCATTTTCTTTTCAAAAATATTTCTGTATTTTAGTCTACAGTTTACATCTGAGAGCTGCTCAACTTTTATTCGCTTTAAAACTTTCTTACATGTTATTCTTTTCAATATGAAATTCAATTTTATCCTGCTCAAGACTAAATAGTGATCACTTCCAATTTCAAATCCTCTGTACACTCTGGTGTCCTGCACCAGGGAGAAAACATCACTATCAACAATAACATAGTCAATGAGACTTTTCTTATTCCTAGCCTCTTCTCTCCATGTGAATTTGTGCACATTTTTATGTTGGAACATGGTGTTAGTAATAACCAGTCCATGTCCTGAGCAGAAATCCAACAGATATTTGCCATTATTATTAGCTTTGCTCTTTTCTCCAAATTTTCCCAAAATATTTTTGTATGTCTCACAATCATTTCCTACTCTACTATTTAGATCCCCAACAAGGACCAACTTTTCCTTTTTCATTGTGTCAGTTGCTTTTTCTAAAGCCTCAAAAAATTCCTCCACTTCTACCTTAGTAGAACCTTCTGTGGGACCATAGGCACAAATAAGTCTCATTGTCCAGTTCCCCATTCTCATATTTGCCCACATTACTCTACTTGAGACTGACTGCCATTTAAGAAGATTAGCCTCGTATTTTGTGTTGAATACTATGGCTACTCCTTCTTTTCCTTGATTGTTATTGCCTGAATATAACATTTTGTATTTATTGCTCAGAAAGATCTCACCAGTTTTGGTCTTTTTTGTTTCAGTCACCCCTATTATGTCGATCTGGTACTTATCTAATTCCTCAGCTAGCTCCATTTCTTTGCCATTCAGGCTTCTTACGTTGATAGTACCGATCTTTAACTCTGGTGATGTTGAGTTGGGGTTTGTTTTCAGATTTGTTCCAGTAGCTGACTTTTCGCTGTTCGCCCTGGTTCCCTGGTGAAAACAACGGGGGCCTTGTTTAACCGGGCGACGCCCCAGCCGGCATGAAATTTTGTCATGTTGTACCATCATTTTTTATTTTGGTTTAACCAATAAGAATACAATTTGGTCGGCTAAATCCCAAATTGCCAGCCCATCCTCGTTCGTTCAGTATCAAAGTAGATACCCAACAGGGTGCACCACGAGAAGGTGAGGATTGGACATTAGGTCAGAAGCCCTGGTCGGTTCTCCGCATTCCTTTAAAGGCTATGTGGAGGTCTCCTCTCAGTTATACAGCTATGACCCTTAAGCACCCCGTAGAGCTCTCATAGTACCCATATATAAAAAGGGAAATAAAACTGAATGTGAGAATTACAGAGGTATATCCCAAATGAGTGTTCCTGGTAAGATATATGCAAGTATACTTGAGAAACGGTTGAGAAGGATTGTGGAAGAAAAGTTTTGTGAAGAACAAGCTGGATTCAGGCCAAATAGAGGCTGCAAGGATCAGATCTTCACTTTACAACAATTAGTGGAGAAATAATGGGAATATAACAAAGATCTGTATTTAAGTTTTGTCGATTTGGAAAAGGCATATGACAAGGTGCCAAGAGAGAAGCTATTCAATACGCTACAGTTATATGTGTCAATGGGGCATTATATCAAGCAATACTTAGTCTTTATTTGAGTTGTAAGTCAGCAGTTAGAATTGAAGGAAGTACAGGAAGGTGGTGGAATGTTAAATCTGGTGTGAGAAAAGGATGTATATTATCCCCTCTGTTATTCATTATCTACAGGGTGTTCGGGATAAATTTGAAATATTTATAATTAATTATATTTTTCCGTAAGTTACATGTATTAACACACACTTCTCTTCATTTAAAAGTTTGGACCCTTCTTCATTCATATACAAGATGTCAGAAAGGATGGATAGCTGGAACCCACCTGAATCATGGAAGAGAATAACTTGTATCATGATGATTCGTGCCCGCCATCAAAATAAGGATATTACGACTGCTGCCCAATGCTCCCAGAATACAGTAAAAACAATCAGGCATGAACTAGAGACTTGCAATGGTGACTACAAGGATGTAGCAAGAAGAAAGATCCCTAGCAGACGATCTGATTACGTTCGTACAGCAGAATTCCTCGCAAATCTGCAGGAACAGGTGTTGAAGAACCCTGGCATTGGAATTCGGGCTTTGTTCGTGGAGTTGCTAACTGTAGTCAAGCCCTGGATAACAAGGGTAGCCAATGGTAGGCCGTATGTATGGCAGCAGGATTCGGCCCCTTGCCACACCTCTGGGAAAAGTCAAAAATGGTTGTCTGAAAATTTCTACGACTTCACCAGTCCAAATGTTTGGCCTTCAAACTCCCCAGACCTTAACCCCATGGATTATTTTGTATGGGGCGCAGTTGAAAAAGTCACCAATCGCACTTCCAGTAATACAAAAGCCCAGTTAATGGATAAAATGAAAACAGTTTTTGCGGCCCTTCCCAGGGAGACTGTAGCATCAGCTTGTTCGAGGTTCCGAAGCAGAATTGAAGCTGTGATCGATGCTAATGGTGGTTATTTTGAGTAAATCTTGTTGATAGTATTGTAATTAACTCTGCCTGTAATGTTTTTTTGTCAATTCATTAAATTTAATAGATACAAAGAAGATTTTCTTTTTCCTTACGAAACTGTCAAATTTATCCCGAACACCCTGTATATGGATCAACTCTTTGCTTTATACAGACGATGTTATACTTCTTAATAAATCTGCTACAAGTCTGCAAGATTCTCTGACTAAATTGAATAACTGTTGTAATAGATATGGTATGAAGGTCAGCAATAAAAAGACAAAGACAATGAAAATAGGCAGAATCATTGAAAATGTCAAATGTGTTGTGAATGGAGAACCTGTGGAACAAGTAAAACATTTCAGCTACTTAGGCATGATTTTTAGTGAAGATGGTAAATTAAATATGGAAATAGACAACAGAATCAACAAAGCTGGTATGGTAGGAAGTCAATTGAATAAATTCATATGGAATAAGAGAGAAATTAGTCGTAACACTAAATTAGCTGTATACAAGACAGTGTTCAAACCAGTTTTAACTTATGGATCTGAGAGCTGGGTCAGAAATAAAACACTTGACCAAAGACTAGAGAATACAGATATGAGAATCCTGAGAAAGATTAGAAGCATGAATATATGGCATCAATGGCAATATATTAAAAACAAGGATATTAGGAAAGAACTTGACATTGTCGGCATCCAGGAATGCATTAGCAGAGCTAATCTCAGGTGGTATCGTCACTTAAACAGAATGGGCGAGGAAAGATTAGCAAAATGAGTGTTCTCTGCCAGGTTGGCAGGAAAACATCCCAGAGGAAGACGAAGATATAAGTGGATTGATACAGTACAATGTGCTTTAGATGATAGAAATATAAGATCTGATAATGATAATATTGGAGTCTTGACAAGTAACAGACTGAGTTGGAGGAAAATTGTAGATAGGAAGTTAGTAATGATGTAAATTTTTCATGTAGTAATATCATATCCTGTACATCCTTTGAGGGACGTCAGGAATTTGATGATGATGAATAATCTTTGTACGAGAGTTTTTTCCCGTTATTATTTTTGTATTGTTAAAGAGAGGTAAATTTCATCAGTAATGAATAAATTATAGGTATTAATTCACAATTTCATATAATAATCTTAATTTATAAATTCAATTAAAGATAACATTCGACTAATGTAGGAATTAGGTCTCAATTTAAAAAAAAAAAAAAAACCTTGTGTGTTATCCAGATTAAACTTTCCCATATTTTTGACAAGGATAGACAATCATTTCGATTCAAGTCAGGGTGTTGAAGTAAGGCCTCAGCACTCTCTTTGAATAGGTGTTTGAATTTATAACGACATCTGTGTAGAAGGCGAGTCCTGGACCAGAGAATGTTGTGGCTTGTCTCTATCCCATGCTGCGCCAATCCAGACTTATTGGATTTATTGTGAAGAATGTACGACTGATGTTCTTGTATTCTTTTTTCTATAGAGTATCCGGTTTGTCCAAAGTATGACAGATTACAGTTACAAAGAACTTGATATACACCAGGCAACGACATAGTTGAGCGTTTATCTTTAGAAGATGGGAAATATGTGGATATTTTGTTAATAGCAATATAAGTGGTGTTAAATCATATTTCTTTAGAATTCTTGAAATTGGTTCTGAGATTCTGGAAATATATGAAATTTGAACTCGACGTATTGATTCTTTGTCGTTCTGGATAGGAATCAAACAGATGTTGTGTAGTCTTTTCGGAGAAGCCATTTAATTTCATTAGGCATTCTCATCTGCTCACCTTCAGGTGTTTTGACAACAATAGTCTACAGAAAACCAACTTTTACTGAATGTTACATTCTCAAACAATCTGCCTATCATCCTTATCAAAAAAAACAGGAATTATAAAATGTTTAATTTGATGAGCTAGAACTAATTGCTCAACTCCCCACGAATTACAGAAAGAACTTTCAACTATCAAACATCACACGAAATTAAATGGCTTCGCTGAAAAGACTACACAACATCTGTTCGATTCCTACAATCCTATTCAGAATCAATAAATCAACAAAGAATCAATACATCTAGTTACATACATACATACAGACAGTATATACAATATAGAGTGGATAAGGGTAATGACACAGTCATCATTAACACCACTGAATATAATTGGAAAATAGATATTACTCTCTGAGATTGCTCTACCTATATCCCTATACATAAAAATATAACGGAAAAACTCACGTAGAAAAATTATTTAATGGTATAATTTTCGCCCGTGTGTCACAGGCATCTTCAGTACAATTAGGCACAAAAATTAAACATTAACTGACAATTCCAAAAAGCGCCACCTAAGTAGCTGGTGTAAGATAACTAAAAAGGTCAATAACTTTCCTAAAAAAAAAAAAAAAAAAAAAAAAAAAAAAAAAAAAAAAAAAAAATTAATACAATAAAAAGTTAGGAAAGATTAGCTGATTTGTAAAGTACTATCTCCCATAAAGGGGACAGACGTAAGCCGTCGGATCTGTTTAAGTTAGGAGAATGAAGTAGAGTTTCACATGCTTCTTTATAAAGGCGTTCCATGAGAAACTGACTTTTGTGAAGAACTCTTGTCTTTTTCCAATGAACTCTGTGTCTAGTGAAGATGGCATGTTCTGCATGTTCTGTCCCCTTTATGGGAGATAGTACTTTACAAATCAGCTAATCTTTCCTAACTTTTTATTGTATTAATTTTTTTTTTTTTTTTTTTTTTTTTTTTTTTTTTTTTTTTTTTTTAGGAAAGTTATTGACCTTTTTAGTTATCTTACACCAGCTACTTAGGTGGCGCTTTTTGGAATTGTCAGTTAATGTTTAATTTTTGTGCCTAATTGTACTGAAGATGCCTGTGACACACGGGCGAAAATTATACCATTAAATAATTTTTCTACGTGAGTTTTTCCGTTATATTTTTATGTATAGTTATGTCTACTCACGGTTTACCTCTTTTAAAACTTACCTATATCCCATTAGATTACGATCCCACCAACATGCAAGTTAAAAAAATTAAACAAGCCTATGTTAAAAAAGTATCTTCCTTGCAGCCTGACATCACAAAAAACAGATATAGCGGTTTACCTAAACTGATGCTCCATGCTACAAACTGTCAAAACAGCTAGCAAACTTTCTCTTATCCCTCCCCTCATTGGTCATACCACATTCTATATATATATATATATATATATATATAAAAACTACCCATTTTAAAACCTCGACTGAAAATTTAATAGATATACTGGTAACTTTCATCTTAGGTACGTGTGATTTAAAACCCAATTTGTGAAGCCATCTCAATGTTGTAGATTTAGACACATTCACACCTAGTACTTTCCATCTCCTATGAAAATACCTTACACTTCGGAAGCAGTTTTCCTTCACAATATTCTTCAATTTCCTCTCATCTATTGATGTAGTTATTAGCTTTTGACCACTATTACAGCAATTATTTTGAAAACTCCGGTTATTAGAATACTCTCTCAATACGCTACTCATGCTTGCTTGAGAACATTTCAATTCCTTAGCTATAAACTGTTAAGTTTGGCTTTCTTTGTTTAAAGACACCATACAAAACTTCTTAGCTTCCGATATGTCACTCGTCCAACCCAAGTTTAGCAAATGATCAACTGAAATCTATGTACAAACGATTCCTCACACAGGAGTCAGTCCTGCAGCTACTGAAATATATGCTATTTCTAAGCTCTCCTCAAAACCAATTGGAAAAATCTGGAATATTCTATTTTGAACCACGTCAAAAATTATTCTAATTCTGTGAATGCTTTCATATAATTTTCTTATAATTTATATTACATTTTTATGTGTTTATATGGTTATATAATCTACAAAGTACATAAATTTAGATGATGCTAATTAATATTTGGTAATAATTATTTTCTTTGCAATAAATTAGAATTATAAATCATTTAACACATTTTCTTTGATTATTCTAATTTTTTGATTCAGAGGTGTAGATGTGTTCTTTATTTGGCCTTCATGGCTCAGACACTTTTTCTTTTTATGTGGTTCCCACCTGCAAAAGGCTATTAGTAAACCTATAGCATATTTGTACCATGGGTGGACTAAGGATTATTTATTTATTTATTTATTTATTAATTTTTATTAATTTTATATATATTTTTTGTAATTAAAAATAAATAAAAAATTACAAAAAATTACTTGCTCTGGAAACCTGCTCTAGAGATTAAATGGAAATTTTTCAAACACTTCAGGCCTCCAATAAGAGAGGTGGTAATCTCACACTGGGTGATGAAATTCATCTCCCACCTAAAGGCAATCTCAAACATCCATGCCCGAAGTGGGATTCAAACCTGCAACCTGTTAGTTGGAGAGTGAGTATGCTAACCACTTAGCCAACCAGGCCGGATCCATCACTCAATATTAGACTCCTTCCTCTGTCACCTCAAATAGTCTACATCCAAAAATCTAGACACCTTAGTGACATGCCTCCCAAATGATAATCTCTCTTTCACTGTATACAGAAATCCCACTCATAGCGTCAGAATTATAGTGTAAGCAAAGAATTAGCCACAGAAACTTTACAATTTGTGTAATCTTTTCAGGGGGCTTCTGTTTATGGGAATTACTTTACTGGTGTGTAAAAGTAAGCATGAATATTCTGAGCATTTGCCTGACAAAGATTCAAGTTATACAAGGGCATCATGAAAGCCTGAGGTATAAAAACACCAGTCATTCTGTAAAGTATGGAAAAAAGTATGAGGATTCCAGGCCAGATCCATCACTCAATATTAGACTCCTTCCTCTGTCACCTCTAAGGTGTCTACATCCAAGAATCTAGACACCTTAGTGACATGCCTCCCAAATGGTAATCTCTCTTTCACTGTATGCAGAAAACCCATTCATAGTGTCAGAATTATAGTGTAAGCAAAGAATTAGTCACAGAAACTTTACAATTTGTGTAATCCTTTCAGGGGCTTCTATTTATGGGAATTACTTTACTGGTGTGTAAAAGTAAGCATGAATATTCTGAGCATTTGCCTGACAAAGATTCAAGTTATACAAGGGCATCATGAAAGTCTGAGGTATAAAAACATCAGTCATTCTGTAAAGTATGGAAAAAAGTAAGAGGATTTTTTAACCTATAAACCATTTTCATGCTGCATTCTAGACATAGCTAAGTGTAATACTATAAATTTGCTATCGATATGTCAAGACTCCTATGTAAAAAGTATTCTAACATTTGAAATAAAAAACATGATTGGTACTACTCCTCTCTTATATTCAACTGCATTTTGCCATGTAACTATGATCTATTTATGTCCTGGAAGTTATGGGATACTACATATTAAAATATTGTATTAAAATATGAACACAAGTAAAAACGCCTGGGTTCTATACATGTACAAACTAATATCTATGTGTGCCAAGTAAGGAATAATGGGCATCCAGGTAAAAAATATATAAACAAATTATTATACATTTCACTGATATATTATGCTGAGACAGGATCACAAATCTTGTTTTCTATCAAATTAAAAATTACTTTTAAGTCCATTTCATCAGTGTTTTTTTTTCTTATTTCCAAAAATTAAAAATTACTTCATAACTTGTAAAAGATAAAAACTTTTAAGCACAATAAAATTTAAACGCATTATTTGAGATACTGATTAGATAGTACTGATTTTCTTTCTTTACAGAACATGACTACCAACACTGAAAGCAATATGTTCTTATCTCTCATCCAAAACACACACACACACACACACACACACACACACACACACACACACACACACACACACACACACACCATTTATAAAAGTTCAATTGGCATTCTTCTAAGAGCAACAAACTATACTTAAAAAATAAAGAAAAAATAATTTAAAAAAATAAGAGAAAAATAGAAGTAAGAAAAACTAAGGAGCATGCAGTTACTGAAAAATTCTTCATATAGATTCATAAGCAGAAAAACTATACATAATTTCAAATATATCAGATATTTTTAAGATAAAATAAATGGATATCACTACTCATAATGGTAGAAATAATTTCCAATATTTCAAATTTCTGATTTCAAAATTTGAAATAAGTTTATAAATTATTCTATTAGCATACTCACCTCAGACAATTCTTTACATAAAGGGGCAGAATAATCTACAAAAAATAAATAAAATCAAATAATAATAATAATAAAATGAAAAGAATTAGCAAATGCAATACAACTCAAAGTTTTGTTAAGTAATTATGAATATTAAACTATGAATTATTACATTTGTTAATGGCTAAAATCATGATTACTGTTGAAATAGGAATAGTGAACCTTATTTGTTGCAACAAATAAGGTTCATTATTTAATCTAAAGAAAATTAAGATGCAAATCAATGTCAAATTAATAAATATTTAAGCATTAAAACTGTAATAAATTTAGTTTAATCCTTTATCCAAGTGCAAGCAAACAAAGTTTGCGCCTTAAGTATCTTCAGGACTGAGGCAACTCGTGGTAAAGGTGAACCAAGCTCTCATCACTCCTTGTCTCAGTATCTCCCATAATGCAAAGCACATCTCCTTGTGGACATGTATAATGCTATGCATTAAGGGAAGGACCAATACCCAGACCAGTTTCGACCTTTATTGAGGTCTCATCAGTGGGAGCCAGACCCAGAAGTGGTGATACTAAAGCAGAAGCAATGGAGAAGTCATATTTACCAATACAAGTTGCCAAAAGGTGTACCACCTTGTTATTAAATTACTCTGGATTTAGAGAGAGATGTTGGAAGTTTTTTCTTTTGGCAACTCGTATAGGTAAATATGACTTCTCCATTGCTTCTGCCTTAGTATCACCACTTCTGGGCTGGCTCCCACTGATGAGACCCCAATAAAGATCGAAACCGGTCTGGGTTGAGGCCCTTCCCTTAATGCATAGCATTATACATGTCCACAAAGAGATGTACTTTGCATTATGGGAGATACTGAGACAAGGAGTGATGAGAGAGCTTGGTCCACCTTTACCATGAGTTGCCTCAGTCCTGAAGATACTTCAAGTGCAAACTTTGTTTGATTACACCTGGATAAAGGATTAAAATAAATTTATTATAGTCTAACCAAGTGGGAAAAAAAACTTCCAACATTATTAAAACTGACGGAGTGGTTCTTAACCCTTTTGTTGTTGTTGTTGTCTTATACTCTATGATAACTAATAATTAAGGAATTGACAGCGTACACTAGAAATATAAATTAAATAAACTTTAATATATACTTTCAAATATTTCGGCAAACGCACGTTGCCATCTACTTGGGAACTTATTACAAAGACAAGTGCACACAAGTTAACATTTTCCTAAAGTCCTGATGGTGCCCCCTGGTGGGCTATATTGGTAGTTCTTGGCCTTTGGGCTGAAGTTCTTCTGATAAATGTTTCCCAAATTTGGGGCAGTCTCATGCATCCAAATTTGTTGAGGTTTGGCATGTTCCTAAGGGTTGAGGCTGATTCCATGAATAGTCTTTCATATTTGAACTTGCTGCGGTGTACTACTGTGGCTTTCTTCCATCTTATTCTGTGGCGAGTATCCAGAGCGTAGTCTGCAAGCCAAGAGTGGCTGTACTTGTGAAATCGGATGTAATCCTTGTGTTCTGAGATTCTGATATTTGCTGTCCTGCCTGTTTGGCCAAAGTAGGACAGTTTACAGCTGCAAGGGACCTGGTATACACCAGGTAGGTCTAGGGGAAGTGGTTGGTCTTTAGTGGAGCGGATAAGGGATGCCAATTTTCTATGTGGTCTGTAATAGGTGGTCAAGTCATGTTTTTTTTTAAGATTTTGTTGATTTTTTCCGAGGTGCCTCGGATGTAGGGAATGGTGATGGATCTAGAGTAATCTTTTTTGTGAAGGGGAGAGGGTGGTGGGTTGTGGATAAATGGGTTAAGTATTTTTTGGATTCTTTTGGGGAGGGGGGGGGGGTAGCCACTGGCTGAGAAAGTGTCACGGATGTGATTTAGTTCAGTAGTTAGGGCTTGATCATTAGAACAGCTTATTTTTGCCCTGTTGAATAGTGTCTTAACTCCATATTGTTGTGAGGGGGGAGGGGATGATGGGATTGTTGGTGAATGTATCTGCCTGTATGGGTGGGTTTTCTATAAATTGAGAAAACCAAGGTTCCATCAGGTTGGCGGGTGACTAGCGTGTCTAGGAAGGGGAGGTTATTGTTTGCCTCTTTTTCCAGGGTGAACTTGATTCTAGGGTGTTGGTTGTTTAAGTGTGTTAGGAAGGAGAGGAGTGAATCTGGGCCAAGTGGCCAAATAGCGAACACATCATCAACGTAGCGAAGCCATATGGTAGGTTTTTGTGGGGCTGAGTTTAAGGCTTTCTCTTCAAAAGTCTCCATAAAGAAGTTAGCCAAGGGTGGGGAAAGTGGTGAACCCATGGCTATCTGTTTGTAGAATTTTTCCTGCCAAACGAAATAGTCTGAGTTCATTGTAAACTGAAATAGGGCTGAGATATCGGGAGGAAATTTAGCTTCGATTAGCTCTAAGGTTTCTTTGAGGGGGACATTCGTGAATAAGGAGGAGACGTCAAAACTGACCATTATGTCATTATGTTGGAGTGTAAGGTTTTCTATACTGGCTTTGAAGTGTGCTGAATTTTTTTATGTGTGATGGTGTGTAATTTCTTAGGAGCAATGGCGAAGTTGTGACCACGTGACAGAGTGTTGAGTGCTTCAGCCTTCAGGGTTAACTGAAGAAAGGTTAACTACAGTGTTGGTTTGTAGTTTAGGTTTGGATGCCGAGTTCTTTATTAATTTATCAAACTTGTTGATATGTCGGCTCCGTATTTGTTCGAATTCTTTATTAGCCGCCGTACACGAGACGTCATGTAGAACTGACCAAAGCTCGTGATTAAGCATATGTGAAAGCTCATTTTCTAGCGCTAATATAGCTCTGTTTATGTCGGCTAGGGAACCGCGTGAAGCGGTAATTTGCTCCCGAAGTAAAGCCTGGCTCGCCCGGTTGTAGATACGGAGAGCTTTCTGTGAGATAAAGCGGTGTTTAAATTTTACACAGTTAGAGATGACTTGATTATCCCGGCAGTGTTTTAGGAATGCTAGATGGTTAAGTTGTCTGGATAACTTTAGCTTCGGTTTGCCGTAATGGCGGGCCTTGCGTGCTAAGGAATCTCCGTGGATGATCATTATTCTTGTTGAGAGGCTTATACGCTGGTTATACATGATAACTAATAATTAAGGAATTGACAGCGTACACTAGAAATATAAATTAAATACACTTTAATATATACTTTCAGATATTTCGGCAAACGTCACGTTGCCATCTTCTTGGGAACTTATTACAAAGACAAGTGCACACAAGTACTACATAACAGCAAATGAGATAGAGGGGACAGCCATGGGTTCACCACTTTCCCCACCCTTGGCTAACTTCTTTATGGAGACTTTTGAAGAGAAAGCCTTAAACTCAGCCCCACAAAAACCTACCATATGGCTTCGCTACGTTGATGATGTGTTTGCTATTTGGCCACTTGGCCCAGATTCACTCCTCTCCTTCCTAACACACTTAAACAACCAACACCCTAGAATCAAGTTCACCTTGGAAAGAGAGGCAAACAATAACCTCCCCTTCCTAGACACACTAGTCATCCGCCAACCTGATGGAACCTTGGTTTTCTCAGTTTATAGAAAACCCACCCATACAGGCAGATACATTCACCAACAATCCCATCATCCCCCCCCTCACAACAATATGGAGTTATTAAGACACTATTCAACACGGCAAAAATAATCTGTTCTAATGATCAAGCCCGAAATCACATCCATGACACTTTCTCAGCCAATGGCTACCCCCGCCCCAAAAAAAGAATCCAAAAAATACTTAACCCAGTTATCCACAACCCACCACCCCCTCCCCTTCACAAAAAAGATTACTCTAGGTCCATCACCATTCCCTACATCCGAGGCACCTCAGAAAAAATCAACAAAATCTTAAAAAAAAAACATGACTTGACCACCTGTTACAGACCACATAGAAAATTGACATCCCTTATCCGCTCCACTAAAGACCAACCACTTCCCCTAGACCTACCTGGTGTATACCAGGTCCCTTGCAGCTGTAAACTGTCCTACTTTGGCCAAACAGGCAGGACAGCAAATATCAGAATCTCAGAACACAAGGATTGCATCCGATTTCACAAGTACAGCCACTCTGGGCTTGCAGACCACGCTCTGGATACTCGCCACAGTAATACACCGCAGCAAGTTCAAATATGAAAGACTATTCATGGAATCAGCCTCAGCCCTTAGGAACATGCCAAACCTCAACAAATTTGGATGCATGAGACTGCCCCAAATTTGGGAAACGTTTATCAGAAGAACTTCAGCCCAAAGGCCAAGAACTACCAATATAGCCTGCCAGGGGGCACCATCAGGACTTTAGGAAAACGTTAACTTCCTACCTTCGGTTCTCATTTGCTGTTATGTAGTACGTGTGTGCACTTGTCTTTGTAATAAGTTCCCAAGAAGATGGCAAAATGGCGTTTGCCGAAATATCGGAAAGTATATATTAAAGTTTATTTAATTTATATTTCTAGTGTACGCTATCAATTCCATAATTATTAGTTATCATGTATAACCAGCGTATAAGCCTGTCAACAAGAATAATGTCTTATATTCTCCTTTCGATATTAAATCCTTCGATTCCTGTTTATAGAAATTTATGTTCCTAGGTACTATCTCAAAAAAAAAAAAAAGAAAAAAAGAAATTATGTTAGTTAAACAAGCTGAATTTATCTGCATATAAAAATATATCATCAAATTTCTAATATGTACCTGTAGTGTGGGGGCATATACAGTGTATATGTGTACTGTGTGACGACAAATGTGAGACCACCCTGACACTTCTGTGAATGACATAAGAAGACAAATCCATTCTGATAATAAGGTAATCAATGCATTTCATGGGATGAGTGTTTATTATTATATTATTATATGTCAAAAATTAGCCTTTTCTTTTATGAAAATTCTAGTTTTAAAAGTGGCAACTATTTTACTTGCACAACAGTTGGAAATTTTACATATAAAGCATGTGATTTCACATGTTGGTGACGAATTTGTACATTGCCTTATTCCTTTCTCCCCCCTTCAATATGAATCGATTCTTCTTAGCACATTGCCAGCCGAGGGTCTCACATCTGTGGTCGGAGAGTATGTATATGTGCATAGACATTGTAAAGTCGCTCATTATTACAAGCTAAAGTAGTTCATGCAGCAAGTTAACAACTGAAACGAACTAGCCTTGTCTAATTATATCAAAAACATAATAACTGATAAAAAAAGGCAGTGAGCTGATCTTAAGATTTCCCCATTAGTGTATTTTTCTTTTTTTTTAATATAAGAACAGATGCACTGCTCCATTCACTGCATCAAATGGCAATCTATGTCAGCTGCCTCTGAAAGCTTTCAGTGAAGTGTTTCTCATTAATATCACCAAGAATGGATTCCGTGATTCTAGACAGAAAAGAGGGATGTTTCCATTCTTCAACCAACAAGAACACTACCACTACTGAATAAATTCTAATTCATTAGGAATTATTAGCGGTGGTAATTTCATGCTAACTTTCTAGTACCCAAGACAACTACACTGTAAGCAGGACTGTCTTTTTGAATTACCTACTTGGACTCATGTTGTCCAAGGGTCCAAGTAGGCAATTCAAATGTAAATGTCCAAATGTAAAAAGGAAAAATATATGTTAGAATTTATAAGTATATGAATATATTCAGACTTTCTGAATATCAGTCTTTCTCAAATAAGATCTCCTCCCTCTTCAGATCTTCAAAATCTTGGATGGGAAATAATTTGCAATTATTGCCAACATTTTGCTTTTAAATGCAGTCTGATATCGTCCGCAGTTCCATGATTAACTATAACAGTTATTGCCAGGGATCACCAAATATGCTCACCTATTCATACAAGATGAATAGGTTATGCAGCTGCAAGATTGAATAAAGCATTTTTTTTTAATAAAAAATAACTTTTGAAACAAAATATTTTTTAATTTTAAGAAAATAGAGAACATGCATAATATAAAGTGCCATTCTAGATTATATTTTCCCAATTATCAATGGTGTCTTTACTTATTATTTATTGGTTTCTTTTGACAAGGTTCTCACAAGTTTCATCCTTTATCCAAGCATAAGCAAACAAATCTTGCATGTGAAGTATCTTCATGAGAGGACTACTTGTATATAGAGGCTAATGACTTTACATCAATTGCCTTAGTATCCCATAATGCAAGGTACATCCTTACTAGGGAATATGGAATACTTAGCCATTAACCTCTATATACAAATAGCCCAGTCATGAAGATACTTCAAGTGCAAACTTTGTTTGCTTAAATACTCAGATAAAGGATGAAACCAAGAATATCATTTCTTGGCATCTTTAACTTATAGTATAACCAAGTGAAAAAAAAAAAAAAAAAAAACTTTCAACAACTAGCTCTAACCCAGAGTATTTTAGCAATAAGGTGTGACACCTTTTGACTACTTCTATATGAGAAATATATTACTTCTGCATTACTTCAACCTTAGTGTCTCTTCTGGATTTGGCTCCCACTAATGAGATCTCAATAAAAGTAAAAATTTGTCTGGGTAGTGACCTTTTCCACAATGCATAGCATTATACATGTCTACAAGGATATGTATCTTGCATTATGGAATATTAAGGCAACTGTTGTGAAGTCATTAGTCCCTATATACAAGTATTCCAGTTGTGAAGTCATTAGTCCCTATATACAAGTATTCCAGTTGTGAAGTTGTTTCATGTGCAAACTTTGTTTGCTTACACTTTCATCCGTTATGCAAATATAAGGAAACTGTTTGTTTATACCTGGATAACAGATGAAACCAAGAATATAAGTGTCTTGGCATCTTTAACTTACAGTATAACCAACTGAAAAAACTTTCAACAAATGGTTCTCACATAAAGGAAATGTTCTCCAATCCTGCTATAGCACTATTAATCACTTTGTGCAACTCCTATTGACTTATTAGGATTTATCATTTAAAAAAAAAAAAAAAAAAAAGGGAGTATTTTTTGCAAGGTGAGTAGGATTTGCATAATGTGTTGAGCCCCCCCCCCTTTTTTTTTTTAAGGCAACCCTTATAAACATCCAGAACAAGCTTTTACAAACATGCCTATGGTGGGATTTGAATTTACAACTAAGAGGTCATGGGGTTGAACCTCAGCCAACAATGCTATTAGTTAGCCTTCATTAGCTAAACAGTGCTTAACTAAATATTTACAACTGTTTCAACAGCCATAGCATTATAGCTGTAGCTGTTGAAACAGTTGCCTTGATTTCCCAACAATGATCGGCCACTTCATTTCATAGCAACCGTCTGCTTTGCTCTTTTTCATGATACTAGATATGTTCTGCAGGAGTACATGCTCACTCTAAAAATCTTCTGTCTTTCATTTAATGCAACTTTATGAATCCTCTAGAGAGAAATACTGGGGGGGGGGATAAAACAGTACACACAAAGTAATAAAAAACCAGCTCACACCCACTTCAGGAACATTAATTTATTATGAAGAAATAAATCAAAACATAAGGTACAAAACGGTTTTTGTACTTGGCTTTGTGTATATTTTTAACTAATGCTTCCACACTGCAGTGAAAAAAAAAAAAGGATTATTAGGTGTTGCCAAGGGTTCTCCAGAAAGATTCATGTGATTAGGGTAATTACTATCTTTATTCCAAAAATATAAAAACTTAATTTTTTTCATAAAAATGAAGTGATTAATATAAGTAATTACCACCCCTAAACATATTTTCCCTGAACATGGAATCTCCTGTGGGCATCAGATCTGAAAAATGTTTCATTAATAGCATTTCACCTTCCATCATGTATGAAAGCAGTTTTAAAACTTTTGGAAACAAAATATTTCAATTAAAATCAATAAGTATTTATTACAAAGGCAAATACAGCATGTCCACACATGCAAAAGAAATTTTTCCTACATATATTCCTTTAATAAAAGCTAAAATAACTTTCACACAGATGTGTTTCATTAATTACTGAGCTAGAGAAAAAATACTTTAAGACAACATGAATTTTATTTCCCATTAAGAAATGCCTGTTTGTTTCAGTATAGTACACAGCTAGCATATATAACCGAGTCTTTTATTCTCATAGCAGCAACAGAACACGTACACTGCATACTTTATTATTAACTAGAAACCATGCTCAATCCAAAGAGCATGGTTTCTAGTTAATAATACAAGTATGCTGGGATTTTTAAGTCAGTGCTAGTAAGAGAATGCTGGGATTTTATTTAGAGAAAAAGATAAAAGATACAGAGTTGTTTGATAATATTCGTCTAACAGAACTGAAAGATAAGTAGGAAAAATTAAACACTGGAAAAAGCTTAGAACAAATCTCCTTCAAAATGCAAAAAGAACAATTGCTTTAAGTAACTTTCTGTGAAATGGAATTATAATTAAGCAACAAGTGCACTTATATATTTGATCAAAAAACTAATAACCAGTGATGCAATGATCTTCACCAGAAAGCTAATAGTTGGATAACAAAGAAGGTAATAATCTCTGCCTATGTGCAAATCAACTGAACACTTCAGTTCAAAATAAAGTTTGTGAGATACCTGTTTTCATAAAATAGACATTCCAAACTAAACTTCACATACAGAAAAACTGATAAAAAATATATACACATATACAAGGGTGTACCCAAAAAATAACTGGAATCTGAACTTGGTACACATGCATTTCTTTTGCTATGAATGATTCCTCTAGGCATCGTGAGTGTACAGTTTTCCGCACCAGTTTAGCAAGTGGCATCATCCTGTGTGAACTGGTTTTTTTCTGGATGCTCTTTTGTTAGTGCTTACAAGCAAGTTTGGCAATTTTGTGATGGCTGAGCATGAAATTTTGTCTTCTTTTGGGTAAAACTGCAGCTGAAACTGTTATGTTTCAGCAAGCCTTTAAGCAAGCCATTTTTGAAATGTCGAAAAGGTTTGCAAGGCAATCAATGAAGATCATCGAAAGACCATTGAGCAAGTTTCTGAAGAGATGAATTTGTTATAAAATTTGTACCAGTAAATTTTAACAGATTTGCAAACGAAACGTGTGTCTGCTAAATATGTGCCTCGTTTGCTCACAGAGGATTAAAAAAAAAAAAAAAAATCACGTGAATGTTTGCATGATTCAAGGGATCAATTCTTAATGACCAGAACTTTTTTCAAAAGTTATGACCAGGGAAGAGTCTTGGTGCTACAGTTATGATCCAGAAACAAAACAAAACAAGCATCAAGCCAATAGAAACATCAAGTTCAATCAAACATTAGGCAATGTTCATTTGTTTTTTTGATGTGAATGAAATTAAACACAAAGAATTTGTTCCTCCTGGACATACAGTGAACCAACATTTGTACCATTCTGAAAACACTGCATGATAGTGTGCGAAGAAAACAGCCAGAAATGTGGAGTAGCGGAGGTTGGTTGCTGCACCACAACAATGTCCCAGCCCACATGGCCTTGTCTGTCCAACAGTTCTTAATGAAAAACAACATGGGGGCAGCTATTCTCCATCCTGCCTACTTGCCCAATCTCTCTCCACATGACTTTTTTCTTTTTCTTTCCATGGGCAGCATTCATTGATGTGAGTGAAGTGAAAGAAAAGTCGCTGGGGCCATAAACAGTATTCCAGTTGAACAATTCCAGAAGTGTTTTAAGCAGTGGAAAAAACATTGAGACAATGTTTTTTTACAAGTGGGACAAGTGTATTGACTCACATGGAGATTACTTTGAAGTAGACTAGAATATGGTATTATAAACTTTTAATAAAATTTTTTTTAAAAAGATTTTTTTTTTATTTTTGGGTATCCCCTCAAATATATTTCCAGAATAAATGGTTGTTTCATTTGCTGAACTGTTTTATTTATATTCTGGATACTACTAATTTTCAAAGTAAATTCCTTCTGATTTCTTTGAAAGCCAAATTAAAAGTTTTGGTGCAGTGTTCCAGAGGACATTCAACAATATAAGAAGGTGGTATTCTATGTTTGATAGAACAAGAGAATATCATATGAATCTTTGTATTTCATAAATGCATCCAATATTCTATGAATCAAGAGCTGAGAAAAAAAAAAGTTTTACAAAAATATGTCTTGCAATGGGCAATGCAACATTTCTAAAAATAGTTCATTGTTTATAGCCTAGCAGAGTTTGCCTTATGTCAGAACAAGTTTCTGGTGTGAACTTAAAAGTGCAAATGCAACTGAAGAACCTTATAATTGGAATCAATGAAACTGACTTAAAAAAAAAATAATAATAAAAAAGCTAAACAAGCATAACTATTATTATTCTATATATATTTATATACTGGGGGGGCTCTGCCCCCCCATTTGAAAAAAATTACAACTGTTCAAGAATTAAAATTTAAAATTCAGTCAACAATTAAAATACAATCAGAGAAAAAATCCTACAATATGATTTTTAAAAAAATTTTTTTAATAATTTAAATAAGGTTTAAATTTAAATACTAACATTGCATTTATATAATTACTGCAATATCTTGCATAATGTGGTTCTAACAGTGCAGTTTCACTATAATGCAGTTTGTAATTAGTATATTATAATGCATTACAGCACATTTATTGAAAGAAAATTATATTTGTCATATTTTACATTAATACAAAATTAATGTGAAATGAAAAGCATTAAAAGAAAAATCCTTAAAGGTTGAGTTTCCAAGCATTCCAAAAAGTTCTTGTTCATATTTATTTCATTCAAATATCTTAGCCACACAGTACAGAATTGCAATAGCAAGGACATGGCTGCTTTACAAACTTTATGTGCAACTGTTATCACTTTATATGAAAATACGAGTAAAAAAAAAAATGTAAAGGAGGCGAAGGATCTAAGAAACATGAATTAACAGAACAAAAACTTAAGTATAAAGTGTTATGTAACATCAAATAATGCCTCTCAAGGATCTGTCAGTGTGGTTTCAGTTGATAGTGAACATTTTTGGTATGCATTATTTGAAGTATTGCTTTATATGATTAATTATAACAGATTATAAGATGAATGCAAAATGAAATATTAACAGTCCCTCAATGTTTATACATTGGTTTCCATAAATTAAAGAACAAAGAGAAAAATCATAACTCAAAAACTGTATAACAAATTTTATCGCAATTTGATGAAAAGAAGTATATGAAATGTGAACGAACCACCCACAAAAACTGTAAATAAATAGTTTAATTCAGTAATAAGTCAAAAACAAGAGGTCAAAATAAGATTGTCAAAGTGCCTCAATAAAGAATGTGGTCACTCCTCACAGCAATGTTTCATAGTGACAAATAATAACCAACACTGAGTTTAATAGATTGTGATAATATAGATAGTTAAACCAACTAGTTTCACCACATATGCTAATGGCTTCTTCTGGGTTAGGAAAAAAATAATAATAAAAATACAATAAGCAGTAAACATGCTTTTACTTTTAATAAAAATACAATAAGCAGTAAACATTATATAACTAAAACCAGGTATGTAGGAACTATTACACAAAAATAAAAAAAACAAATACGTGGAGCATGGAAACTGGCATGGGTCAGTTGTTGTTCAGTAGGTATGCATGACAGCTGGCAGAAAAGTTAATGCGACATGTGGAAAGATCAAATAAGTGACTTCCAAATATCACATAAAATCATTTCTTGTTTTCTGTCGAATGTGCCTTGTGAGTGGATAATCATCGTAGCCTCTTTGATGTTGTGGGCACTGAAGTTGTCTTCGATGTAAGGCATGGAGCTCTTGTCCCATTCAATATTGTGGTGAGCATGGAAGACGTGGAAAGCTAGGCCTGAGATGTCTTTTCTGTTATTCTTAACAGTTTCCAATATGCTCCTTTTGTCTAATTTCCAAACTTCCAGAAATTTGCCCTATGTTAGCAAGGTCATAAGAACATGGAATATTGTAAACTCCAGGATGTTTGTTGAAAGAGTTATAGTCCTTAGATAAACGTAATGTAACAGAGCTCATATAATCATAATGGGCTTGAAAGAAACTCTTATGGCATTTTTAAGAGAAAGTCTGTCAATATAAGAGATGGAAACTGAGGCTCTGTAGTGAATGTCAGGGATCTGTTGTGGGGAGGGAGTAGAGAATAGTATTCTTTGTACCATTTCCTTAAAATATCCATTGCTCACTAATAGTTTGAGAAGAGAATGTAATGCTTCTTCATCTCCTGTAATAGAGATTGCTTTTCTTTTTTCAGCATATGTATAATACCTAATTTTTGTGATATATATGATCCATCTCTGCTCGACTTTCGCTGGTCTCTAGTCTTATGATGACTTGCCACCTAAATTCATTGGCTGATGATGATCAGTTAAATCATGTCTTGCAGTCTTATCTAAGAATTTTGCTATTACAAAACAGCTTGTCCTCACTCCAGACACAAAATGGAAAATCACTCCAAAATGTCTACTTTTATGCTGTTGCTCATTTTCGTATCCTACTGACAGCACCACTCATTTGTATTATGATAACCAGGCTCAGCATCACTTGTTATATAAATATACCTTTCACATGTTTTTTTTTCCTTTTCCCAGAGTTATCACCATTTTTCCTTTGTTCCTTAATTTATGGAAATTGGTGTAGATGACAATCAACCAGTGATTTACATATGAATTGCAAATTATCATCATTTTGCATTTTATTTTGGGAAAATTTGGAGAAAAGAGCAAAGCTAATAATAATGGCAAATACCTGTTGATTTCTGCTCACGACATGGACTGGTTATTACTAACACCATGTTCCAACATAAAAATGTGCACAAATTCACATGGAGAGAAGAGGCAAGGAATAAGAAAAAAGTCTCATTGACTATGTTATTGTTGATAGTGATGTTTTCTCCCTGGTGCAGGACACCAGAGTGTATAGAGGATTTGAAATTGGAAGTGATCATTATTTAGTCTTGAGCAGGAAAAAATTGAATTTCACATTGAAAAGAATAACATGTAAGAAAGTTTTAAAGCGAATAAAAGTTGAGCAGCTCTCAGATGTGAACTGTAGACTAAAATACAAAAAGATTATTGAGGAAAAATATGAAAGAGTTGGAGAACAGGAACCAAACCTTGGAGATTCAGTGGCAAGCCTTGAAGAAAACACTGATTGATTCAGCCAAAGAGGCATGTGGTGAGGTTATCCTGCAAGGATAGAAAAATCAGAACTCCATGGTGGACAGGAAATTAAAGAGGCAGTGAAGGAAAAGAAGAAAGCATATCAAAAGTTCCTGGCCAATAAGTTCGTTTGTGCTTTTACAGAATACAAAGACAAATGTAAGAAAGCTAAACACTGTGTAAAACTATCTAAACAAAAGTCATGGGAGGACTTTGGCAAGAACATAGAAAATAAATATCAAGAAGGTGGCAAAATATTCTGGAGGTTGTTGAAGAAGCTTAGAAATGGAGGAAAGAGTGCTGTGAAAGGACTTAGAGATGATAATGGTGACATGAAAACAGGAGAAAAAGATATCCTTGAAGTATGGAGTAATTACTTTGAAAAATTGCTAAATGAAAAAAGTGATAGCACAGTGGTAAAAAACACTCAACAGGCATACAGTCAGGAATACATTATGGATATGTAGAAAAAGCTCAAGGGCTTAAAATGTGGAAAGGCAGCAAGAGTAGATGATATTCAACCAGAAATGCTGAAGTATGGTGGTATAAAAGTCTTACAGTGGCTGCACTGCATAGTTCAGAAGTCCTGGACAGAGGGACGAATTCCCAATGATTGGAGTAGAGCTCTCATAGTACCCACATATAAAAAGGGAAATAAAACTGAAGATTACAGATAATTACAGAGGTATTGCCCTGCTGAGTGATCCTGGTAAGATTTATGCAAGTATACTTGAAAAACGGTTGAGAAGAATTGTGGAAGAAAAGCTTGGTGAAGAACAAGCCGGATTCAGGCCAAATAGAGGCTGTCAGGATCAGATCTTCACTTTCACTTTACAACAAATAGTGGAGAAATCATGGGAATATAGCAAAGATCTGTATTTAAGTTTTGTCGATTTGGAAAAGGCATATGACAAGGTGCCAAGAGAGAAGCTATTCAATGCGCTACAGTTATATGGTGTCAATGGGACATTATATCAAGCAATACTTAATCTTTGAGTTGTAAGTCAGCAGTTAGAATTGAAGGAAGTACAGGAAGATGATTTAATGTTAAATCTGTTGTGTGACAAGGATGTATATTATCCCCTCTGTTATTCATTATCTATATGGATCACATTATGAAGGAAAGTGGTATTAAACATGCTATCAAAATTGGAGTGTTGATGTCAACTCTCTGCTTTATGCAGACGATGTTATACTTCTTAATAAATCTGCTATAAGTCTGCAAGATTCTCTGTCTAAATTGATCAGCAATAAAAAGACAAAGACAATGAGAAAATAGGCAGAATCATTGAAAATGTCAACTGTGTTGTGAATGGAGAACCTATGGAACAAGTAAAACATTTCAGATACTTAGGCATGATTTTTAGTGATGATGGTAAATTAAATATGGAAATAGACAACAGAACCAACAAAGCTGTATGGTGGAAAGTCAATTGAATAAATTCATATGGAATAAGAGAGAAATAGGCTCTCTTTGCCAAGCCAGAGGGTGGGAGGCCAAGGACTCGCTGGATAGGTTATATCCAAAACTCTTGGGTAGACACGTTTGGGAATCCCACCAGAACACCTGAGCTTGGTGGCAGAGGATCGTGACCATTGGAAGTTTTTCTTGCAGCTATTGCCCCCCCCACAACCCAATTAGGAAAGGTGGGCTTTGAAGATGTATGCATAAGATGTATGCGTAAGAAGATGTATAAGAGAGAAATTAGTCGGAACACTAAATTAGCTGTATACAAGACAGTGCTCAAACCAATTTTAACTTATGGATCTGAGAGCTGGGTCAGAAGTAAAACACTTGACCAAAGACTAGAGACAGCAGATATGAGAGTCCTGAGAAAGATTAGAGGCATGAATATATGGCATCAATGGCAATATATTAAAAACAAGGATATTAGAAAAGAACTTGACATTGTTGGCATCCAGGAATGCATTAGCAGAGCTAATCTCAGGTGGTATGGTCACTTAAACAGAATGGGCGAGGAAAGATTAGCAAAACAAGTGTGCTCTGCCAGGTTGGCAGGAAAACGACCCAGAGGAAGACCAAGATATAGGTTGATTGATATGGTACAAAGTGCCTTAGACAATAGAAATATAAGATCTGATAATGTTGGAGTCTTGACAAGTAACAGACTGATTTGGAAGAAAATTGTAGATAGGAAGTTAGTAATGATGTAAATTTTTCATGTAGTACCTCATCATATCCTGTACATCCTGTGAGGGTACATGGCAGGAATTTAATGATGATGGCAAATTACAAGTCATTTATAAATAACCAGTTGTGTGAACTCCATTTAAGACTGTCAATACATACATTAGTATTAGCTGTAAGTGGGAGGGGTAGATAATCTGGAAGCAACACTCTAGACCACTGGTCACCAAAGTGGCCGATATAACATTGTTAGGGATCGATTTGGGCTCAGGGGTCGATAGAAATACAAGACATCATTGTACAGGTAATATTTAATTCGGTTAACTTGGATTACCTCCATCCTGAATGACAACGCAATTAAGAGTGAATCGTGAGGACAGCGACATGAATAGGACCTGTAAGATGGAGCAAGGTCATGAAAATAGTTACGGAGGCCAATCATGTAGGCCAAAATGACGTATTTACCAATAAACGGATGTCCGTGGTTCCTGCCCGTGGTACATCCTATATATACCTATAGGAAGATTGTATTATTATTATTTTATCTAAATTAAATTTTATATATTATTTATCCCCCCCCCTATCAAATATGTAATGTTAATAAGGACGTCAAAAACAAAAACGTATCCCTTTGACGTTAAGCCAATATAATAATATATACTATATTATACATACAAGAAACACTGTAACTATAAAATATACAATCTAAAAACTCACATAAGCATCTTTTTTGCTTGTCCTGTCATAATCACGTAATAGTAAAATAGAGATGGTCGATAAAAAGTCAAGAAACTCTTGAAGGGGTCGACGATCAAAGAAGTTTGGCGACCCCTGTTCTAGACTAAACATGGATCATTTTAAGCCACTTCATGTAGCCAATAAGCAGCATCATGTGAAATTGTTTTATTCTGGCCTTGCTCACTCATATTAGGAAATATATAACATACAAAATGTAACATTTAATTGCTTAAAAAGTAAACACAGAAACCATTTATGCTTCTATTACAAATCTGTCCAGTTAAATGCATAACATTTGTTAGCACATAATGCTTAGTTGAATAAAAAGTATAAATTACGAACTGTTTGTTTCTATTACAAATCTATCTCCAGTTAAATGCATAATGCTTATATGCATACAATGCTTCTATAAGCTACCCAAGATGAGTCAAATTTTGCATTTTCTAACATATTTTGTAATGATTAACTAGGAGTTTTCCTAAAAATATATTTTTGTTTTTACAGAAATTTTTCCATTTGATAGTTCTTTTTTGATATTTCATACAATGTAGTATTTTACATATTATATAATATGGTACAACGTATGTATATATATTCCCACATTATATAAGGTTACATATTGGACAGGGTGCCACATGATAAGCTGATAATTAAGTTAGAGCATATGAGTTTGGATATCAGGTTAGCGAATTGGATTGAGGATTGATCCTGATATCAGAGTTGAGTATAAGAAGACAGAAGGTTACAAGTGGAGTCCCTCAAGGCTCAGTAATGAAACAAGTTTAACCTGTGTATTGATTACACTGTCAATGGATTGCAAGGAGATATTCAGAAATTTGCAGATGATGTAAAGCTGGGAAGAGATGTTAGTAATAGTGTCAATGTAGTGGCCCTTCAGGAGAATTTGAATAAGCTAGACAAATAAGATTTTCAGTTTAATGCAACTAAATGTAAGGTCTTGTAGTTTGGGATCCATCGATGGGAAGCTGCATAGCCTGTTCGAGAAACTGCACTGCACTAGAGAAATTGGAGGAGGCAAGGAAGCTCGGGATGATGATTAATAGAAACTTAAGAGTTTAGGTGACATATTACAAATGTGGTGAAGGTAACCCAGAAGATTGCTTCAATACTGAGAAGGACATTGACCAGAAGAGATAGAAGAGTTGTAGTTTCATTGTATAAAGCTTGAGGAGAGCACAAAGGCAGATAACAAAAATTATATCAGGACTGTACAGTGTTAGCCTATGAGGATAGACTTACATGCAAATCGCAGAATTGGTCAATAGAAAGAGAAGTAATATGATTGAAACAAGAGGGTAAATAGTGGCTTTTTTTGTATGCAGGGTGGTTGGACCTTGGAGTGCATTGCCTAATAGGGTAGCAAGAGCACAAACAGTGAGTGAGTTTAAGGAATGGTATGATCGACTATTGTTTAAGATAGGCCTCCCACAATGAGTAATGGTCTCCATTGAGGTCCCAAATAAAGTGCTTGTAACAGCAGATATGCAAGGTCTACAGTTTGCTTCACTTTCTTGAATCAAGAACAGTCAATGCATAACTGAAAACATATTTTGAACCATTTTATTTTTCTCAGTGTTTTCATAAAAATGGAAGGACTTAATTCTAAGAGAAAAAGTCGCTGATACTAAGTTGTCACAAAATGAAACAGCAAAGTATGGAATATCACAATCACAAGTATTGGAAATGAGTTTACTTATGCTGCAATTACAGCAAAGTACTTACATTTTTGTTGCTTCAAGAAAAGAAAAGGAAAGGAAAATATCTTTATTTATGCCATAAATTTATTACTTTAATATATCATTAGTTAAATTACTGTCTGTGCATGCATATAGAAAAAAATTCATATTCATAGTTGGTGGGTAACATTGGGCAACTGAAAACTGCATATTTCACTTGGAAAAAAGTTGCTATATTAAGCATTACATAACTTTTTACATATTATGTAACAAAATGAGTTGCACTTCAGGCGACTCAAAAAGGAATTTGAACTTAAATATTTTAATATGAAAATAAAAGTTCAACTGTTTTGTATAAAATGCATAATCAAGTGCTAACATTAATATGAATTAAACAGATAAATATAATATCTATTATTCTTAAGAAAGATTTAAAATGCTTCAAATTTGACAATTTTAGTCAAGGATAAAATATCTGTATTTCTTTCTTAGGTAGGTAAGGCATATTAATGTTGAAAGTTTATTTTTCACTTGGTTAGAGTATAATAAATTTAGTTTAATCCTTTATCCAAGTGTGAGCAAACAAAGTTTGCGCCTGAAAGTATCTTCAGGACTGGGGTAAGGTGATACAACACCAGGGCAACTCGTTGCAAAGGTGTAGCAAGCTACCAACACTTCTGTCTCAGTATCTCCTTTAATGCAAAACACATCTCCTTGCGGATATGTCTAATGAGACATATCCGGTCATTAGACATATCCGCAAGGAGATGTGTTTTGCATTAAAGGAGATACTGAGACAGAAGTGTTGGTAGCTTACTACACCTTTGCAACGAGTTGCCCTGGTGTTGTATCACCTTACCCCAGTCCTGAAGATACTTTCAGGCGCAAACTTTGTTTGCTCACACTTGGATAAAGGATTAAACTAAATTTATTATACTCTAACCAAGTGAAAAATAAACTTTCAACATCTTTCTCTAAATCCAGAGTAATGTATTAAAAAAGGGTGGCACACCATTTGGCAACTCCTATAGGTAGAGATGACCTGCGAATGCTTCTGCCTGGTATCTCAGCTTGGGCCTGGCTCCCACTGAAGAGACCTCAATAAAGGTCGAAACTAGTCTGGGTAGTGGCCCTTCCCTTAATGCATAACATTAGACATATCCGCAAGGAGATGTGTTTTGCATTAAAGGAGATACTGAGACAGAAGTGTTGGTAGCTTGCTACACCTTTGCAACAAGTTGCCCTGGTGTTGTATCACCTTACCCCAGTCCTGAAGATACTTTCAGGTGCAAACTTTGTTTGCTCACACTTGGATAAAGGATTAAACTAAATTTATTATAAGGCATATTAATGTTTGCACTAAGAAATTTTCACAATTACATCAAGAATAGAGCAAATGTCAAACATTTGCAAAAATGTAAGAAAGCTAAACACCATAAAACTAGCTAAACAAAATCCTTGAGAAGACTTTGGTAAGAACATAAAAAACAAATACCAAGAAGGTGCCAAAATATTCCGGGGGGGGGGGGGTTCAAAAATCTCAGAAATAGAGGAAAGTGCTGTAAAAGCAATTAGAGATGATAAAGGTGCATGAAAACTGGTGAAAAAGATATCCTTGATGTATGGAGTAATTATTTCAAAAAATTGCTAAACAAAACAATCAATGACAGCACAGTAGTAAAAAACACTCAATAGGCATGCAATCAGGAATACATATCCATATTTAAAATAGGAAAAAGTCATCCAAAGCCTAAAATGTAGAAAGGCAGCAGGAGTAGATGATATTCGATGAGAAATGCTCAAATCTTACAGTGGCTGAGCTGCATAGTTCAGAAGGCCTGGACAGAGGGATGAATCCCAGATGATTGGAGTAGAGCTCTCATAGTAGTCTACTCCAATATAAAAAAAGGGAAATAAAACTGAATATAAGAATTACAGAGGTATTTCTCTACTGAGTGTTCCTGGTAAGATTTATGCAAGTATACTTGAGGAACGGTTGAGAAGGATTGTAGAAGGGAAGCTTGGTGAAGAATAAGCTGGATTCAGGCCAAATAGAGGCTGTCAGGATCAGATTTTCACTTTACGACAAATAGTTGAGAAAGCATGGGAATATAACAAAGATCTGTATTTAAGTTTTGTCAATCTGGAAAAGGCATATGACAAGGTGCTAAGAGAGCTATTCAAAATACTACAGTTGTATGGTGTCTATGGAGCTTATATCAAGCAGTAATTAAGTCTTTATTTGAGTTGTAAGTTCAGCAGTTAGAATTGAAGGAAGTACAGAAAGATGGTGTTATATTAAATCTGGTATCAGGCAAGGACATACATTTTCCTCTCTTTTATTTATTATCTATATGGATCACATTATGAAGGAAAGTGGAATTAAACCTGATCTCAAAATTGGAGATGTTAATCTCAACTCTTTACTTTATGCAGATGATGTTATACTTCTAAATAAATCCGCTACAAGTCTGCAAGATTCCCTGACTAAACTGAATAACTGTTGTAATAGATATGGTATGAAGGTCAGCAATAACAAGACAAAGACAATGAAAATAGGTAGAAGCACTGAAAATATCAACTGCATTGTGAATGGAGAACCTATAGAAAAGTAAAACATTTCAGTTACTTAGGCACGATTTTTAGTGAAGATGGTAAATTAAATATGGACATAGATAACAGAATCAACAAAGCTAGTATGGTAGAAAGTCAACTAAATAAATTTATATGGAATAAGAGAGAAATTAGTCAAAACACTAAATTAGCTGTATACAAGTGTTCAAACGAATTTTAACTTATGAATGTGAGAGCTGGGTTAGAAGTGAAACACTTAACCAAAGCCTAGAGACCGCAGATATGAGAGTAGTGAGAAAAATTAGAGGCGTGAACAGATGGCATTAATGGTAATATCATATTAAAAATGAGGATATTAGGAAAGAACTTGACATTGTTAGCATCCAAGAATGTGTTAGCAGAGCTAATTTCAGGTGGTATGGTCACTTAAACAGAATGGGTGAGGAAAGATTAGCAAAACAAGTTTTCTCTGTCAGGGTGGCAGGAAAAAGACCCAGAGGAAGACTCAGATATACGTGGATTGATATGGTAAAAAGTGCCTTTGAAGACAGAAATATAAGATCTGATAACGTTGGAGTCTTGACAGATTGATTTAGAGGAAAATTGTAGATAGGAAGTTAGTAATGATGTAAATTTTTCATATAGTATTATCATATCCTGTACACCCCTTGAGGGTCCATGTCAGGAATTTGATGATGATGGGAGAATAAATATGTTGCATTATCTGGGTTTCGAGATCCTCCAAGTAATCGAGATACTGCATTATTTCTGTACTGAGAACTATCAGGTAAAACTTCGTATCATAAATGCATTCACCAGCTGGTGAACTGGGCTAGTAATCAAAAGTTTTACAGTGACTGCACTGTATAATTAAGAAGGCATGGTCAGAAGTTTGAATTCCATATGACTGGAGTAGAGCTCTCATACTGGTTATTTATAAGAAGGAAAATAGAACCATATGGGAATTACAGAGCAATTTTTCTAATGAGTGGTCCAAGTAAGATTTATGCAGTATACCTGAGAAGAGGCTAAGAAAAATTATCAAAGAGATCCTTGTAGAAGAACAAGCTAATTTCAGACCAAATAAGGACTGTCAGGATGATATTTTCACTTCAAAACAAATAGTTGATAACAAAGATCTGTATTTATTTAAGTTCGGGAGATCTGGGAAAGGCATATGACAAGGAGCTGCCAAGAGAAAAGCTGTTCAGAACACTACAATTATAAAGACATTGTAATGGGGGATACAGTCTATATTTAAGTTATAAGTCAACAGTCAGAACTGAAGGAGGTATGATGGTTTGACATAAGCTGAGGTGTGAGTCATGGGTGCACGCTATCTCCACTGTTATTAATCATCAATATTATGAAGGAAAGTGGTATTAAAACTGGTATCAAAATTGGATACATTAATCTCAGCTCTTCACTTTAATCAACATAAAGCTGATAATGTTATACTCTTAAATAAATCCAGTACAAATTTGTAGGATTCCTTAAAGAAACTGAATAACTGCTATAACAATATGTCAAGATATATTGCTATAAAAGATATAACTAATACAGATATAACAAACAATGATTGATTCAGCCAGAACCATGTGATGAGGTTATCATCTGCAATGATAGAAATTCAAAACTCCATAGTGGATTCTTGAAGTTAAACAGGTAATCAAGGAAAAGAAGAAAGCATATTGAAAACTATTAGCAAGTAAGTCAAATTAAACTTGATAAGAAATTATATTCTAATTTAATCCTTTATCCAAGTGCAAGCACACAAAGTTTGCATATGAAGTACCTTCACAACTCAGCTACTTTTATAGTAGCTCAGTTGTGAAGGGGAAGACTTTCGTAAGAACATAGAAAATAAATATTAACAAGGTGGGAAAACATTCTGGAGTTATTGAAAAAAAGATTAGAAATGGAGGAAAGAATAGTGTAAAAGGAATCAGATGATAAAGGTGACATGAAAACAGAAGATATTTCACATGTCTGGAGTAATTACTTTGAAAGATTGCTAAATGAAAAACAAGCAGTGACAGTACTGTGGTAGAAAACACTTACCAAGAATGCCATTAGGAATAAATATCAGTACATGAAGTAGAAAATCCATCAAAAACCTGAAATGTGGAAAGGCAGATAGAGTAGATGATATTGGATCAGAACGCTCAAATATGGAGTTTTATAATGGCTACACTACATAATTCAGAAGGTCTGGTAAGAGAGTCAAAATCATGATGACTGGAGTATAGCTATCATAGAACCTATCATAAAAAGGGAATTAAAATCCAATGTGTATTACAGAGGAATTTTCCTACTGAGTGCTCCTGGTAAGATTATGCACACATACTTGAGAAAAACATGTAAGAAAAATTGTGGAATGGAAGCTTGAAGAAGAATAGGCTGAATAAGAGGTTTTCAAGATCAAATTTTCACTTTAAGACAAATATTTGAGAAATCATGGGAATGTAACAAGAATCTGTATTTAAGTATTGTAGAACTAGAAAAGGCATATGAAAAGCAGTTCAAAACACTACAATTGTATGGTGTTAATGGGACAATATATCAAGCAATACTTAGTATTTATTTGAGTTGTAATTGTAAGTGAGCAGTTAGAATTAAAGGAGGTACAGGAAAATGGTTTAACCACCATACCATTGGCTTGGATATACATCCATAATTACATGGATGCAAAGTGTCCATTGAAGTCAATATAACCATTGGATATAGAAAAAAAAATTATATGGATATAAAGGGAATATTATTGATATATTTGTTTAATGTGGCCAGTTGGGTGGTTAATGTTAAATCAGGTGTGAGACAAGGGCATAATTATCTCCAATGTTATTCATCATCTATATGGATCACATTATGAAGAAAAGTGGTATTAAACTAAAACCAATGGTTATATTGACTCCAATTTCAGCTCTTTACTTTATGCAGATGATGTTATATTTTTAAATAAATCCAATATAATCTGCAGGATTCCATGAATAAACTGTAATTAAACATTCCATGAATAAATGCTGTAATAAATTTAGTATGAAAATCAGCAATAAAAAGAAAAAGAATGATAATAGGTAAACACTGAAAACATCAACTGCATTCTGAATGGGGAACCTATAGAACAAGTAAAACATTTCATTTATTTAGGCATAATTTTTAATGAAGAGAAAATTTAAATTTGCTAATAGACAGCAGAATTAGCAAAACTGATAAGGTAGGAAGTTAACTGAATGGAATAAGAGAGAAATTAGTGGAAACATTAAACTAGCTGTATACAAGACAGTATTCTAACCAATTTAACTTGTAGATCTGAGAGCTGGGTTAGAAATAAACACTTGATGAAAGACTGGAGACCATAGATACGAGAATTCTGAGAAACACTGGGAGAGTGATTAAAAATTAATATACCAAGAAAGAACTTAACATACTAGTGACATTATACAAGAAAGGAAATAAGCTAGAATGTAAAAATTATAGAACAATTGCTTTGACAAGTCACCTTGGTAAGGTGATGATGATACTGACAGAAAGATTGAGAACACAATTGGAAGCATACCTTGCAGATGAGCAAGCAGGATTTAGAAAAGATAGAAGTACAATTCAACAGATTTTGACAATGCAGTTAATAGCAGAAAAAGCTGGAAAAAAAACAAAAACATATATAATTGCTTTGTTGATTTTCAGAAGGCAGTGGTAGAATCCTATGGAATTGCTAGAAAACTAATAGCTATATTAGAAGATGTGTATAAGAATGCAGTTGCAGCAGTTAGATGACTTGGGGAAATGGTTTAGAACAAGCAGAGGTACTAGAAGGGGGACCCAATATCACCAAGCATTTTCATCAGACATTTAGAAAGAACAATGGATAAAATGAAGGGTGATTCAAAGGAAATATCAGTACATGGGATGAGAATTAACAATCAGAAATTTGCAGATGACGTTATTACTGAAGAAGATGAAAGAGAACTACAAAAAACATTGAAACTGTTAAATGAGGAAGGAAAGAGATTTGACTTGTTATGAACTTGGAAAAAACAAAGACAATGGTATTTGGTGAGAAGAACGTGAAACAAAAGATATAAGTGGATGGAATTGATATAGAAAATGTAGAACAACTGACATATTCGGGAAGTAAAATGACAAAAAAAGAAATAAAGATCAGGATTGCAAAGGGAAGAACAAATCTGAAGGCCATGGATAACATCTGGAAAAGTGATCAGCCTGTAAACAAAATTAAGCGTGCTGAAAACATGTATATTTAGCAGTGTACTGCATGGATCTGAAACATGGATGATAAATAAGGAATCAAGAAAAAGAAATTTGGCATTTTCTGTACCCATCCTATTCTTAGAATCTTCCTGGAATTACAGGAAGATTCTAAGAATAGGATGGGTACAGAAAATTACAAATGAAGAGCTCTATCGTACGATATAACCAAAGAAGAATCTAATGCAGAAAATTATAAAATGGAAGCTGCAAAGACATAAAATAATCATCCAAACTAAAATAGTTCAGATGGTCATTTTACCTTTGAATGCCATAGTTGAGTTCTTTCTTGGGAGAGAGAGATTGACATATTATTCTATTATTAAATTCAGCTTATAACAGCTTTTTGGTAGATTGTTCTGAGTTGCTCTAAATATTACTTGGTCACTTGCAATGAGTAATCTCAGATAAAATTTTTTTTTTTTGTTTGGATTCCTTATTTGTTAATTAACCTGCATTCTTTCATTATTTCATTCATATATATTGAAAATAACTCTGGATATAGGTGGGCATCTTTGCCAAGTCCTCCTGTTACTTGTTTCATTTTGTTCTTGCTTCTTTTTATGTTTATTACTGTTTTTGCATATAAGCTATAGGTGATTTTAATAAATTTACATGCAAGTTGTTTTTCAGTATATCAAAGAGTTTATAACTATCTTTTTAATGGCACTTGTGATATAATAAAGATTATCAGAAGTATTCACAAGAATAAAGAATAATAATTTTTATTATTGCAAATATTTTGGCAGAAATTAACAGGCTATCACTGTGAGTGAGCAGGAGGTATTTGAGGAAATAAATAATCCTGATGTCAATAAGGCAATAGGATTTGATGATATTGCAATGCATCTTAAGGGAATGTTCCAGGGAATTGGCATGCCTGTTTAATGAGTCTTACAACAGCACAGGTTCCAAGGAAGTGGAAAGGTAAAATTGTTCCACTGCATAAAGGTGGTGATAAGGCTGTGGCTACAAATGATAGGCTAATCTGTATATCTGAGGTTGTGGTGCAGGTACTAAGATTGGTGTGAAGTAGGATAAAGAAATGGGTTGATAACAGCAGTATTCTCTATGATTATCATCATGGGTTTGTTAAAGAGAGATCATGTTTTACTAACTTACTTATGTACTATAACAAGGTGACAAATACCTTGGACATGGGAGATGCATATACAGCAGTGTACTTGGATTTTGCAAAAGCTTTTGATAGAGTGCTACATGACAAGCTGTTAAATAAATTGAAACAGATGAGACTGGATAACAGACTTCTGAGTTGAATTAGTGACTGTCAGGAAGTTGCATATGGGTGGTGCAGTATGAAAGAGGAAGGTAACTAGTAGTGTGCCACAGGATCAGTTTTGGACCTCTGAATCAATTGTACGAATGTACAAGTAAGTGAAACTGTCAGTTCATTGTTGCAAAGCATAAGGTTTTGAAATTTGGTAAGCAGCAATGGGATGCAAAGTATCACTTGGTGGGGAAACTTTAAAGGAGTTAGAGGAGATGAGAGATCTAGGAGTCCATGTTGGAGGCTTAATGGATTGTATACAGCACTCAGAAAGGATTAAAACAGAATTTAATACTTCCTATATTTCATCTCAGTCACTGAGACATCTTCAGGGATTACAAAAAAAACTAATGTAATATATACACAAATACCACACAATACTAAGCCTACCACATGGGTGACTCTAAAGTCCTATCTAGGCAGAGCACCCTCTAAGGGCGGTTGTAGGTGGCCTGGAATGTAAGGTGGGATCTCTGATGATAAGTGTTTCCCAAATCTTAGGAAGTTTAATGCAATGTCCTCACAGCACTTAAGCCTCTACACACAGATCTAGGAGTGGTGATGGACAAGGACCTGAAATTCAGGGGCCACACTGAATAAGTTGTGAAGACGTCACATCAGGTAATGGCAATGATGCAAAGGATCCTAACATGCAGAAACAAAAAGGTTATGATGCCATTGTAGATGGCCTTGATCAGGCCTCATATGGGTTATTGTGCATAGATTTGGTCACCAGGTTTTCATGGTAATGAGGATATGTTAGAAAGGGTCCAGAGAAGATTCACAAAGGTGGTCAGTGGTCTTTGGAATGTGGAGTACGAGGACAGGGGTGTAAAACAAGAGGCTATTATCACTGGAATTTGTAGGAGGATGTAAGTAGAGGAGTGAGGAGCAGATTCTTTGCATAGAGAGAGAGTGTCTGTGTGTGTGTGTGTGGAATGCATTACCTGAGTGTTGTGAATGTAGACACATTGAATCAGTTTAAGGCAAGGTTGGATGAGCATTATGTGCAATAGTGTGTACCTCCTGCAATGAGTCTCTGACACCATGGAGGGCAGATGTAATAATAATAATCAGTGCATCAGCATAATCACAAAATGAAGCTAGAACAAAAAAAAGTTAATCCTATTTACAGAGCCAAGCCATGCGCTGGAATACAACCATATGGGTGATTACAAAAGCTCATTTAATTTTGTTTTTTTCTGTATTTCAAAACTAAATTTAAAATGATTCGAAATACAAAATTATCAAAACTTTATATAAATAAAATTACTGAATGACAGCATTTAAAATAAAATAAAAAAGGGTGGGGAAGTACACTATTGTCTGCCATTACCATTCATGAGGATAAGATGCTCCTAAATCTTGGCAATGGTCATTCCAATTAAAGTTTAGACAATGCAGAAGTATTCAGCATTATTTAAATAACTGCTTAAACCCAAAAAAACAATAGCCAATGTAAAAGGCGGATACTGACCAGAAGATATTGTAAACAGTGTCCACTACATGCTGGGAAGGCCAGATTTTTCAAATTTATTGTTGATATGAAACAAGTTATCATTTCTCAACTGAATATCCTGTTTGTCTAAAGTATAAGCAGAGGCACTCACACTGAACCCAGTAAATATCAGGGAGGAAGAGAGGGGGGGGGGTATATATCTTTCATGGATGGTAACCAGGAGGAAATTTTGTTGATTGGATTTTAATGGTATAAATGTGAACACAGATTGATAAGAAAATAACTATTTCTTAACTTAAATGCTAATATGTTTTTTTTTCAAAACTTTGGACTACTATTTTTCAAAATTTGGACTAATGTTTTTTTTTTAACTTAGATGGCGCATAATTAGGACTTTGGTCTTTGTGTTGCATGCTACAATTACGCATACTAGTCCCACTGTTACACCGAATTGCGGTTGTCTCGCTACTGTAACAAACTTTGTTTGTGTGCTCTAAAGATGCTGGATATAATATCAGTGAAATATCAGCATTTAAGTTAATAAACAGTTATTTTCTTATCAATCTGTGATTGCATCTATACCATTAAAATCCAATCAACATGTGTAACAAACACATAAGCCTTTCCACACAGTTAAGGAGGAAATTTTGTCGACAAAAGAATGTAGTGACTAAACTATTTTTTCAATTGCATCCAAGATGCCTGTGATGTATGGAATAAGGACTTGCCTTATTCCATACATCACAGGCTTGGGGTTAGACTTGTATGTGTCCAGGATGCATTTAAGCTTCCTCAAGGTGAAGCCATTCTGTAGTATGATACAACGGATGGTGCAGTTCTTATCAGAGAGATTGGGAATTGGAGCAGATAACACGTACTCTGTTGAGCAAAGATTTGAAAATGCCTATTTTTCGAGATGGACGGGCTGAATTTTGTTGTATGTAGCGGACTTTGCAGTTAGGTTAATGGTAAACAGATGCAAGTATTTCAAATAGGGTACAGGAAAGGAGATGTCCAGGAATCAACAACAATAAACCTAAAAAATCTGACCTTGCTCAGCATAGTGCTAGATACTCACCACAATATCTTCTTGTCAAATACTCACCTTTCACCTTGCCAGACTGGTTGGCCAAGTGGTTGGTGTATCCACTCTCCAGCTAAAAGGATGTGGGTTCGAATCCTGCCAAGGCTGTTTGTGATTGTCCTATAAACCAATTATTATATGTACTGCTGTGACCTGTGTCCTGGAGCAGTATGACCTCTGATGTTTTTGCACTATAAAAAATCAAATCAAAACTTTTTGCATTGGTGTTTAGGGCTTGAATGGTTATTTAAAGAGCACACTGAAGCAATTCTACAGTGTCCAAGCTTAAATTGGAATGACCGCCTATCCACTGCTAAGATTTGAGAGTCTCATCCTCATGAATGGCAATGGCAGGCAATAGTGTGTTCCCCCTCCATTTTTTCTTATTTTTATTTATGTATTTTTTTAAATGCTATGTTGTCATTCAGTCATTTTATTTATCTAAATTTTTGTATTTCAAATCATTTTTAGTTTTGGCTGTAATTGTAATCTCATTGAATTTTGTAATCACCCATATGGTGGCATATTAGCACATGACTCAGCTCTGTAAATAGGATTAGCATTCTTTGTTCTAGCTTCACCTTGTAATTATGATGATGAAGTGAGAATGGCCTGTTAATTTCTGGCCAAAATATTTGCAATACTAAAAATTATTATTCTTTATTCTTGTAAATATGTGTATCTAATAATCATATATCTATCTTGTCAAAAGCCTTTTTTTTTTTTATAGTCTCCGAATGCTGGATGCATTTCTACACTGAATTATCTTTTTCTTCTTTTTTAAATTACTAGTTTGAGAGTGAATACAGGCTCTATGTAGGATCTTCCTTTTCTAAAGCCATTCTGTTTTTCATTTATAATTTTTTTCTAGAATAGGTTTGATTCTCTTCCTTCATTATTTTAGCATTTATCTTACGAAATGTGTTTAATAATAACCTGCAGTCTGTAAGACTAAAGAAAAGCTAAAGAGATGGTGGGAGGATGAAAGAAATGGTTTATTAATTGCAAAAAATCTTTAGCACTTTTTTACATAAGGAATATAAGATGGCAATATCAAAACAGATAATAGAATAAACAAAGGTGGTACTTGGTGGGGGGATTGAATTGAATGATTTCATAAAAATACTAAAGTATCAGTGTACAAGACAAGTATTTAAATTAAATTTAACCTAAGGATATGAGAATTCTAAGAAAAATTAGGGAAGTGAACAGATGGCATCAATGACAGAATCATATTAAAAACAACCATATTAGGAAGAAATTGTTGATATTTTTAGTATTCAGGAATGCTTAAGTAGAGCCAATCTCAGGCAGTATGGTAACTTAAACAGAATAGGAAAGGAAAGATTAGCAAAGCAGTTGTTTGATGCCAGAAAGATGGATAAAAGACCCAGTGGAAGACCAAGAACTGGATAGAATGATGCATTAGAAGATTTTACAATATTGGAGTCCTGGCTGATAGCGGAGATTAGAAATGCTATCAGCAATAAACATGCATCTTGAAGTTGTGATTGGAGGTAAACTTACTGAATGAAAAGAGGGAAATCTGGTTGATAACTCTGTCCGAGGTATGTTTCAATCTCTTTTTTCATATATATTTTCTGTTTCTTCTTTATGCCTCTTCTATAGGTTCTTCTGAACTAAGTTCACTATCATAATGCCATCTTCAAACATGTAAGAAAAGTTTCTCTCTTTATTCTATCAACTACTGGTTTTTGGAACGGCTTTCCTTATACTGTTTTCCTCAAAGATTACAACCAGCAGCTGTTCAAAAAAACATATCAAGAGGTTCTTTCTTCCTTCTTACTCCTTGTACATGACATATGTTAATGTTATAGGTTTTGCAATCTATTGTGTGTGTGTGTGTGTAGCTGATATATATAAAAACTATAAGAATGCATCCAAACATTCATCCTCAATAGCAAAAGTATGTGGTCCTTTCTTTTCTGATCATTCTGAAGATGTATTACCATGCAAAAAGCACTTTTTTTACTGTAAATCTTCCCTCTTTTCTCCCCTTTCTAAACTGCCTAATCTCCCATTCTCCATTCTTCTCTCACTCTTCATTCCCCATAACTATTCTCTTAAATGGCTCAATGAATGCATCTATTTCTAAATTTAAACCATCATGCTTGGAAAGGCATACTGAAATCATTAGCTTATAAATTAACATTTTATAATAATTTTAAATACATTTATTAATAAATTTCACCCTATGATAATACAAGACCAGCAGATTGAATTAAATAATGAAATGTAACCTCCAAAAGTAGTAATTTCTGAAATGTTGAAAAAACAGCAGTTGCTTAGTTCACTTAAGAGCAAAAGGATAAATACCTGTGCACTACATGAAGGAAAGCATTCTTAAGCAAGTGCTGATTAATGGACTTTTAATCTTTGTATCTGTATTACATATGGCTGTGCTTTTTATGCAATACTGGTAATGCAAAATGCATTGCTGCATAATGAACAACTGATTATTTCAATGACTGCAAACTATCAGTTATTACTAATTGATGGAATGTTGTAATGGAATTTTATGGTTATGGATTAAATGTTATCCAATATAAACCATAACTGAATTGTGTCAATAAATTCTATGATTCCAGATAGCAAACTTCACACACAAAAGCTGCTATGTGTTGATACAAAATAACCTACAAAGACTGCCTAGGTTTATACACCGAAATGCTATTAATACCACTTATATCTTTCTTTTAACAAGCTTACTTTTAACAGACAAAGCATGTGAATCCTTCTGTTTAACATTCATGTAGAGCATGCCAACCACCAAAAAGAAAACTGCAACTACTGCCACAAGAAGCCATGAGATGCAGTACGAATAATTAGTTGTATTTCCAAGTTGATCACCTGTCCTAAATTCTCCATTCAGTGTAGAGTCATCCGTCATGAACCCGTTTGCCTTAAGTGAATGACTTGTGTCTGGAAATGGGAAAAAAGATAAATTATTATTAAAAATAATTTGACACTGGAATTCCTTTCTAAACAAAGTTCATATATATTGATGTTAAAAATTAAACACGGCAAAGCTAACAGTAATGGTAATTACCTGCTGGATTTCGTTTTAGGACATGGACAAATCATTACTAAAACCAGAGCATGGGTTCCAACATACATATGCATCAATTCACACGGAGAGAGGACACAAGAATAAGTCTACAATATTGCTGACAGTGATATATATATATATATATATATATATATATATACACACACACACAGGTTCAGAACATAAAGGAGATTCGAAAAACGAAATGATCACAATTTACATTTCAGCAGGATAAAATTAACATCAAGGTCAAGCAGTGTTCAGTGGTGAACTGTAAACTTAACTATACAAATGTTATTCAAGAAAAAAAAAAAATAAGTTGGAAAGATAGAAAATTAAAAAAGATAAAAAAATTCTGGAGAAGAAAACACTTAAAGTTCTTAATTAGCAAATCAGCAGTTACCCTGAGAAAATAAAGAGACAAATGCAAGAAATCTAAGCTGAGCTATATTATTATCATTGTTTTTATTATTTCAGTAATCTCCATGGAGTCAGACTCATCTGGAAATCCACCCAACCAGTAACATGTCTATCATTCTGTTCCCTGATGATAGCAATTTGACTTTGCTGAAATGTTGGAAAAATTGATTTATTTTAGTTAATATTAGTCTATGTTTTAATTTCCTTAAAAAATATAATATGTAAATGTAACTAAATAAAAGTCATGGAAAGACACTTTATTAAGATTAAAGGGAAAAAAAAAAAATATATATATATATATATATAAATTAAAATAATATATATATATATCAACAGTGGCAAACTGGAGACTATTTAAAAAGCACAGAAATGGGGAAAAGAGAACAGTAAAGTGATAACAGACCAGTGGTAGAAAATATTCAAGATCAATGTAATCATGTAATCCATTACATTTTCAATACTGAGATAGGGAAAGCTATCAGACACTTGAAATGTGGAAAAGTAGTTGGAGCACATGACCAGAAATGCTCAAATATAGCGGTAGAGTATATTCAATATACTTTTTGTGTGCTAACATGTAGATAATTTCTTAATATAATTACTTCATCACAGTGGAACCAGCAATTACCCAAGTTTCCAGGAGGAAAAGATCCTCAATCTGTATGAGACCAGCTAGCCTACCATTATATCAGCGGTTTAGATGAGCCATTTGGTTGCAAAGACACCTTGGTATGAGTTTCAGGCCCTTGCCACCTATTACATGAGGAACCATAATTTTTACAGAAACAAAACTTAAGGGAACAAAAGAAACAACTATCATATTATAAACACAGGGTAGTGGATAAACAAATATGTGCAGCTGTTGACAATGATTCAGATACATAAATAACCATTATACATACTGCAATGAAAGAATATTAGAAGTACAGTTAAAATTAAATAAAGCAAAATTAATAGTTGCAGGAGTCTATGCCCTGAAGGAGAAAAGTAGAAAAGATGATTTTTACAAACAGTTACAGGAATAGGGTGCAATTCTAGCTCGCCTCCTCATGGTGCACCATGGATAATGCTAAAGTGCTAGAGTGACTTGCAACCAGAATATCTTCTTGATCTCCTGGTTACTGCACATATGAACTAGATCCCTTAAGAGTAAGATGACTAGCAATATTGGACCTGTTGTCCAAATTTGCCAAATTAACTTCAAGTGTATATGTAGAGCAAAATGTGAATACCTCTCAAAGATTTTATATGACAACAATGTTGACTTTGTTCTTGTCCAAGAGACTCATTGTAAGGATGAGGACCAACTCTGCCATAGG
The DNA here is from genome assembly GCF_054136105.1 of Typopeltis vanoorti. Taxonomy (NCBI): domain Eukaryota; kingdom Metazoa; phylum Arthropoda; class Arachnida; order Uropygi; family Thelyphonidae; genus Typopeltis; species Typopeltis vanoorti. The sequence goes on along the minus strand of NC_143549.1, from coordinate 60,049,815 downwards.
GGTTGAATTCCTGGTTACATTATCACTGGAGCCACTCACCATCACGCACACAGCCTTGCCACCTATGTACGTAGTACCCTATAAGATTCCTACCTCATTACAACCGAAACACTGTCGATGGCGTGCATCAGATAATAACCAAGATAAGACACATAACCATTACTGATGTGTATAAACCTCCAGTCCTCTTTTGGCCTCTGCAAGTTCTACCGGTGCACAACCACCCTGCAATGGTTATAGGAGACTTCAACAGCTACCGCATGCTTCCAACAATGAATACAGAGAGTGAGACTTTGACTGAATGGGCAGAAATTAACATGCACATAATTTTTGATGCAAAAGACAGATCTTCCTTCAAGTCAGCAGCTTGGAACAAGAAGCACAACTCAACCTCTGCTTTGTCACTCAAGACAATGGGTGATTGTTACCTATATCTAGAAGAGTTTCCAAATCTTCTCTTCAACTTTCCATGAAGCTAACACAGTCCAATTATATTAAAGGTAGGCCTACCAGTACCCCTTGCCAGATCCATTCAACATCCCTCCTGGAACCTTCAGAAAGCTGACTGGGACATATTTGCTGCCGATCTTGACAAATATGTCCATTGGATTCCTCCAAAAAGCAATAATTACAAGAGATTCGTGAGAGCTGTTTTAGCTGTAGGTAAGAAGACCATACTAAGAAGCTTCCACAAGGAGCATATTCCTGCATGGGACGATGATAGTAAAAATCTCTATAAAGAATACCTAGAGTGTGGCAACCCTGACATTGCAGATGAACTCATTCACAGCTTGACACCAACCAACAGAAGAAATCGTCTGAGACGATAGAAAGACTGGATTTTCAGCACTCCAGTAGAAAAGAGCCTTCTAAGAAAACTAGGTAGCAACATCCTTACTTCCAGGAACAATCAGCTATTTCTCCTAACCAATATGCATCACATATTGTCAATACATCAAGATATACTGCAAAGGACAAACAGTACACCCTTCAAATAAAAAGAGAACTTACATATTTGAAGAATAGCAGACCATCAGACCCTTTATATTCACAACCTTTCATCCTTGAAGATATTAACACTGCTTTAATGGATATGAAACCAGGCTCGGCTCCAGGTTTTGATGGAATTCATCCTGATTTCCTGTTCAAGTCAGGTCAGAAAGCTAGACAGTGGTTGGCTTGCTTCTTCTCTGGCATCCTCAAGACTGGTAGACTTCCGAAAGAATTTAAGAGGAGAAAAATTATCCCCATCTTAAAATCAGGGAAAACGAACAACAAAACAGAAAATTAACAACCAATCGCCCTGCTTAGCACCTGTTATAAGCTCCTAGAAAGGCTCATCCTCAATAAAATTGCCCCTAAGATAACAGAACAAGTCCAAGTGGAACAGGCCGGATTCAGACATAAATGAAGCTGCTGTGATCGTGATCAGGTTCTGTCACTCACTACACATATAGAGACAGGCTACCAACAATGCCTGAAAATGGCTGTAGCTTTCATAGACCTACCACAGCTTATGATACAGTCTGGAGGCAAGATGCAGTCTGCAAGTTACTCTGTGCAGTTAGTCCCATGCAGAACAACAGCTAAACTAATTGAAAACATGCTAAGCAACTGCCTGTTTCAAGTGTTTATGGACAAGAACAAAAGTAAACAAAGAACACTAGATAATGGATTACCACAAGAGTCAGTTCTGGCTCCCCTCCTTTTTAACTTATACATCACAGATTTGCCTACTACAGCCTCCAAGAAGTTTTGTTACGCTGATGACATTGCTCTAGCCACCAGACACACCAACTTTACTACAACAGAAGATATACTAACGACCTTGCAGTCCTAGATGCATACTTCTCAAAATGGAGATTACATCCAAATCCTAGCAAAATAGCAGTTTCATGCTTCCACCTGAACCAGGCTAACAAGGAAGAGATGGTCTACTTCAACCACAAACTGCTATGCTACAACAAATTCTCGAAATATCTGGGTGTCACTTTGGATAGAACTCTCTCTTTTAAACCACATCTCATTAACATGCCATCCAAGCTAAAAACAATAAACAATATACTGCAAAAACTTTGCAGAACAACTTGGGGTGCCTCGGCAGCAACGTTTTGCTGCACTCTCCTTGGTCTGGTTTACTCTGCAGCTGAATACTGCTCACTTGTATGGCTGAACAGCACCAATGTGTACTTAGTTGATGCTCAGCTTAACATCAATATGCACTTTATTTCTGGAACTGTGAAATTAATCCTATCCTACTGGCTCCTAGTGCTAAGCAGCATCCCACCCACACCTTCACAGATCCAACTTTCTTCTACATGAATACAGCAAAATCATGGAAATCCAAGATCTCCCAATCCACGAAGAGATCTCCTGCCCTTAGAAATAAATAGGCTAAAGTCAAGACGCCCTCCAATCCTAACAGTGAAAAATCTTGAGGAGACAAGTTTTAACATGAAGGAGAAGTGGAAAGAATCCTGGCATAACACTTCAATGGGGAGACTTCCATGAATCAGTGAACCCAACACAGATGCCTTCGGGTTTTGACCTACCTTGGAAAACTTGGACTACTCTTAAGCAATCATGGTAGATGTGCAGACTACCTTTACAAATGTGGCATGATTGCCTCACCCAGGTGCGACTGTGGATCACCCTGCCAAACAATTAGTTATATCACAGTAGAATGTGCCCGACGTGCATACAATGGAAACCTATCAGACTTTATCCATGCTAAGTGCAGTTGATTGTATAATCAACCTAGAAATACAGTTGTAGTCTCTTCTTGAGTGTCTCTTTCATGACAGTTTTATATCATGTTTAAGTATTTTGTCTTTACACTAAATGTTTATATATATTAAAGATTATTATAGTGTAACTTTTCATGTGAGCCATATGCAAAATAAATAAGTTACAGAGAATACATTAAAAAATAAATAAAACGGAAAATGAATGGCAAAAAATAATATAGTAAAATTTGGAGAACAACAATAAACAAAAATGGAAAAACAGCTCATTATGTAATATATAATAATTTTAAAAATAATGAATACATTCTGCAAACATAAAAATACATATATATGGTGTGCAAGAGGACAAAAGTCAATAATAGACTACTTTATAGCAAATAAAAAAGCAATAAGCCTCTTCTGAGATATTAAAATTAGGTTGGTTGATTGGCTGGTTTATTGGTTCAAGAACAGCAAAGGTCATACTGCACCACAGCAAAAGGTTACAGCAGTACATAAGGTCAAAGATAAACTAGTAAACAATATATTTTTTTTTTAAATAACGAAACCTGTGGTGCGTTCATAATTAGAAGAAACACACGTATAAACCACAGTGAAAATTATTTAATTGTAAATATTTCATCCTAGGTATCTTAGGACATCATCAGTACAGTATTTAAACAAAAATTAGGAATAACATACAGTTAGGGCGCATGATTACAATAGAATCTCATGTTTTCCCAATGATTTAGAATTGAAAATCCAAACCATAGGATCCAATGGGAAAAGGCTAAACTTTTACATAGATCTTTATTTAAACATGAACGTTTATACAAAGAAAGTTCTGAAGCCCTACTACACAGACCAAACCTAAACCGCAACTACGTTTCTTACTATTCCTAAAGTATGGGAAATTATCATACAAAACTGTGTTAAATAATTAATGTTTTTTTTTTTTTTTTTTGTACTACTTTAGCACGTTATGCACGTTTTCTTGAGATTCTATTGTAATCATGCGCCCTAACTGTATGTTATTCCTAATTTTTGTTTAAATACTGTACTGATGATGTCCTAAGATACCTAGGATGAAATATTTACAATTAAATAATTTTCACTGTGGTTTATACGTGTGTTTCTTCTAATTAGTAAACAATATGCAAGTACAAAAACCAAGTCAAGCCATGCAGTATCTACATATAAATAAAATTACAGCAAAGGTTATAGCAGTACATAAACAGTCAAAGACAAATTAGTAAACGATATGCATGTACAAAATTTAAGTTTAGCAATGCAGTATCTACATATATCAGCAGTATACAAAGGTCAAAGGTTACCAAACTACATAAATAGTCAAAAATAAATTAGTAAATAATATGTATATACATAAATTAAGTTAAGCAACATCTACATATAAATGAAATTAGAGTCAAATCAAATGTGTTTTTACAAATTAATTCTTTGTAAAAGGTTAAAAACATCATGCAATCTGTCTATAGTCTGATAACATCTATCTGACTGTATATGGCTAGATAGGTTAAAATTTCATTCTTTCTCATGTAAAGTGCTGGCATTACACCAGATGACAAATAGTAAGACATATTGCATTTTTTGCACACAGGTGGATCATCAGCCCTCAGTAAATGAGAACTGTGTAAGATGACTGATCTATAAAGATGCATAGCAAGAACTTCATCTCTTCTCTTTCTATGTTGACTAGAATTCCAATACTTAATTTTAGGCTTAATACATGTAATTTGTCAATGCTTCCTGAAATTGACTGCCATTTAAGTAATTAGCTTTGATCTTATAAACTGTCTATAGTCTGTATATGGTACTGTCAACAGTACATGGAGAAAGCATGAACTGATCTAGCAGCAGCATTTGCAGTCTTATTTCCCTTAATTCCAATGTGGCTGGGACTCCAGCACAACCAAACATCAAAATTAAAGATTTTCATTTTGTACAACACCTCATCATACAATACTGATTTATATATAGGAGATGGCCTGTAAAGAGTTCAAAGAATCTGTATAAATTACTGGTAGTGGTTCTTTTATATGCACAAGTGCAAACTGAATGGCATGCAACTCTGCTGTAAAATTACTGCCATCAGGTGGAATCTGGTTGGAGATAGTAATGTCAGGAAACAAAGCAACACTCTTGAGCCATCAGTATAGATGGGCAAGAAAACAGAGTGGACTGCTCTGTGTGCATTAAACAATTGCAGGTAGACAATTGATGGAGTATGAGACTTCTGTAGCTGACAAAGTGAGAGGTTGTAGAATGGAGTGCAAGTAGGGATGCTGTTATGTTTGGTGTAGGCAATGTTATCAATATTCATGGCCAAAAGCTTGTATAGTCTCTTTAACACGCATACCAAAATGATGTATGGCAGTCTGACGTGATACTGAGCTTCCCAACGCAGAGAAAAGAGACTAGTCCATGTAGGATGATTTAGAAGATACTATCTTTATAGCATAATTAATTAAGAGATAACTGTTTCCATCAAAGTGATAGAGTTTGTTCATTTGCTTGAATATAGATTTTGAGTGGGTAACATGCGAAAGGCAACAGTAGCTATCCGTATACCCTGATGATGATTGGGATCCAACTATCACAGGTTACTCTGCTATGCAGAACCACAGACATGAGACCAATAATCTAGCTTTAAACGTATAAGTGCATGATACAGACAAAGTAATGAAGATCAATTTGCACCCTATTCAGTAGAGAATAGAGTGTAATGGAGATTCAATGCTCTCTTGCACTTTTCTTTTAGTTGACGAATGTGTGCAAGGAATGTAAATTTTCTGTCAAAGATGAGACTAAGAACTTGGCTTCTGTTGCTACTGGAATAACAGTTCGTCCCATTCTTAATTGAGGATTTGGGTGAAGAGCGTTTTTGACAGAAGTGTACACAGACACTTTTTTTCTGTTGAAAATCTGAACCCATTACTAAGAAGCCATAGAGAAACACGATCAGTTGTTTGCTGAAGTTGTCTGTGTACACTTTTGTTATCAAAGTGTGTACACTTTGATAACAAAAAGTGTCACACTTAAGACACAGCCTTGGGGAACACCATGTTCTTGATGATATGGCCAAGACAATGTACTTCCCATTCTGACTTGAAGAGTTTGCAGAGATGAAGTTAATAAATACAGGAGGGTATCCTCTGAGACCTAGGTTATAAGGGTCTTTTAATATGCCATATCTCCAGGTTTTAAAATTAGGAGAGGACTAGAAATTGATAGAGATCATTATGTAATGCAGGCAAAATTAACAGTGCCACCAAACTGAGCACAAAACAATATAAAATATAAAAAAGAAACCGGAGAAACAAAATCTAAATATCAAGTAAGACTGATAAATGATTACAGTACGAAATTTATACCAACAGAAAATAACTATTTACAGAAAATGCAAGAAATTGAAAACAGAGAAAGAATCGAATAATATAAAAGAACCATGGAGTCCGAAAAATCATTGTGGGAGACCCAATCTATCCATACAATCTATCATACCATTAACAGACAAAGCGCTCATAACTGATTATGGCAACCTACTTCACTCATTCACAATTCTCCAAGCAAAAAATACAGTTCTCACACTCCTACCAGCCACACCTTTATTCAACTCCCAGGGATGACCCCCTTGTTCTGGTCCCCTCTAGCCAAGTGCTGAAACATTTCCTCTGCATCAATCCTATAAAATCCTTTAAGCAACTTAAATGTTTCTATCATATCCCCACTTTTTCTTCCAACAACCAACTTCTGTAATCCACACACCCTTAATCTACCCTCATTGGAAACATTCCACAGGCCACTCACCATCTTTGTCACTTGCCTCTGAATCCTCTCCACTGCTTCCTCATCCCCAAGAAACTCAGGAGACCAGACTTAAGTGCAATAATCCAGATATGGGTGTATCAAGGCCTTATAAAGAGGAATAACAACTTCCTTTAAATTAAAAATACCAAGAAATTATATACTTGGTTTAATCCTTTATCCAAATGTAAGCAAACAAAGTTTGTGTCTGAAATCTAATCAGGACAGGCAACTCATATATACAAGCTAATGACTTTGCATTACTTGCCTTAGTATCCATAATGCTATGCATTATGGGAAGGGTCACTACCCAGACTGGTTTGAGCTTTATCGAGGTCTCATCAGTGGGAGCCAGACCCAGGGGTGATACTAGGGTTGAAGTAATGAAGTAGTCATATTTTCATATATGAGTTGCCAAAAGGTGTCACACATTATTAAAATATGACTTCTGAATTACTTCAACCCCTAGCATCACCTGAGTCTGGCTCCCACTGACGAGACCTCAATAAAGGTCAAAACTGGTCTGGGTAGACCTTCCCATAATGCATAGCACTATACATATCCGTAAGGATGTGCTTTGCATTATGGGATACTAAGGCAAGTGATGCAAAGTCGTTAGCTTGTATATACACAAGTTGTCCTATCCTGATTATATTTCAGGCACAAACTTTGTTTGCTTACACTTGGATAAAGGATTAAACCAAGTATATAATTTCTTGGTATCTTTAATTTTTAGTATAACCAAGTGGAAAAACTTCCAACAACAACTTCCTTATCTCTACATGACATGTCAATGTTTCCTTCAACCACATAATCTTATGGGCTATCTTAGCAATATGTACACTAAACTTAATCTCTCTCTCTGTCTTCCACCATCCCTAAATCTCTAGTTTCATCTATTTCATGGAATACAGTGCCATCAATGTGATACATGGCTTGTAATCTATTTTTCCAAAATGCAAAATTTACATTTTTCCACATTAAACTAACACCCATTATCTTTTGCCCATACTCACATCCTATTTAAATCATCCTGCTAGTTCTGCACATCTTGATTAACTATTACTGAATATTTCCTTTCAAGTTATTTCCTATATTATTTACATACAAATTAAACAGCAATGGTTCCAGCACTGAACTTTGTGGCACACCACTAGTCACCTGTTTTTGCCTCAATTCTGCCCCTCCATATACCACTTTATGATATCTGTAATATCTGTCTAGCAGCCATCCTCTTGTTCACTTAACCAGTGTCATGTCCATTCCCATATGTTCTAATCTGAGTAACAGAGCTCCATGTGGTATTCTGTCAAATGCCTTTGCAAAATCCAGCAAAATCATCATGTAGCAATTTCCTTTATCCAACTCAGCTATTATAAAAAGTTAGTAAATTACTAAGGCATGACTGACCCTTCACAAAGCCAAGTTGATCCTCATACAGTATCATATTTTTATCTACCCATTCTTGAATTCTCTTTGTGACCAATTATTCTAATACTTTTACCACCATGCCTGAGATTCTAATTGATCTATAATTTGCTACTGCAGTCTTAGAACCTCCCTTATGCAAGGAATTATTTTGCCCTCTTTCAACTCCCTTGGAAATCTACCAGAGCTGAGACTTAAATTAAAGAGCCTAGTCAAAAGTTCCCTTGCACGTTCTCACAAAATCCTAGCAGATATCCCATCTAATCCCACAGCTGTATTACACTGAGATTCTGCAATATCCAAAGAACCTCCAATTCATCCACCTCTGTTCCCACATCAGTGTTCACATATGTTAAAGCAGTAACCTCACTAGGATGATATACCCTTGCAAAGTGGTCATTCAGTAACTCAACTATTTTATCTGCTTCTATCTCCTCATGACCATCATCACTCATTAAGATTAATCTTCCATAGTCATTCTTCTTCTTACTTGCCACGTAACGATAGAACTCTTTGGGATTTCTTTTGACCTGCTTGAGATTCTTCTCATAATTTGATTTTGCCTTCCTTGCCTTGCTGGTCACCTTTCTTGTCTGAGCCTTGTACTGTCCAAACAAAATAAAAAAAAAAAAAAAAAGGAATTCACATGAACAAGTGAATTCCTTTACATATTTGGGATGCATGATTTCATATGAGGATGTCTGCTTGTCTCCTTTCTCTTTATATATCCTCCACAAAATTTTCTTCTTCTGCAGCTCATGCTTAATGATATTACACATCCATCTAACTCATATCTGATGAATCCTCAATATTGCTTCCTTTAGATGACCCTTAACAATATCCCATGCACTACTAACATCCTTACCCTGCAGTGTTTTATGTTGTGGCACAGATTTTTAACCTCTTCCTAAGCTTGTCATAATCACCTGACTTGTAGTTCCACATATACCCCTTCTTGACAGAATATTCCTACTCTTTTACAATCTCCCAAGTCAAGACTGCATAGTCACTTTCACCAATTGGAGACAATGTGGTCACCTTGGTTATGGATAGCTCTTCTGATCTTATGACCAGATCCAATACTCTCCCACCTCCAGTCCCCTCCATCACATGCTGCCTTAAGTAATCTCTTAGTAGGTGCATAAATTCTATTTCTTTCCTGCCGTGTAATCTTCCTTCCTTCCAGTCTATATCTCCATAGTTGAAGTTCCCCATAATAATCACTAAACCTGTACTGGTACTAATTTGGCGATGCATGTCTTCCAGATTATCTGTGGAACTCCCTGGTCTATAGCAACAAACAGCTGTATATTTTTCGTACTGGCCTTAACATTAGTTACATATAAAAGTTTAAGAACACAAAAAAATACCATAAAAATAAAAAATTAACATAAATGGAATAATGAAATAAAAATAATTGAACCATCATTAAAACAATAATATTTAACCATCATTTAAAATGCTAGCCTTTGAAAGATGGTTAAATAATTAAAAAAAAAAAAAAAGCCAAAATCAAATATATATAAAAGACAAGCAACAGCCAAAAGAAAAATCAGAACAGACACATAGAAAGGTGAGAAAAATTTGTATTATGACTAGAAAATGATATATGTATATGAGATACAATGCCTATAAATGAGATACAATGCCTATAAAATACTAAAAAATATGAATGCAGATATAAAAACTGCAAATATAAGTTATGAAGAAAATTTAAAAGCTAGCTTTTTAAATGATGGTTAAATATTATTGTTATATTGTCACAATACTGTTATATTGTCACAATAGATTGTCTGTATAGTCTGGGTCTCCCACGATGAGTCTTCCATGGGAGTGCCTGTACAACAAGAATAAATAATATGAAGGGCAAGAGAATGTCTGACGAAAAACATCAAAATCCCTGAAAAGAGGTTTTTGGCTGGCACAAATGTGCTGAAAGGTGAGAAACATTGTATGAAGGAAGATGTGAAGCAATTACTGGAAGAAGTGGAAAAGAAGGATGAAAGGATGAAGACTAAGTCTCCTAACATGCTATGATAAAGGCCTGGCCTGGTTGGCCAAGTGGTTAGTGTATCCACTCCCAAACCAAAAGGCTGTGGGTTTAAATCCTGCTGTGGGCATGGATGTTTGCGATTGTCTGTGAAAATACTATTGGTGGTGGTGGTGGACATTAGATGGCATTGGTGTAGATGATGTGGTTCATTGTAGTTGGAATGAGTGGCAGAGACAGTTGTAGAGTAGGCGTCCTCCCTTGATGAGGCTTTGGACTCCTAGGATGCACCATGTATTAATAATAATATAATAATAAAGGTGAACAGAGTAGGGCTTTAACAGCAAATGAATCAATACACATGTTCTGCAGAATAAATAATGTAGTTTGTGGTCCTGTGCCTGAATTTGATGGATAGATGGATTTAAATAATGCTGATGGAAAGCACTTAAATGGATTTGAACTTTATGTGTCTAGAGAGAGAGGATGAAAGCACAAAAGTAAAGAAAACAAGAGAAATAAAAGAGATGCAGGTGAGTGTGTGTGCATCTTTGTAGGTGCCCATTTAAGTGAGTGAATATGAGAATGACAAAAAACAAATGCAGAATCTAGTCTCTCAAGCCATAATATCAAATGTGGTAGCCAATTCAAGATGTAAAGGTGGTTGGGGCCTAAAATTTCTATATACTAATGTCAGAAGAATCAGGAATAAGAGGAAGGTGGTTTGGCATTTGTTAGTGCAAAATCGCCAAAAGTTTTTAGGCATTAGTGAGGCTTGCTAACAGCAGATAACAGTCACAGGTAGAATGAAGGGTTTTAATATTTTCAGTGAAAACAGGGAAGAAAGGATGGAGAGAGAAGGAGAATGATAATAGCAGGTAAATTGCAGAGAGAGAGAGAGAGAGATGCAGCAGATGGTAGTTCTTTTGAAGCAATCTGGTATAAGATTAAATGCATCAGGAAAAAATACAACTGGTTGCTGCTATAGAACAGGATGTTCCAGGTATGATGTGGACAACATGAATCAGCAAATCAGTATAATGATTTGTTATGGAGGACTCAGCTACCGAGACATAGAATAGAAGGAAGAAAATAAAATTACACACCTACTAAGAGATAACTACCTGAAGCAGCATGATGGAGGAAACTGTCCATAACCAAGGTAGCCACACTGCCTCTGACTAACGAGTAATCATGTGCAGTGTTGACTTGGAAGGTGGCTAAACATGAAATTTCCAGTCAAGAAAGGGTGTATGTGAAGCCACGAGGCAGGACAAGCTTAGGAGGCAACTTGAAGTGCATGAGGGATAGTCAAGGGGTAGCTGGAAGAAATATCAGACTGTATAGAAGATCAAGGGGATTAATCAGGTAAGAGTTAGATGAATAAATAGTATCATTAAGTAGGAGCTGCAAAAAAAAAAAAAAAATGTTATGGAAGATGTATAAGGAGAAAGGTAACTAGCATGGTAAGTAAGGAAAAACCAGAAGAGTTTTTTCATTATATGGAAAGTAAGAGGGAAAGGTAAATAATTATACGCACTACTCTATGAATCTCAGCATGGTGGTTGAAATTGGCTTCATGGAAAATGTGGTGAGGTAAATGCAATAAGAAAGCATGCAATTAGTTCCATATTTTTTTAGAAGGGGAAAGTAGAAAACATACAATTATTTCCGTAATTTTTACAAGGGCATGAGAAGAGGTATTTAGAGGTAAATGCAACTAAAAAGCCGCCTACAATTATTTCCATATTTTTTTAACAAGAGTATAAGATAGGTATTCAGAAGTAACTATAAAAACTAGTTAACATAAATTTCCGTATTCTTTTTCGCAGCCATATGGGTAGGAATTTAGAAGTAATGTGCATTTAAAATACACAAATGCATGTTCTAGCTTTTCAATGAAGCCGAATAGTGAATTTATACCTCCATGCTCCTTCCATGGGATTTCAAGACGAGCGATCATCTAAAAGAGTGCAGTTTTAAAGTATAGACATTACAGCGGTACCTTGGTTTGCGAGCGTAATTTGTTCCGGAAACGTACTCGTAATCCAAAGCACTTGTATATCAAAGCGAATTTCCCCATAAGAAATAATAGAAACTCAGATGATTCGTTCCAAAACTCAAAAATATTCATATAAAAATGATTACTGTAATACAAAATACATAAAGAATCGAATTTATGAATTACATTACAATTACATGTTACAATAAATACAATTAATTGTATTGGGTAGGACGACTTTCATTGTCACTAACGGAATCACTGCTATCTGTTGACTCTTTTTCTTTTTGTGCGACTTTAACAAGGAACCTATCCAATGACACTTGCTTTTGCCTCTTTTTGAGGATATTACAGAAATATGACATTGCATCGTCGTTAAACAGATTCATCGCTCGCACTGCACTGCCGTAGCCTTACTCGGGTGGTGCTTTTTTACAAAATTTTGCACTGTTTCCCACATTTTACACACCTCCCTAATCTCATTTGAAGAGAGGGATGTCTCCATCTTTTTCTCCTCTTCCTCAGACCAGATCTCCTCCATAATCTCTTGCTGCTGCTCACGATGCAGATCCATCAGTTCGTTGATGGTAAACTCCTGGCCACGTTCCTCCACCAGCTCTTGAATGTCGTCCTCATTCACCTCCAGTCCCCACGGACACAATTTCATCGACAACTTGTAGCTCTTGTTCATGAGCAAACCCCTCGACGCAATCAGGCCACAGTTTTCTCCAAGCAGAATTAAGGGTTCTCTTGGTGAGCTCATCCCAGGCTTTATCGATGATCTTGATGCAGTTTACGATGTGGAAATGATTTTTCCAAAACTGTCGGAGGGTAAGGTTAGTTCCTTCGGTCACCTCGAAACATCGCTGAAATAGTGCCTTGGTGTAAAGCTTTTTAAAGTGCGAAATGACCTGCTGATCCATGGGCTGGAATAAATGGAGTAGTGTTGGAAGGAAGGAACTTGACCTTAATGAACTCGAATTCTTCCAGTAAGTCGTCCTCAAGGCCTAGAGGATGAGCAGGAGCATTATCCATAACTAGCAAGACTTTGAGTGGCAATTTTTTTTTCTAAAAGGTATTTCTTCACTGCAGGACTGAAGACCTCGTTAATCCACTCAACGAACAAGGTACGAGTGACCCAAGCCACGCTGTTGGACCTCTACATAACGTTTAACTGGCTCTTCTGCACCTTGCATTTCTTGAAGGCTCGTGGATTCTCAGAATGATACATGAGTAGGGGCTTGACTTTGAAATCATTGCTTGCATTAGCACACAGCAAGAGGGTGAGACGGTCTTTCATGGGCTTGTGACCAAGCATTGCATTCTCTTCTGCTGTAATGTAGGTCCTCTTTGGCATCTTTTTCCAAAAAAGCCCCGTCTCATCGCAATTAAAAACTTGCTGCGGCAGGTAACACTCGGAAACCATGAGCTTCTGAAACTCGGCAACAAACGTCACAGCTGCCTTTGCATCCGAACTCTCAGCCTCTCCATGCCTCACAAAACCATGGATGCCACTTCTCCTCTTAAAGTTATCAAACCATCTCCTCCTCACCTTGAAGCCTTCTTCATTTTCTGTAGACGTACATGGCAGTTTACTTACGAGGGGCGTACAAGGCCTTTGCCTTCTCACAGATCAAGTTTTCGGTCACAGCATCACCTGCTAGTTGCTTCTCGTTTATCCACACCAAAAGCAACTTTTCTACATCTTCCAGAATACGTGGCCATTGCTTTGATACTCTCGTGACTCCTTCATCGCAATTAAAAACTTGCTGCGGCAGGTAACACTCAGAAACCATGAGCTTCTGAAACTCGGCAACAAATGCCACAGCTGATAATAATTCCTTTGAATAAAGGAGGCTCTAAGACTGCAATACAAATTATAGATTAATCAGTCTAGCCCCCCTTAGTCCTTCTTTAATACTGTGCAAATTGTTGACGTAGCCTTCTTATAAAATCTTGCGATTGCGGCCACTTGCATACCTTGTTCGTGCTTCCTGATGATTTCCTTCTTAACTTCCACCGTAATTATCAACATCTTCTTCTTACTGCCTTCCTTTTCAACCCTTTTCTTCATTGGGGGCCATTGTCGTAGTATAGTTAATAAAGAACAGTCTACATTTGGACACAAAATAAAAAAATGCTTTATGCACACACATGTGGTCACAACGCTAGCACTAATGTTGACTATATGAATGAGGTATGCTGACTGAGATCGCGCATGCGAGACGATTACCCACAATCCCGAGCGGCTTGTGATCACGTGACGCTTGGCAGACAAAGCGTATAGGTAATACAGTACTCGTATTGCAAGACGTCGCTCGTTTATCAAGTTAAAATTTATTTAAAATTTTTGCTTGTCTTGCGGAACACTCGCAGACCAAGTTACTCGCAATCCAAGGTACTACTGTACTTGTTTTTTTTCTTTATTTACATGTTCTGGTTTATAAGTGATCATAAAACAAGAATTTTGTAATTTTACTGTCAATTTTGGAGAGAGCTGTACTTGTAACTATAAGCACTATGAATCCAAGTTAGGATACTAATGATGACAGATGTGAGAAAAGCAGTTGATGAATTGAAGGTACTTAGGATATTGAAGAATCTCAGTTTGCATTTTGCAAGATGTACAAGGGAAATGGCAATGCCTCTGAACAGGCTGTTTAATTTAAGTCAGCTCTGGCAATATCCCAAAAAAGTGGAAGGAGGGCAAAATAATTCCTTTGAATAAAGGAGGCTCTAAGACTGCAATACAAATTAAAGACTAATCAGTATCTCATAATGGTAAAAATACTGGAAAAGTTGGTCAAAGAGAATTTAGGAATGTGTGGATAATATATGTACTCTATGAGGGGTAGCATGACTTCTCAAAGAGTTGGTCATGCCTTAGTAATTTACTGACTTTTTTATAATTGAGTGACAGCTGAATTGGATAAAGGGACTATCTACATCATGATATGCTGGATTTTGCAAATCATATGGAACCCTGTTACGTAAATCAAAAAATGGGGATGGATATGAAACTGGTGATATACAGACAAATGAGCTGATGAACATATATCCAATACTAGTATATGGGACAACAAAATCCAGGAAAAAGCAGGTGTGCTACAAGGCTTTGTGCCTAGACCACAATTGTTTAATTTATTATTATTATTATTATCGTAAGACTCCATGGATTCAAAGACTCATCCAGGAGGTCTTCTGTCATCCACACAGCTCATCATACTGTACTTTAACCATATTCAAATTATCTGCAGACATCACACTTTCAGGCAAGGCATTCCAATCATTCACAACTCTGCATGCAAAAAAACCTGCTTCTTACTCCCTTGTAGACACCCTCCTTATACAGCTTCCAGGGATGACCTAATGAAGTGAAAAACCTACAACCTATTTCCTTGCTTTGCACCACCTTTAAGATCTTTGAAAGAGTTCTTCTTAAAAGAATTTCACCACTCATCGAAAGAGCACTCCCGACTGAACAAGCTGGCTTCAGGCCAGGAAGAAGTTGCTGTGACTGGGTCCTGGCCCTGACAACTCAAAAATTGAAGCAGGCTTCCAGAAGAAACTTAAATCTGGAGCCACTTTCATTGACCTAACATCTGCTTATGACACTGTCTGGATCAGGAGCCTCCTCCTAAAACTAGGAAATATTATAAAGTGTAAAAAAACTCTACAACTTTTTGAATCTATTCTCTCCAACAGATGCGAGTATCTGGGTCCATATTGGTGGAAAAAAGAGCAGGCCCAGATTCCTTCACAACGGTCTTCCTCAGGGCTCTGTGTTATCCCCTATAATTTTTAACATCTATGTGTATGATCTATCTCATACCAGATCAAGCAAGTATATGTACGCCGATGACCTAGCGATCTTACATCAATCCACCTCCTTTACCAACCTAGAATCAACCTTGAATACAGATATGAACACCCTGTAAGAGTACTTCACCTGTACAATGCAGAGGCGAATCGACAACTCAACCTTTCCTTCTGTGGAAAAATGGTAGAACATGAGCCTCACCCAAAATACCTTGGAGTGAGCCTGGACAGAAGCCTAACCTATAAAAGGTCATCTGCACTAGCCTTTGCATTCTCTGCAGCAGAATATTGTGCCCCTGTCTGGGAAAAGAAGTACACACACTAACATTATAGACACCTAGCTGAACTCTACCATGCGCACAATTAGTGGGACAGTGAGAAGCACCCCTCTCTCCTGGCTGCCTGTTCTATCTAACATTGCTCCACCACACATACGGAGAAGACAAACCTTGATTAAGGAATTTAATAAAGCAATGAGCAACCCACTCCTACCCCTACACCAGACTCTCATAAACCCACCTAGTCTTTGCCTCAAATCTAGAAAGCCTCTCTGGTCCATGGATGAACTCTCTTCAGCTGCGCTGCTATCAATATCTGACATATGGAGAGAATAGCTGTTTGTTGGGAGAGAACAATTTCCCAACAAACGGCTTCCTGGTAGAAGATCCCTGTGCTCTGCAGCCTGGTTTTGATCTTCCTAGGAAGATTTGGTCATTCATAAACAGGATCAGAACTAGTCAGGGCAGATGTCGCTATCTTCTACATAAATGGGGGCTGTCAGATCATCCTTATTGTGATTGTTCTCCCGTGGCTCAGACAATTATTCATATTGTGTACGACTGCCCAAGGTGCCAATTTCACGGTGGTGGCCTACAGGACATTCACAAGGTGATGGATGAGGCCTTGAATTGGCTTTCCAGCCTGGACCTTGACCTGTAGTTGGCATGATGGTGGTTATGGAGGAAACAGAAGATCATGGTCCTGTCTCACCACGAAGACATTATTCTCGTAGTCCTCGTCATAGTATCAGCAGAACTCCTCCTGATGTTAGAAGATGATGATACAATGTCAAATGGGCCTCCTCTAATGGATCAAGTTTTCTCACACAAGACAACTGCTCTCTACTTAAACCTCGGATACAGCTACTTTTATGTTGTGAGAACATGCAGCCTTGTCATACTTGGTGCAGCAGGACAATAATTGTCCCTGGCTTAATTATGAGAAGTTACTTTTGCTTTATAATTTTAAAAAAAAAAGTAAAGACTTAGAAAACAGGTTGTGCCTTTTATGTAATGAACTTTTGTGTGTTAAGATTTTCATCATTTGTTTTCTGGAAATTGTGATTATACTTTTCACTTACCAGTTTTCATGTAGCCATAAGCATAAATAAATAAATAAGGGATGACCTCTTGTTCTCCCCCGATCTCCCACCATTTTACAAAAAAATCTCTCCAACAGTGATCCTATAACAAACCCCCTTACCAAATTGTCTCTATCACATCACCCCCTCTTCCTCTTATCCACTAGACTGTAAATTGCATCTTCTCAACCTTTCCTCATATTCGGCATTCCAAGATCAGAAACTACCTTAGTCAGTTGCCTCTGGACCCTTTTCAACATCTTTGTCCTTTTGAAAACCAGGTGACCAAATTTGTGCACAATATTCCACGTGTGGCCTAATCAGAGCTTTATACAATGGAACAAGAATTTCCTTACTTCTACAAGTCAATGATCTCCACATTATTCCCAGAATTCATTGTCTTGTCCTCACAATTTTGGCAATGCATCCTCTAAATTTTAAATTCATCACGTGCCCAAAGATCTCTAATTTCCTCCACCTCCAACAATGCATCCCCACCAAGCATAAATTCTACATTCTGTCTTTATTTCCCAAATTTTAAAACCTTACATTTTGCTACACTGAATTGGCATCTCCACTCTCGTACCCATTCACTCAATGTATTCAAGTCTTCTTTAAAGCATAGTTCATTCCAACTTTGCATCATCTGCAAACAACTGAATATCTTCATCCAAATCTTCCCCCATATCATTAACATACAGGTTAAACAGCAATGGCCCTAAAGCAGACCCCAAACACACCACTGGTGACTTTCCTCTTCCAGGATATTGCTCCCCCATACACAACTTGCTGATACTTATCAGAGAGCCAATTTCCAATGTCCTATCAGATAGTCAATTTGTACATAAACTACACATACTGTACATAATCTCCCAACCTCAACTTCATATATGTTTCAGGCTGAATCAATATTTCTTCAGTCAATGAGTTTTTAAGGCTTGATTCTTGTTTTCAAACTTTTTCATTTTTTCATAGTAAATAATTTAAGGGGAAATATTCAGTTGTTTGCTGATGATCAAAACTGGATAAGGTAATTAGCTAAAAGAAAGAGTTAATCCTTTCCAACAATATGGCATCCTCAAAAACACTTCCTCATCGAGTCAGAGTTATTTGTTCAAATGACACAACCCCAGGTTCCTGAGTTCAGGGACCTTCACAACACATTTTTAGCCAATGGCTACAGACCATATAGAATATTACAAGCACCCCTATTCCTGCTACACCCAACACACAGGATCACAGTAAAACCATTCCCATCTCATATATTAAGGGTACATACAGCCAAGTTCTCTACAAATATGATTTCCAAATTTTCATTCAGCTAGCCACCTTCATACAGTCTCCTAAAGATCGATTACATCCTCTTGAACATTCTGGAGTATATAAAGTTTTCCTTGTGCCTGCAGTTTAGCCTACTTTGGGTAGACTGGTAGATCAGTTAACATCTGTCTTGAACATAAAAATTGCATTTGAGAGCATCTGTAAGGCAAGTCAGGATTGGCAGACCATGCTCTGGATACTCTCTCACATACGATTAGGTTGAGAAAAATATCTATATTACACAGAAGTCATTACAGGTCTGAGAGACTATTCTTAGAATCAATATCAGCTAAAAGTACTCTCCCAACCTCAACAAGCAGTGGTGCACCCTGGGAGGGGGACAATGAGCCCTGCTCTCCCAAAAAGAAAAAGGAAATAAACACGAGAAAATTTTCCAAAAATCTTTTCTAATTAAAATTCATTTTTTTATTTATGTTGTGACTTCTATTTCTATTGGCAATCACTGCAGATGCTCAGTCATAGGTAGTATGCAATGCGTAATATGTATTCGTAAATCGTCTACTCAACTCGGTCCCCCCAAGATTAAATTTTGAGTGCTTCCCCCCCCCTCCCCAAGATTAAATCCTGAGCGCATCACTGTCAACAAGTATAATTGCATTAATTTACCAAAGATCTGGGAGACTATCATTTTAAGATCTGTGACAGTGCTATGTGCCTGTCACAATTATCACTGTGCTCTGATGATGCTAGGTAGAAAATAAGCAAAATGTTAGAGTTTAATAAATGTATTTTTTTTCCTCTTGGTGTTCTTTATACCACTAAATATTATTATTATGAATAATGAATGACACCTAAGCCTTTCTGTACATATTCAAATTTCATGGAGTACCCATAATAATAATAATAAAATATTGATGTACTCCTGATTGCATCCTTCTTGAATATTATCAGTCACTGTTGTCACTTTTATTATTATTATTGTATATGATCTACACATAGCTAGAAGACCTATAGCATATTAGTGCCATGTGTGGGTGAAAGGAATAGAAGGAGAAATCTGTTCACATTTTGCTTGAACAGCTGAAGGTTGTAATATCTGGGGAAAGCAGAGTGAGGAAACTGTTCCAAAGGACAAAAGTAGATGGCATGAAGGAGGAGGAGACAGTGAAGATGATTTCTTGAGTTTCAAGATGGAATGTAAAGGGGTACTGGTTAGCAGTGGCTCATTTTAATGATTTTGGAGGAATAATAGTGGCAATTCAGCAAAGCACTGTCCACGAAAGTATCTGTAGAAGAGGCATAAGGCAGAAACTGAACATCTGTAAGAGAGGGAGGGAGGGATTGCAGTGGATATGTGAAAGAGGGATCATTAGTTAGCCGGATGGTCCTCTTCTGGATAGAATTGAGCAATCTCAAAAAGGATTTTGGTGCTCACCCCAAATATGGGAGCAATATTCCATGGCTTGGCAGATTTGGGCTTTGTATTGAGTTAGCAAGTGTGAAGAAGTGTCTTGTGCAGAAAAGTTCACCAAGTTTTTTGGCAGCTGCAGAAGCTTTAGTTGAAATGTAGTTGCGCCAGGAAAGATCGGAGGGTGCAGGTCAGTCCAAGTAGAGAAATCTAATCGTGTTTGGATATCTCAGTATTAATGAAGGTAAGGGGGGGGGGGGGGTATGAGCTTTTTTTTGCAAGAGATCAGACAGGATTGAGTTTTGGTGGCATTGAAATTTACAAGGTTGCCCTTGTCCCACTGGGATATAGCCAGGAGATCTGAGTTCAGGCAACTGATCATGGTAGATCTTGAAGATTCTAATACTTGAGCACTGCAAGGTTTATCGAATGAAAAGGAGGAATGAAGTGTAGTGTCATCAGCAAAGCTAAGGATAGGATTGGAAGTCTGAGAGCACAGGTCATTTATATACAAGAGGAAGAGAGTGGGTGAGAGAACAAAATCCCGAGATACCCCTGGGTAACCCCAGGGATCTGTTTGTTTCATTTAGAAATCTTTCAAAGTAATCACTCCAGACGTCTAGAATAACTATCTTCAGTGCTCACATCACCTTTATCCCATCCGACTCCTTTTAGCACTCTTTCTTTTAAATTTTTCAATAACCTCCAGAACATTTTTACCTACTGATATTTATGTTTTATATTCTTACTAAAAAAGCCTTCTTACGACTTATTTAGCTACTTTTACACTTTCTTATAGATTTTTCTGTATTTTCTCAATGCACATGTTGATTTACTTGCTAGGAACTTTCAACATACTTTCTTCTTTTCCATGCTTGCCTCCTTAACTTCCTGAGTCTACCATGGAGTTCTGATTTTTATATTCACATAAACAACTTCATATATGTTTCAGGCTGAATCAATATTTCTTCAGTCAATGAGTTTTTAAGGCTTAATTCTTGTTTTCAAACTTTCTCATTTTTCTATCGAATAATATTTGCATATTTGTGTCTATGGTTTGCCATTCCTCTGAAAGAGCTTGAATTTAATTCTTCTTAAACTTTAAGAAGTTTTAAGAAACTTCTAATCAAAATCAAGCAGCTTTCAGAGGGTTATGAACTAATCTCAAATATGCAAATACTACTGGAGACATTTTTACATATTTTCTTTTCAACAAGAAATTCATTTCTGCTTAGAATTCAATTAAATGCAATTCAGAACTAGATGGTGATGAATTTACTGTCTATTTTGAATCTTCTGTATGCAATCCTGTGTCCTGAACCAGCATGAAGAATCAGGATAATGCTATCAATAATAACATAACTTTCTGATTTTTTTGTCTCCTCTCACTATGAGAATTTGCATCTTTGTATTGGAACATAATACTGCTAATGACTAGTACATATCCTGAACAGAAATCCCAAAAGATTTCTATATATAATCTGGTATTCATTACCTACTCTGTTGATTAGATCTCAAAACAAACAAATTTTTCCTTTATTCTTTCAAAATAATTTCAACAGGACAACAAATACTTGTTGTCCACTTCATTCTGATGGTTGTCTGCATCGCTACTTGATACTGCCTGCCATCTTCTACAAGTTAATACCGATTCTTGCATATGCTGATGATAGTGATATTGCCAGTCTAGCTGGTCGAGTGGTTAGCATATCCGCTCTCCAGCCAAGAGGCTGAGAGTTCGAATCCTGCCGTGGGCATGGATGTTTGTGATTGTCTTTGAAAATACTAGTGGTGGTGGTGGTGGTGGTGGGTGATAGATGGCATTGGTGTAGTTCCGGTTCGTTGTAGTTGGTGGATTGAGTGGTAGAGACAGAGTGGTGGAGTAAGCCCTCCCTTGATGAGTCTTTGGATTCCCTGGAGGTGTCGCATAATAATAACTATAGGAAGAATACAAATGCTGTTTATCATTTGGGAAAACAGCAAAGAATATGCATCTGCAGATTAATCAAATAAAAACAAAAATAGATTCCAGTATCTAGGAAGGTTTGTTTGTGCTGATGGTCCTTCTCAAAGAGAAATTAGTTCCTATAAATTTGAAACTGTATAGTTTTATATACTTGGGATATATAAAATATATAAATAGATATATAAAATTGATCAGAGATTAATGTGAAAATGACATTAGTAGTGAAAAATGCATTCTTTCTGCAAACAGATTTCCACAAACTTAGGAAACAAAGTGACATATAATGTCAAGTAAAATAAAGATAATACACAAAATACTTTTAAGACCAATATCATATGCATTTGAAACCTGAGTATTATCAAAGACAGGTGAAAGTTTGGAAGGTTTATTTGAAAAAAAAGGTTTATACTTCTTTAGAGCAGTGCTGGAAAATGACTGGTGAAAAATATCTAAACAAGAACTATAAAGTTTATATAAAGAGAAATGTTATCAAGTGCAAATCAATATATTAGAAATTAAAGATGCCAAGAAATTATATTCTCGGTTTCATCCTTTATTCAAGTGTAAGCAAACAAAGTTTGCACATGAAATAACGTCATTATTATTATTTATTATTATTATGGGTATCTCCATGGAGTCAGTAGACTCATCGCGGGAGACCCAAACTAGCAAAACAATATCTGTCATATCTCTTCTTGAATTCATTTATAGACGAAGAGCTCACAACTAAGTCAGGCAATGAATTCCACTCATTCACCACCCTCCAGGCAAAAAACCTTGTACTCACACCCTTTTTAACCACACTCTTCTTTAATTTCCAGGGATGACAGCTTGTTCTTTTATTACTATCACGCAGCTGAAACATTTCCTCTGCATCAATCCTATAAAAAGCTTTCAGTAATTAAAATGTTTCTATCATATCCCCTCTTCTCTGCCTATCAACCAACCTCTGCAATTCACAAGCTCTCAATCTATCAATGTAGGGAGCATTTTTTTACATCACTCACCAACTTAGTCACTCTTCTCTGAACCCTCTCCACAGCCTCCTCATCTCCAAGGAATCTAGGAGACCAGACCTGAGCACAGTAATCCAAATGTGGACGTATCAATGCTTTATAAAGGGGAATAATAACCTCTTTATCTTTGGATGTCAGTGTGTTCCTCAACAACCAAGTAATCCTATGTGCAATCTTGAATACCTTAGCAATGTGTCCCCTGAACTTCATCTCCCTATCTACCAACACCCCTAAGTCCCTAGCCTCATTAATCTCTTGGAGTACTGTTCCATCAATGTAGTACACAGCTGGTAATTCTTTTAATCCCAAAATGCATGACTTTACACTTTTCCACATTGAACTGACATCCATTACCTTTTGCCCATTCTACCAGCTTCATTCTGCAAACTTTCAACATCAGCTTGATTTTTTTATTGCACTACCCAACTTTGCATCATTAGCAAACAACTGTATATCTCCCTTTAAGCCATTTCTTATATCATATTGTTGTCATATATAAATTATAACAACAATGGCCCAAGCACAGAGTCCTGAGGCGCACCACTGGTCACCTGCCTCATCCTGGACTTGGCTCCTCCATACACCACCTTCTGGTATCTCTCCCTGAGCCATTCTCCTATCCATATCACCAATTTAGTATCCATTCCCATCTTCTCCAATTTGGGTAACAGTGTTCCATGGGGTATCCTGTCAAACGCCATGACAGGGCAACTTGTATATAGAGACTAATGACTTCAAATCAAATGCCTTAGTATCCCATAATGCAAAGCACATATCCTTACAGGCATAATGCTATGCATTATGGAAAGGGCCACCACCCAGACCAGTTCTGACCTTTATTGAGATCTCATCAGTGAGCCAAACCCAGAAGTGATACCATGGTTAAAGTAATGCAGAAATCATATTTCCATATACAAGTAGCCAAAAGGTGTCACACCTTATTATTAAAATATTCTGGATTAGAGATAGATGTTCAAAGTTTTTCCACTTGTTATATTATAAATTAAAGATGTCAAGAAATTACATTCTTGGTTTCATCCTTTATTCAAGTGTAAGCAAACAAAGTTTGCAACTCATATATATAATATAAGTATATAATACTCAAATATAATATGAGATATAATACTCGCCCTTATAATAAATTAAGATTTAAAAATTAAGATTTTCATAAAGTTATTTTCAGTTTAGATATTCATAACATTTTCTCACTAATCCACTCCTGCTAAGAAAGCTTTCATATAACTCTGGAGAACTCTAAATGCAATGTTTAACAGTTTTTCGTAAGTGCTAGTGTAATGGATAGAAGGCTTCAAGTGGATAGTATAACTGCTCACCAACTCACAGGTCATAGATTCAAGTCCCGACATGGGTGTTTGTAAAAACTTGCTCTGGATGTGCTTGTATAACTACTTGAGTTTATAAGGCTTGTCCTAAAAATTTCCACTTAATGATTTCGACTCAACAATCATTTGGATCCTGTCCTCTTGCACACTATAGAGGTTTGAAAAAGTCTACTCATCTGCCTGAAATATTGCAATTTGAGGAGGGGGGGGGTTACAAAAGCTGCAGGTGTCCAAAATAAAAAACTTCTTGCACATAGTTATGGTGTTGGTTTTTGCAGCATGGTAGCTCACCATTGAGTTTCTACAGTTCAGTCAGTTTTAATGAAGCCCCTTAGGTTGGAAAGAAAAGTTCCAATTCCATATAAGTTGGGAATGACCTTCATCAGATCTTTTCAAAAGAATGTAGGTTAGCTTGTCTCCTACAGAGATAGAATAATTTTCCTTCCCAAAACTGTGTTTTTTTTTTTTTTTTAATTCCAAAACTAGGCAAACCAGACAGGATAACATATACAATTTACACAAATAAACATATATTTAGTCATAAGAGTAACCATATTATCGATACATTTCATAAGGATAGTTATGAAAACCAATTTGATTATATCATTAACTTAATGGCCTTTAAGTACTGCAGATTATTATTTGGTCAGACCATCAAAACTACCACTTGATTGAAGCCAGTTTTGCTTAATTATGGAGACATGAGAATGATCACAGAGATTGTTACAGATTTCTATAACCTTCTGTAATGCTGCATGCTGGCAATCATGCAGTAGATGCGTGCTACAAAATACAAGAACTACCTCTGCAGCCCTAATGATAGTTCTATGCATAAGAGTTAATACAACTAAACATTCCAGTCATGTGTTCTAAACACATATTCAGGAAAAGCTGGAACTGAAGTCTAAAAATGCAAAATGCTGACAGTTATGGATATAGCATTCAGCACAATTTGTCTATTCAATAATGCATTACCACACAAAAAAAGGTATTTTTTACATTCTATATATTCAAAGCATACAAGTAGAACACTTGCTAATTAAGCAATGGCATAAATTGTGTTTATGTAATATAATTATTTGCACTGTTAAAATATGAATACATTAATGCACTTATATATTTATGCATGAAATAAAAATTACCTGATATATTATGATGATTGTTGCAATTCTTTTCAGTTTGCCATCTCTGGAAAATATTTTCTGAATGAGAATCACTCTTTCTTCCACTTAACAATGTACTGCTAGCAGAACTTCTGTAACTCTGATCATCTCTATTTGGTGTACTTGTTCTTGGGTGTGTGATATTTTGAGATGAGGTGCTAGTCCTGCTATTAACTATCTTAGTATCCTTATTATAAACATTCCACAATGATGTCCTCAATTTATGTTTATCACTATCAATATCAGAATCAGATGAATCAATATCAAATGTATCCCGGCTATATCCTAATAGTTGACTCTGCTTAGGGGATAATCTTTTGCTACTAAATTTAGAATTATTTACAGGTTTTGAAATAGGTATTTTAAAAACTGAACGTTCAGTGGCGGTTGGTACCGTTACAAATTTCACACCATCTTGCAATAAAACATTTTGACCCACATCAGTCTTCGTTACTCTGTTACTATTTCTTCGCCGACGTTGGGGCCTTCGATCTTCACGACTGGATAATTCACCTTCATCTGAACTAAAACCACTCAAGTTGAAGTGTGTGTTTTTTTGAAAGCTGGAGTTACCACGATGTTTTTTATTATCATCTAATAGTCGGTTTAGTTTTCTCTCCCACACGCATCTTGTAGTTTTTGTAATAGGCCCAACATTTTCACCGAATTCCGCTAATTGTCTTCGAAGTTCCGAATCTGACATCTGCGATACCATGTTGGCCTTTAGGTAACAAATGCCTAGGGCTAAAATCCACTGATTATGGCCAGGTTATTACGGAGAGGACAAAATCACTCCATTTTTAATAAAACGGAAAATCAAATACACAGAATACAGCATTTTACCTACGTTTTCTGCAGTTATAACTTACGCAGCAAAAAGAAAAACAATATAGAGGAATATACATTCACATATGAAGGGGATAAACGAAGTCTTGATTCTATTATTAGGCCTAAATATTGTTTACAAACATTAATGGTTACGTTGGAGTAGTTCCTCAATTTCCAATACCTTATTATGAACCATTCTTAGGATGATACTTTATATACGTGAGGTTACATGAATCTGTATACAAATTGATTTCATTGAAACAATTAAAGAACGCTCCAGTTTTCTTGTTGACTACGATACCTTCCTGCCATGATCCAAATTATCAAAATATAAACTAAAGTTAAAACAATTCTACCCAAAATTACATAAACTATATTGGAGCTGGCAAATCGCACAGCCAATGAACTTGAAATTATTTTAGAAGTTAAACGCGACCCCTACATAGAAACTTAAGAGTAAATACTGCACAGCAACCTAAAACTTAATACTCTCTACCATAGCAGAGGTTTTTTAAGACGTAGAAATATGGCTTAAAACAAAGGTTTTCCGGGATTTTTGCAATGAAATAAAATTAGGCTTTAAGTGTTATTAAGTGTTAAAAAAATCTCAAGTAATGCTTATACTTTACTTATTAAGCACAAGTAATGCTAATACTACAGCACACAATTCACACAATCTATCAATTAAAATGCTTAAACAGAAACTCACATCAAATCTTATATAAAATTTCTTTGAACTCTGAAAATTTCTCTGAACTCTGAAAATTATATATATATATATATATATATATATATATATATATATATATATATATATATATATATATATATATATTGGTTTTTTTTACTCCTTCTCCCAAGTAAGCAAAACATGTAAGTTTGCACCTGAACATAGTTCAAGTCTAAAGGTAACACCAGGGCAACTCGTTGTAAAGGTGGATAAAGCTCTGATCACTATTCTTAGTATTTCCCATAATGTAAAACACATCTCACTAAGAGATGTATACTGTTATACATTGTGTGTGGGGGGGTCACTACCCAGTATTTCAGGGTCTAGCTACTCACTGAGGAAACCTCAAAAAAGGTTGAAACCGGTCTGGGTAGTGACTCCCCACTCATAATGTATAACAGTATACATCTCTTAGTGAGATGTGTTTTACATTATGTGAAATACTAAGAATAGTGATCAGATCTTTACCCAACTTTACAACGAGTTGCCTTTGTGTTACCTTTAGACTTGAACTACGTTCAGGCATAAACTTAACTGTTTATGCCTGAACTGGGCAGAAGGAGTAAAAAAACCAAGTTTATAAAATTACTTGGTATCCTTAATATATATTATACCCAGGGTAAAAAACTTTTCACATCTTTATCTCATCCAGAGTTTCTTATTCAAAGTAAAAGCACTTTGTAGCAACTTGTATAAGTAAAGTTGATAAGGCTCTGTATTACTAAAAACCTTGGTATTTCAGGGTTCAACCGATCTGGGTTCAACCTTTTTTAGACTTGAACTACATTCAAGCGCAAACTTAACTGTTTTGCTTACTTGGGAGAAGGAGTAAAAATACCAAGTTTATAAAATTACTTGGTATCCTTAATATATATTATCCCCAAGGTAAAAAAACTTTTCACATATATATATATCATGGTATCACACAGAACAAACTGCTGGTTATATATATAAAGAGGGGTTTTAATATATATATATACAGGGTGTTCGGGATAAATTTGACAGTTTCGTAAGGAAAAAGAAAATCTTCTTTGTATCTATTAAATTTAATGAATTGACAAAAAAACATTACAGGCAGAGTTAATTACAATACTATCAACAAGATTTACTCAAAATAACCACCATTAGCATCAATCACAGCTTCAATTCTGCTTCGGAACCTCGAACAAGCTGATGCTACAGTCTCCCTGGGAAGGCCCGAAAAACTGTTTTAATTTTATCCATTAACTGGGCTTTTGTATTACTGGAAGTGCGATTGGTGTCTTTTTCAACTGCGCCCCATACAAAATAATCCATGAGGTTAAGGTCTGGGGAGTTTGGAGGCCAAACATTTGGACTGGTAAAGTCGTAGAAATTTTCAGACAACCATTTTTGACTTTTCCCAGAGGTGTGGCAAGGGGCCGAATCCTGCTGCCATACATACGGCCTACCATTGGCTACCCTTGTTATCCAGGGTTTGACTACAGTTAGCAACTCCACGAACAAAGCCCGAATTCCAATGCCAGGGTTCTTCAACACCTGTTCCTGCAGATTTGCGAGGAATTCTGCTGTACGAACGCAATCAGATCGTCTGCTAGGGATCTTTCTTCTTGCTACATCCTCGTAGTCACCATTGCAAGTCTCTAGTTCATGCCTGATTGTTTTTACTGTATTCAGGGAGCATTGGGCAGCAGTCGTAATATCCTTATTTTGATGGCGGGCACGAATCATCATGATACAAGTTATTCTCTTCCATGATTCAGGTGGGTTCCAGCTATCCATCCTTTCTGACATCTTGTATATGAATGAAGAAGGGTCCAAACTTTTAAATGAAGAGAAGTGTGTGTTAATACATGTAACTTACGGAAAAATATAATTAATTATAAATATGTCAAATTTATCCCGAACACCCTGTATATATATATATATATATATATATTAAACCCCCCTTTTACCTAGCTCTCGGTTTAAGTCATTCAACTCTTTTCACAATATATATATATATATAGATAGATAGATAGATAGATAGATAGATATTTTTTTTTATTTTTTATTTTTTATTTAACTTGTTAAAATAAACATTACACGATAGGCAACAATGACTATTTACATATTATAAGTATATATTTACAGAGAAAGAAAAAAACATTTTCCTTTCGGGTGTACAATAGAGATATATATGAATATTCAAAATTAACAGTTCAGTTTCATTCTGAGTTATCATTCAGATGGAGCACATTGTCGTCGTCAATCCAGAAGAGGGTACCAGTTGGATTCCACTCCACTAGGAATTTCGCGACAGTTCTTGTTTCTTTGAAGTGCTCAAGTTCCAATAGAAGCCTGCTTTTTAGTTTCCGACGGAGGATGTGCATGAGGGTTTGTGCAGCTTCAGTGATCGATGGGTGCTGGTTACTTCTTGTCTGTTTTAGGTAAAAGCTGTAGATGACGGCCTTAGCGCAGATGAAGATGAAATTGCATGTTCTGTGTCTGTTTTCTTCTGTGTGGACTAAATTCCAGTAGTCTTCTTGGCTGTGTGTGTAGTTACAGGTGCTAGAGGCGGTATTCAGGGCATAGGTGATTATCACTTTGTTTGCAGGGCAGGTCAGATATGTGTGTTCCAGGGTGCCTGAAACGTCACAGAATGGACACAGATCCGTTTCTCTTAGCTTAAATTTGTAGAGCTTTGAAGGAGTTGGTAAGATGTTATGCCATAATCTCCACTGTATTTCGGAATCTGGTTTGGCACATTTTGATTTATATGGCAGATCCCACTGAAAACTGTGTGGTATATGCAGCCTTGTAGATGAGAGTGTTAAGGCTGAATATAAGAATGGTGAGGATGGGGACACTGACATGAGGAAGTGGTATATTTTCTTGTAGTTGGAGGGATGAATTGGAAGTGAGGCTTCAGATTGTACAAGATGAAATATTGGCCCCGAGCAGTTTCTAGAAGGAATACGGATTTCCTGAGGTGTAGCGATATCTGGATAGGCTTTTATAATGGAGGCTTGCAACTGTTGATATTGTTTTTCAGTTTTTGCGTTATTCATTGGTAGGCTTGTGAGTGCTTTCCACTTTAGGGTGTGGGTTAGGAGGTCTCCTATGACTCTTATTCCTGCCCAGTTCCATGTAGGGAAAAGAAAAGGCTGGCCAGTTGTGATGGGGGGGGGGTGGGGGGGGGGGGGGGTGGGGGGGGGGGGGGGTGGGGGGGGGGGGGGGTGGGGGGGGGGGGGGGTGGGGGGGGGGGGGGGTGGGGGGGGGGGGGGGTGGGGGGGGGGGGGGGTGGGGGGGGGGGGGGGTGGGGGGGGGGGGGGGTGGGGGGGGGGGGGGGTGGGGGGGGGGGGGGGTGGGGGGGGGGGGGGGTGGGGGGGGGGGGGGGTGGGGGGGGGGGGGGGTGGGGGGGGGGGGGGGTGGGGGGGGGGGGGGGTGGGGGGGGGGGGGGGTGGGGGGGGGGGGGGGTGGGGGGGGGGGGGGGTGGGGGGGGGGGGGGGTGGGGGGGGGGGGGGGTGGGGGGGGGGGGGGGTGGGGGGGGGGGGGGGTGGGGGGGGGGGGGGGTGGGGGGGGGGGGGGGTGGGGGGGGGGGGGGGTGGGGGGGGGGGGGGGTGGGGGGGGGGGGGGGTGGGGGGGGGGGGGGGTGGGGGGGGGGGGGGGTGGGGGGGGGTCTGGTTGATTTAGAGACAGCGTTTAGTAATTTGCCATTCCATACTATAGCTTTCAGCTGACTGTGCAAGACACAAGTTGAACTTGGACGTCTTTGCGTAACATTCCTTTCATGAAAGCATAGGTTATGGAGTTCTATGCTTAGTTTTTGGAAAAACCATTATAACTGTAGACGTTTAGAACTTCATTTTGTTTTATGTTACCCCAAATTGCAGTTTTCTGATTTCCAATATTGAACAACTAAATGTATAGCATATATTTCTTATTGAGTTACATGGCTTTCTCAGCACTACAATAATATTCGATATAAGCTCCACCGTTGGAAAGCCGACAACGGAACACGTATCTCGTTACATCGAGTAATGTAAGATACATGTATGTAGCCGGAGTAAATTGATCCCAAGTCAGTGTAACTTGCCCGTGGGATATGCCTGTGAGAAAGGAACAAGATTATAGAGCGACGTAGTGATAGGATGACACGTTGCAGGCCTATCTTTTCGGAAAATATTGACAAAGTGGACCATCTGAGGTGAACAATCAGTGATACCATTACTGAGATGGAAGCACAGGGACTCAACTGCAAGTGCTACCTGAAGTGGACGACTCACCACACTCACCGAACATGACCGTAGGGTGATTCGAAGGATAATGTGTAAAAACCGCCATTCGTCGGCACGTTGAATGCAGAGTTCCGAGCATCGACCGGAACACGAATCCGCACAAAAACATTCAGAACCGAGGCTCGCAACATGGGTTTCCATAATAGGATCGCAATATGCAAGTTCCACATTTATTAACCGAACCAACATACAGCGTCCTCTTCGGTGGTGCAAAGAGTACACTGGGATGCGAAAGCTTGGAAAGATGTGTTATAGAGCAATGAGTCACGCTATACCCTCTACTGAGCAGATAGAGGCTTGTCTCGGATGCCTGCTGAACACTCTTTCCAGATTGCGTAACCTCAACTATGAAATTCGGAGGTAGCGGAGAAGGTATGATAGTTTTATTTTATTTTATTTTATTTTATTTTTCTGGTTTGATCAATGACCTCAACGGTCCAGGACCTCATTACATGCATAAAGGAAGAATGGTCCAAATTTCCCATCGGGTGGAAAGTATGCTCCATAGGATTGCTGCAGTGATCGCAGCTAAAGGAGGGCCTATATCGGGCTTGTATCTTATTAAGGTGGAGTAATAGCTGCTTCTTCCCTGCGCTATGGTGTCCGTTGACTTCTTTTCAAGCAGTATATAGAAGGATGCTTCAAAACACGTTTTTTAAGTTGGCATATAGAACACTTCAAGTTCGTTTCATGCAAATGGACGTTCTTCTCTGAAAATGATAAAATGTGAACTGATTTTTGTTTTTTAATTTCAACCTTTTTGGTTCAAGTTTGACAGTCTGAGATGCACAGACAATCGTATTATTTCACCATTATTTATTATATTTATAATATTATTATATAATTTATTATATTATATATTATATTATATTATATTATATATTATATTATTATATAATTTACTAAATAATTTTCATTAATTATTTAGTAGACTAAATAATTATTAAGAATGAAGAAAAGATTTAAAAAAAAACATGTTGAGTGTTTAGATTAGGATAACGTTCTCACACTGAATGATAAAAATCATCTACTTCCTAAAGTGTATACGAATTAAATAATATGAGATGGAAATCTCTGAATTCATATGATTAGTGTTTTCCTTTTGTACTCCAGTGAGATATTTCAGTTTCCAAAATTTAACCTTATTGGTTTGCTTTGTGTGCGAAATAAAAAGTGAAAATGGAAATGAAAAGATTTCACTAATTGAGACTATATATATATATATATATATATATATATATATATATATATATATATATATATATATATATATATATATATATATATATATATATATATATATATATATATATATAAAGCTTCATAGTGTAGAAATAACTGTGGAATAATTCTCATCTACGTAACTTTTATTTCGTAGGGTTATTTGAAACGGGAGTACGAGCGAATTAAGGATATGCGGAATTTTGTTGCTACCAGACAGACCGCCAGATCGTGAGTTTTTGCTTTCTTATTTGTATTATTATAATGTATTATTACATCTTCTAATGAACAGTGTTTTGTTTCTTTCAATGGAACATGTCGAGTTGATGTTAGAAAAATCATTTAAAGAGTGATAAAAAAAATGACAAGATAGAAAACGACTAGCCGCTCATGTTATGATAGCCCTTAACATTGTTTTCAGGTCGTTTAACAGTTTTTTAAAAAAAGGTCCAAAACCTGAGTTTGCAGGTTGTACATATTTTACACAGTATAACGCTCATCAATCTGTGCAGATGACGCTTCGAGGAATGAACTGAAGCAGACTTTATGCTTATGCAGTTAGTGAAAACACATTCCTTTGTAAACGTAGAACAATAAACACTGTTTCTTTGTGTCTGAGTAATATCTTATCTGAGTTCATATCTAATATTTCAGAAAGTGTAACAACTTACCGATTTCTCTTCTCTTTTAGCTTAATTTTTATAATGGAAAAAGAAAATGTGAACACCACCAGCAGGACATTTCGGCCAAATTAAAGAAATTCATTGGTAAGTAACTCGAGTATCTAGCTTTGTGCAGATAGAAAGAAACGACTACATCGCAATTAATTATATTTATTTGTCGAATTGATCGAATGAGCTATGGAGGCTAGTAACATGTTTTTCCAGCCTCCATAGCTCATTCGATCTGTACGACCCCCTCCCCTTTGATGGGATGGGTTCGAATGCCATTCATGACTCTAGGATCCTTATCAAGTCTTTTCGACTAAAGGTGAGTTAGCCGGTCTTCTACGATTTATTCCTGGAAATGCAGATATTTCATCTCTCCGAATGGCAAACCGTTCCCGTGGATTTTCTACTTTTCAAGAAATTAGGTGATTTTATTTTGTTACCAAGTTTGAACCTAGTCCAGGCAATTTTCATAACGGACTATCGGGTTTGAAAATACAACAGGCAACTGCAAGTGACACCATGAATTGCTGCACACTCTCTACTTTGCTAGCTTAGTCCTGACGACAAAATTAAATTTTTAATTCCAGAAAACAGCTAAGCCAAAATTAAGGAATGCGATGAAAATCTGTTACCACACCATTTTGAAATATGACATTTCGTTAAGGACCATTTCGGAGGAATTGATCTTATTATATTATTCCTATTATTATTTACGCTCTCGCGTGGACCCACACTTTTTACCGTGTAGGCTTTCCTAAACGAAATCCTACAGAATAGGTTGGTTACTTCTTATTCCCGGAGGTGATTTATGTCTATACTTGTGTTCACGAGGCTGGTTTTCCTGTTCTGGGGGACGAAAAACCCGAGTTTCGGGCTGAAAATACCCCCTACCACCGTATGAGACTGGCTAACTCACCTTTAGTCGAAAGAGACCAGATAGAGGTTCCTCACGTCAATGATGGAATCAAACGCAGGTCTTTCCAACCCAAGGGCTTCGTCTATACTGAATGAGCTACGGAGGCTCATTATATTATATTATATTATATTATATTATTTAAGAGCGTGAACCATTTCCGCTTTCAATGAATGTCTGAGAAAGGGAAACGAATCTCTTTGCAGATGACCAGACGTCCGGCATTTTTCCTCAGTACTTCTTATAAACTACTCTTATCAAATTTTAAACAGAAACTCTCACAGGCTTGGAATTTTTTGCTTATTGTGAATTCAGTAAATCTTATATGCTTTTGATTTTTCTCGTCTGTGTTATTGGTAAAATAAGTCAGGATGTGGATGTCGGCCTTTGAAGTAGTGATTAGTAGTAATTAGAAGTAATTTATTTATTATTTTTAACCTTCTTATAATAATACAAAATGTTGAGCAGTCATACGTATATGTAACCTAAGAGCAAAAACTCATCCACGTTACGATATGCATAAAGTTACAAAAATGTATGTAATGCATTTTCTTTATATATACATATGTACATGCATATAATATATATATTACATATTATGATAATATCATTACATAATAAAATCGCAGGAGACATGCTAACATGCACAGAGAAAGTTGCATGACCTTTCATTAGGAACAAAATAACAACAAAGCAGTTAAACAGCATTCACATATTTACGTTTTACACATGAGACTGGATCTTTGAATACAACTATGCTAAAAACCAATAATTTATGCAATTATTTTTAACAGAGCTTCCTCATTTCTGTGGGAAAATAAATACTCTTTGATTAGAGTTTTCTATTTGTTTGGGTTAGTTTCATTTCTTATTGTTAATGGTAGTGTGTTGAATACTTGTGGCGCTAAATAAGTATAACGTTTGTGTATCGCTTCTTTATTTGCTTTTGGAACTATATATTTTAAACCCTTGTGTCTACTAAGGAAAGCATATTGTTTGATATTTATGTATTCGTCGTTCTTTTTTAATGAATAATATAATTAGTCCTTATAAGGACTATCTTAAAGGGGCTAAGCAAGAATGCTTTCCATCTTCCCCGTTATCTGCAGAGGACAGTGTAGGGATAAGGTGTTATTGAGCTATTAAAGCTCTGATCAGTGCAGGAGGGTAACAGCAATAGTTGAGCCTCAGTTAGGACTTCATTGGCTACAGCATTGCCATTCATTACCCGCCAAGGGTATTAATCACCGCATCTCACGGTCGATATGAATAATATAATAATACCCTATAGACGTATAAATATCTAAGGGGTAGTATGTTTAGTGTGGTGTATTTATTACACATTACAGTATCCTTATATTTGTTTCTAGTTAAGATTTTAATAACTTTATTCTGAGTCGAGACTAAAGGTTTCAGCGTAGTGTGCGATAGATTCCTCCCCAACCTAATATGTCATATTGTAGTGTGCTTTGAACCCAGGCAGAATATAATATTTTTAGCATATTTAAATTTAAGAATTTGTTTAGACAGTAAAGTCTGTTTAACAAATCCTTACTTTATTTACGACATCGGTAATATGCGGTTTCCAGCTTAAATTACTATCAGTTTTTAATCCCAAGTAAGTTGAATTTGAATTTGTCATGCATTTTCAATCATGCAAAATTAATTGTGCAGTGAAGTTCATTTTGGAAATTCCAGTCAAAATGAAGTTCATTTTGACTGGAACCAATTTGTTACTTTCAAAAGATCAGCATTCACGATGGTTTTCATTTGTTCGGCTGTGTCTGTAGAGAAATTTAGTACTGTATCATCTGCAAAAGTATTTATTTTACTGTTTAGTTTAAGATTGCAGAAGTCATTGATAAATATATTAAATAAAATTAGTCCCAAAACAGATCCTTTGTGGTACATCGCTGTCTACAGTTTTTGGATTTACAATAGCTGTTGTTTGTTTTTAGAATTTTTGATCTGGCATTTAAGTAATTTTTGAACAAGTTTAGGGCAGTACCTCGTATTCCTATGACTTCTAATTTTTTGTTTAAAATTTCATATGACACTGAGTCAAAAGCTTTGTGTATATCTAGAAATACTGCTAATGCTGGTTTATGTTCATCAAGGGAGGCACAGATTGTGTTTGTAAAGTTCAGTAAAGCGTATTCTGTGCTAAACTTTTGCTTGAACCCAAATTAATTCTTTGAAAAGATGGTGTGCAAAAATTTCACGATGGATTCCCTTTGATGGATTCTCTTCGATTGCCGTTTTCTCTCTATGGTGTGAGCAAAAGCGTGTCTTGTGCTTTAGCCTTCCACGTTCATTTTGGTAATCTAAGACATTAATCATGCAGTCTACTTTTACAGCCATTACAATAAGCGTTCTCAGTCTCAGTGACTCAAAGGACTTGTTGCAGGACATCCGTAGGCGTTTTAACGTAACCTTGATTAGAGATTAGCTATCCCTATGCAGTTAAATTTCCATATTGAGCAGTAAATAATAATATAAATACAAAAGAAATAAATAATGATGATAATGATAAATTGAGAGGTAGAAGTTATACCTGTGAAAATCATTGATATAAAGTCTTAGGTTAGCTATACTGAAGACTAAGGGTGAAGATCGACAGATCAGTCTTCAGAAACGTCATTAACAACTAAATGACCTCACCTATTCTCGATGAGAAATAAAACGTGTTAGCGGATAGTTTTTTTTTTTTTTTCTTATAACGAAAACATTAGTTTAGAGTAGCAGTGACCATAACGTGGCTCGCGCCCACGTTCGTCAAGTGGCACTTCACGATCTACCAAAAAAAAAATAATAATAATAATAATAAATAAACAAAAAGAGAAGAGAAGACAACAGAAAAGAGGAACAAAATAAAAAAGAAGGGAAGAGAAGGGAGAGAGAGAGAGAGAGAGAGAGAAATGGTTAATAAAAATAACTGCAATAAAAATGTTTAATTCGAAACACAATAAATGAAATTCACTTTGAAGTAGAATAATTTTAAAGTCGAAGCACAACAATTTTAGTTAGTTATTTATTAGTAGAGCCTTCCTTGTATCCATTTTCTTAGTAAGCACCTTAAAATTAGGTGTGTAATTAGAAAAAGCACTTCTTACAAGCTCGTTTCAACCTCGCCATGCGCACATTCACTTACCCCGTATCGAATCGGTCAAAGGTTGCGGCTCTTCCAAGTCTTATGAGAATTATTTTGGCTCCAGAAGAACACGTAGTTGGCTACCCCTGATTGAGGGTAAATATCGAGGAGAGAATGGGTGGATTTATATGTTAAAGACTCATAATGAAAACCAGTGGAATGATTGTCTAAAATTCGGAAGGGTGTCGTCACCAAACAAAGTACTATTGTCTTAGGCGACCCATGAACACCGAACAGTAAACAATTTTGTAATTGATCAGAAAAAGATAATAACGATCATTTACTTATTATGAGATAAGCAGCTGATTGCTGAGATAGTGATTGCAAGTTTGGTGATGATAATTTATCTTTTCTCTCTTTTTTAGGTAAACAATATAAAACGAAAAAAAAAAAGAAAAAAAGAAAAAAAAAACAAGTAGAAAAGAAAGAAAAGATTTCTTCTTAAGAGTTCATATTAGGGTTCAGACAAATAGATCACTTTTAAGGGAAAAAATCATCTAGTCACAAATCATATGATAAGTAACTTAACTGGACGGACATAAATAAATAGCCACAGAAGCCTTGGAATAAAATTTTACTTTAGGTTCATGGAATGTCAGAAGCTCCATACCACGTAAATAGGAATGCTGAGATCGCCTTCACTATAGGGACGTAAATGAATAGCCACACAAGCCTTAGAGTAATACTACAGGATTAGTTCCATGGAATTGCAGAAGCTTGTCAGAAGCTCCATATCACAGAAAATGGAATGTATAGATCGTCTTCGTTGGACCGACTTAAATCGATAGCCACACGCGCCTTGGAATAATATTTTACTATTAGGTAAAATGGAATGCCAGAAGCTTGTTATTAGCTCCATAATATGGAAATAGAAATGCTGAGATCGTATTCGCTGGACGGACGTAAATAGATAGCCACTCAAGCCTTGGAGTAATTCTACAGGAAAAGATTCATGGAATGCTAGAAGCTTTTCCGAAGTTCCATATCATGGAAATGAGAATGCTGAGATAGTCTTCATTGGAGGAACTTAAATAGATAGCCACACAAGCCTTTGAGTAATACTACAGGAATAGGTCCATGGAATGCTAGAAGCGTGTAAGAAGCTCTGTACCATGGAAATAAGAATGGTGAGATCGTCTTCACTGGACGGACTTAAATGGATAGCCATACAAGATTTGGAGTAATACTTTCGATAGTAGCGGAATTCATACTGATGAGTGCTTATTATTTGATGGCCTTCGAGGTAGCGTACGTGTTGAATTTTGGTGGCTAATTTCCAAATTCTAATATACATACCCCTTGAATAAAAAAGCGTAAAAAAGGAAGCTTGAAACAGGTATCACCTCTGGAGGCCCAACCTTCAGATCAATTCGAAAATATCCACCAGGACATGAAGAATTACTAAGAATCTAATGAAGAAATGGCATCGAAGCCAGCCACTATGTACAGTAAATGGCAATTAATCTCTCGGCTGATGAGTTGATCCATCTGATGAATCGCCCAAGGAGAATTTCACTGACTTGAAGGAAGTCCTTTAATATGAACAAAGATATCTAAACTCATTAAATAGATTCTCTATCTTCAGAATTGAAAGAACAGATGGACTTCATTGCTGAATAGAGGTAATTTTCTACACTGGCGTCAGGGAAGTACGTTGCGATCCCGAGCCCGAACTGATACTTCATATAAGACTTAATTTGTTCCGTGTGTGTGACCATTACACTCCAATCGACAATTGCCATTAATTGATATTAATGTCTTTAGGAGGTGAAGCAAGATGCTTTTCATATTCCTCGCCTATCTGTTACAGGTACAGTGAGGGTAGAATTTTATAAGCAGTTTGCTCGCCCTGGATGGGCATGGAGATCATGCATCGCTAGAGGAAGTTAAAATGGCTTTTGGTCTTTTATGTTTGAATATATCCGTTGCCTCGTAGTCTACAGCTTGCTGAACTAGATCATTGGGGTGTATGTTCTTCTTAGGAAGAACTGTGTTGCTAATGGTTGTAAGAAAGAGAAGATAGAAATAAAAATAAGAACAGCCATAGCTAAAGATGCATTCTGGAAAAATAAAGATCTCAGAAGTTCTGTGAGTATCGAGACAAAGAAAAGAATGATAAGAAAATTAGTGGCTAATTTTAATATATGGAAGTGAGACATGGATATTCAAGAAGAGAGTACAGCAACAGATAATGGCCTTTGAAACGTGGTGCTACAGGAGAGCTTTAAATATCCCATGGACAGAACACGTGACTAATACAGATGTCCTACACAGAATGAGAACACAGAGATCTTTATTACAGGAAATGATCCAGAGAAAGATGAAATTGGCAGGACATGTACTGAGAGGTTCAGCAGGACAGAGGATATTAACAGTTTTAGAAGGCAAAATTATAAGAAAAGGATCAAGAGGCAAAAAACGAAGGACATGGCTTGAAGATATAAGATCATGGACAGGATCACATGATTATGCAGAAACAAAAAGGAAAGCTACCAACAGAGAGAAGTGGAAGGACATGGTGCTGCACCCTCTCACAGAGGAAGCTACATGAAGAAGAAGAAGAAGACATAAGAGTTTTAGCGAAACTTCATTTTCATGTGTGCAAAACACTGCAGTGTAGTTTTAAGGAGTTGTGAGTTGTTATTTTGTAAACAGTTCTCTCAATAAAAAGAAAAGTAAAAAAAAATTGTATTTCCTGTTCAAAGTTAGCGAACATGCCATATAAACTACGGCTTAACACGTTCATTGGCAATCACGCGATATCGCGTGTTGCGAGTTCTCACCGTGCGGCCGATCACGCGTTATCGCGTAGACGTCGCTAACTAAATAAAAAAATAAAAAATATTTGGCCACCACACGATATTCCAATTTTCAGCTTGGTAATGAACGTTCATTGCCAATCACGGGATGCGAGTTCTCACCAAACGGCCGATCACGCGTTATTGCGTGGATGTCGCTAACTAAATAAAAAAATATAAAAAATTTGGCCACCACACGAAATTCCAATTTTCAGCTTGGCAATGAACGTGTTAAAGCTGCAGGTAGTAGTTTATAAGAAAATTAGTTATATTCTTTAAGCAAGGAGCACATTTTGCATAATCTATCAATTCTGCATCTTAACACAGTTTTGTTGTCGGCATTCGTATTACGTGAGAATAACAACAACACAATTGTATTACGTCCTCACTCCACGGAAGCCTGCGCAATGGAATTCGTCTTCTGCATGTTGATACAAACTATTCGTGTATGTATTTCATGAATCGCATTTATGTCTGCTTATGGCATTCATCATCACCAGTAAACTTAAAACCATTTAGGCCAAACGAATCTTATAACAAAACCTAAATCTTAAGAGCTGCTCTAAATTTCAGTAAAATTCACCAAGCCAGAAAGCCAGACTAACTTGCTTGCATACGAATGGAAAAAATAAAATTATATTTTATATTCTGGACCTATTTCGGAATTTTAAAATTGTTTATTGACAATTGACATTTGTAGATTTTTTTATTTCAATCAAACTATTTTGGGAACACAAAATGCGAAACAAAAGTGTCTAAAAAGTGTCAATATTTTTACGAAAAATATGAATTGTCAACGAAATAAAAAAGACCGAGATAATTGGCTTGATAACGGATATTCATAAATATTTTAAGCGGAATAAATATGAACTACCGCTCATAGCTGAGTGAAAGCCCCTTCCCCACAAATGGGAGGGGTGGTTGCACTCCCCCAAGTGCACGTATGTGGTATGCACTTACGAAAGTGCATATTTCATTGTTATTCTTTAGAGAGAGAGCGAGAGAGCCATCTAGAGAGAGAGAGAGAGAGAGAGAGAGAGAGAGAGAGAGAGAGAGAGAGAGAGAGAGAGCCATCTAGAGAGAGAGAGAGAGAGAGAGTCATGGACTCATCGAGAGAAACCACATCCTACACGCACCAGTTATCATACTTAATCTTGAATCCATTCACGCTTCTTGCACTCACAACATCTAACGGTAATCATTCCAATCATGCGCCATACTATGAGAAAAACCTAGCCCTCACCCCCTTCATTTCTCAGCTTCCAAGGATACCTCTAATCCTTGGAAGCTGAGAATATTTTCCATAAAATTAAAAAATTCCATCAACTGAAATCCTGTATGACTCTTTCAGAGATTTGTAAGTCTTAATCATATCACCTTCCCCTATCTTTCTCCTATTTTCCAGTGTCTCCAGCCTACAAATTCTCAATTTGTCTTCGTAATTATTCCACAATCCTGATATCATTTTCAACACTCTCCTCGGCTCTCTGTATCTGCATCACAACGGATTCAGATCATTCTGCAAACACTGCATATAAGCCGCTTTCTTGATTACCTTACGTACTTTTATATCATCAATAAAGAACTGTATGTCACATGTCAAATCTTTCCCAACGTCATTAATACAGATGGAATAACAGTGGACCAAGAACCGATCCCTGAGGCACACTACTGGTTACCTCCAATCTCGTAGATTCACACCTCCATATACGACTTTTTGATATCTGTCCGTCAGCCATCCTCTTAACCACGATAACATTTTATAATTCAATCCATTTTCTCCAATTTATGCAACCATCTGCCATGCTATATTCTGTCAAAGCATTAACAAAATTCAAAGGTATTATGGTGTGTCCATTTCCCTTGTTTAGGTCAATGGTAACATTGTTATACAATGCGAGCAAGTTGCTAAAATCTGGCTTTTCCTTAGTAAACTCATGCTGTTCATTGCAAAGTAGAGATTCACTGTCAACCCATTTCTGAGTGCGAGTACTAACCAACTTTTCCAAAATCTTCTCACCACTCCTGAGATACTAATTGGTCAATAGCTGGAATACATCGGTCTGTGTAGCACCGTTGTGCAATCTGATTACCGTACATTATTTTCACTCCAAACTGAAAGTTCTTTTTATTATTATCTGGAAGATCAAAAATTAAAACATTTTTAAGAGATCACTAAAACAATTTAAGAGATCAAGTATATCTAGTTTATAAAACTAGATTATTAGATTACACAAATATACAATTGCTATATGAAAAAAGGAATTAACCAATATTCAGATAAAATATAACGAAATGAAGAAATAGAAATAGAATGGCTTAATATAAAGATGATACTAAATACACAGCAAATGAAAGCTTAGGAAAGACCAAAAAATTCAATAAAAGGCAAAACTGAAAATATATGGATGATACAATCAAAGAAATAATCAAAAAGAAAAAAGAAGCCTATCCCAAATAGTTAAGAAGTAAAAGATTAGAAGATGAAATAGAATTAAAAGAATAAGAGCCTTATCTAAAAGAGAAGTCAGAAAAAGACATAGAGAATCATGGAACAAATTCGTTTCTAATTTAGAACATGATTTATATAATATAAAACCCAATATATATAAGATTTTGAAACACTTATTATACAGATACCAAAGAAAATGTAATATTAAACACCGAATTGAAATTAGAAGAATTTATAAATATCTATACAGAATTGTGGACAGATAAATATTTTAAAAAAGATAATTGGCAAACATTAATGAAAATGAAAAGGAAATAACTAAAGAAGAATTAGAAATCAGCCTGAAAGAAACAACAAATGGAGCATCACCTAGATATGCAGGAGTAAGTTTCAAAGAAAGAATCCAATTATTTTTAATGAATATCTATTCAATTAGCAACCCACCAATAGAATGGAAAAAAGCAATAGTGATCCCTACTTTAAAAAAGGTAGTAGAGATGACCCTAAAAATCATAGAGCTATAATTATTCTAAATTCCTGTTACAAAATATATAGCAGAATGTTAAATAGAAAACTAATAAAATATTCTGAAAACTTTATTTTAGAAGTACAGAATGGATTTAGAAAAGAACGATCATGTAAAGATCCGGCCTTTTGTCTAAAATTAATAATATAGAAAAGAAGAGAATACAATTTAGAGACACATCTTACATTTATTGACTTTGAAAAAGCATTTAACAAAGTTCAAAGAATCATTTTATTTAACATATTAGAAGAAGGACAAATACCAAATAATATTCTAAAAGCTATCATAAGTATATATATGAAAATTCTTCTTCTTCTTTGAGTGCCATCTCCTATCGGAGGTCGGCGACCACCTTGGCAAATTTTGAGCGATCCTCAGCCACTCTAAACAGTTCTCAGAGCTCATGCCAGTCCACTGTCTGATGTCTGTCAGCCAAGATTTTCTTCGTCTTCCTTGTCCTCTTCCATTTATCTTCCCCCTTATAAACAATTGAAGTATTTTATATTTTTCACGAAGTAGGTAACCAAGATATGTAGTTTTCCTTCTTTTTATGGTATCTAAAAGTTCACGTGATTTTCCCATTTATTCCAGTACTTCCTGATTGGATTTTTGCTGTCCATGGGATTTTTAACATTCGTCTGTATAACTACATCTCCAAGGCTTCAAGTTTTTTTATTGATGTTGTCTTCAAGGTCTAAGTTTCTGCACCGCACACCAGTATAGACCATACATAGTATTTAACCATGTGTACTCTAAGCTCAAAGTTTAAGCTGCGGTTGCACAGTGTTGATTTCATCAGGAGAAACTTTTTTCTTGCCATTTCAATTCTAACTTTTATTTCCATTTCTGGATTGTATTCTTCATTTAACTGCTTGGTTGTTGGAACAGAGAGAATGCAGTCTAGAGCAGCGTTCTTGTATAATGGACTGCCTGTTATATGCAACGAAAGAACAGTCAGCATTCTCTCCAGTTTTGCTTGTCAGTGTTTATATGGAATTCGTCACTTTCAAAGCTTTCCTTCTCCTTAATATTTGTTTTCTTTGCTCCACGTACTGCAGAGAAGTGGACGTTCGTAGCAATTTGGATCAATGTTAGAATTTTCGTTATATCTTCCGGAAGTGACTTCGTATATTCTTGTATTTTCAGGAAAATCGTTTTAAAAGCTGCAATAACGCAAGCTACCTCGAAAGATATTGTCCTGTATCCTTTGATTATGCGTATGGCTATAAGGCGTTGAACTCTGTTTAGCTTTTGTCGGTTTATCTTTGATTTTAGTGTATATTTCCAGGCAGGTGGACATAAGGTAGCAGTGGTAGTACAGCACCGGTATATATCGTTTTCAGCCTAATCCCCACTTAAACTCCTATTATTTGTAAGCTTTTTCCGTTAATTCTAGTTATAAACCGTCGCGACCCCGAATCATTATCATCGCATTATTGGCGAAGGCTATGAG
Source organism: Typopeltis vanoorti (assembly GCF_054136105.1). Taxonomy (NCBI): domain Eukaryota; kingdom Metazoa; phylum Arthropoda; class Arachnida; order Uropygi; family Thelyphonidae; genus Typopeltis; species Typopeltis vanoorti. The sequence goes on along the minus strand of NC_143549.1, from coordinate 60,005,486 downwards.
TTTTGTTTCAGTAGTGAAGGGAAGTCTTAATAGCGAGTCATATTGGGTGTTTCAGAAGACTGGTCCACAGCAGGATCCTTGAGGGCAGCGTCGTTTGACTTCTTTGCAATATTAGGTTTTTAATAGCATGGTTGCTCTTCTGTCTGTTAAATAATTTTTGTAAGATTGAGTAAGTTATTTGGACATTTCAAATCTCTTAATTGATTTATTATGGCTGGCCACCACTCAGCATCGAAAGCCCCTTGCAGGTACGAAGAACCGTTTCCTTATATAGGCCAAATTCATTCCAACTAATAATGAAATGAATTAAATCTTTTGTATGCAAAAATCAGAGAATAATGTCAAACAATTTACGATCCTCTAAGTCAGGGGTTCTCAACCTTTTCCAGTGGCGTACCACTATATTTAATTCAAGATATTAGATGTACCAGTAAGGCAGTGGCTGACGTACCGCCAGTGGTACGCGTACCATAGGTTGATAATCCCTGCTCTTCTTTCAATTATCAACTTTACTGATATAGGGGTGAAGCAAAAGCTTTTCATATTCCCAGCTATCTTGAGAGAAACTGTGAGTGGAGAAAGTTTGTGAGCCAATTGCTCGCCCTGAGTGGGCTTGGAGATTAGTCCTCAGTGTTGAAGTTTAGGATGGCTTTAGGTCTTTTATGTTTGAAATAATCCATTGCGTCATAGTCTGCAGCCAGTTGGATCAGTTTGTTAGGGTGCACAGATGCTTTTAAGAAGAATTTGATTGCTATAGTCTGCATGAAAGTATAAATATATGGGACCTCCGTGTCCCGGTGCAGCTGGACCGTTCGGATGAACCATGGGGCGCCCAGGATCATTCTGAGACATTTATTCTGGATACGTTGCAATTTGAGAATATTAGAATTTAAAGCATGACTCAAGGCCGGTGAATCCCTGCTCTTTGTAACGCCTAGATAATAAATCCTACAGGAAGTTCTTAAAAGAACTGGGCGATGGACTGAGTCCTTGACCTTTATCCCGTCATCTGAATGAAGAAAATCTGTGTGGATGGAGTATTATTGAGCTAAAAAGCTCTAGTCATGGCTGGGTAACGGCAGTAGCAGTGCCTCAGTTAAGTCTTCATTGGCTACAGCATTGCCATTTGCTACCCTGGAAGTCCTAAAAAGGACTTTTTCAGTCAGGAAACATCTTAGTATTTCGAATACTTTCCAATTCATCCTACAGGAACAAACAGTCATTTACTTATATATAAAAATATTACAAGAATATAATGGTAGTTAAATAAAATATAATTTCTTACTCTGTAAGTTTTATTATAACCGAAGATGTTTATATAATTTACTACAATATTAAATTTGCAATTTTATTTTTTATAAATACATTGATGAAGTTCAAATTAAATAGATCAAGATATTTTCCATAATTTGGATTGTCATATTTGAGGGGGGAAAATGCCATCTGAAAAGCAGATTCAGACTAGTCAGAAGAGAACATTTCTGTATTTAATAAAAAATAGATATCTACAGAAAATGTTCTTGAACTTGACTAAAACGCTGAAGAATAAACATATTTGTAAAGTCATTCTAGTAACAAACATTAAGGTAACAAATTATATTTCCAAAAAATCAAAAGTTGTTTTTACTTTTCTGTCCATTGTTATTATTTATCGACTTCTTATTCGAATGGTTTTCACACGAAGGAAATACTCCATGAACAACGATGCAGCATCACTGAGCCCTTTATGGAATTCCTGTCGACATATCATCAAAAAATGGGCGGAGGGGAGAGATTGGCAGGAGTACATTTTTTTTTTTCGTGAATAGCAGGTTTCTGAATAACTTGACTACTCTTGTCTATAAGTAGAGAAAATTTAAACGCAACTTACGTTTTCTCTCTCTTACGAAACTTCTTATGGAGCTTACATTTAAAAAGCAACAGCGATTTGTTATTTGACCATAAAATGACACTGGATATTTATTATCCTGTTTTCTAATATCGTTAACGATAAAAATGAAATATTAGTTTGTTTGTTTTTCCTTTATCAGTTTATTCGTTCATTTTAATTAGCTCAAGGTAGAAGAGCCCTTCTTGTCAAACAAATTTCAGGTTTTTCTTATAAAATTCCAAATTCTTTAATATAAAAGAATTTTAGATATACTCGTACATTCCCTTCCTGCTGAAAATACCGTGCCCACGAAAGTTTAAATCATTTCACGATAACCGTCTAAATGAGCACGCCAGAGAAACCTGAGTATTTGAAAGCTCAGATTGCTTTTTTGGTTGCTTTTTTTTTCTGATTAATTCGGGCAGTTTTTGTTAGTGTGATTGGAGCTTTTGGGAAGTGCGATTTAAAACCAAATAGATAAGAATATATAAGATGTAAAGATGAGTGTTTGCAACATGGATTTATCACGGTCTTCCTCACATAACTGTGTAAAGAATTCTTGGATTCAATGTGTTCACCACTTTAGGGATAGATTATCCCCCCAATCCCACTGCTAAATCTGCCAAATTTATTCTGTGTTACTCCAACTTCACTACATACGCTTCCATAGTGAGTTTTTCTTTCCTTTATTTCTTTATATATTTTTTCCAATCATGTAAGGATAGCAGGAATTCAAGCCACTCTTCATATGCTAGTAAGAATCTTCTCAGTTGTTTTCAGAATATTATTTTGAAAAATCAGTCAGTATTTCATTTGTAAGCTGTTACTACGTTTTCTTGGGATCTGAAAGGATGCGAATGGGATAGTTGGAATGCAGATAGAGAAGAATAGCGGGATTCGAGAGAAAAGCAATGAAAACATGAGAGAAAGTAGTGAGAGGAGACACGAACTATTTTAGAGAGCAAGACGACGACCAGTCTAAGTAAAGAGCAGATGGAGAAACAGGATTCATAAAGAGGACAGCCATGAGAAATGAAGAAAACGGAGAAGAAGAAGAAGATATGCCAAATTCACTTACACATCAACATTATGAAAGTTTGTTCATAATTTCTTCAAGCTGCTTATGAGTAGTCAGTGGGATGACGTCATAGTTTCCACCTTTAGGTCAGTTGTAAGCAACGTTCCCTCTAAGCTAGGCGCATGACTGTGCGCGCGCGCGCACTCTGATAAAAAAAAGGGAGCACACGCCTATTAAATGCGTACAGACAATTTTTTTTCCTTTCATAATTTCTATTTTAATTAATTTTTAATAAAATGTATTAAAATATAAAATAAAATTTTAATTAATAAAAAAGTAATTATATGATAGATCATACTTTTTTATTATTTATCAATTTCTCCAGTGGCACCACTCTAATATTACTCTAACCATTCCAATTTAATCCACTCAAGTTAGTTCCTTTTAGCCTGCGCAGTGTGAGCTGGTGCAAACATTTATGAGTTTTTGTACCTACGCGGATTTGAGCGAATCCATTTAGTGTTTGAAATTCTATAGGTTATAGCAAGACGTAAAAAAGGGCAACATTTATATGAGAATTTTACATTTGCTCACATTGAGTCTGAGACTTGACACTTGCGCACATTGATCGACAAAAAAGAAGAGGCAAGATTGGTTGCAATCCAATTTAAAGCAGTCGTGTGATTATTTTCTGTTTCCAGTGTTCTTGTTTTCAGAAATAAGAATTTTAAATGGATGATAAATCCGTCTGCATCGTATTTCGCGAAATGATCATCTTTTGTGGAAGTTCACAATTTCAATCGTGGCATCTGATAATATAGAAGAGTAAAGATGACAAAGGGTCCTTTCCTATGCTCGTTTCTATATTCTTATGAACTATACAGGAATTCAGTTTGCTTCAGTCTGTTGGAAACGCTTAACTAACATTATATGAGGAACTTAAGAAATCTGACTAATCAACAAAAACATTCTCGAGAAAATCAAAGTTGAACAGCTCTGATAAGGCACATTGAATAATAAATCAAAGGTTAACATGCTTTATTAAAGATTGTAGAAATTTTAAAGTGACCCTTCTAGTTACTTAATTCCAGTTCTGCATACAGAAAAATCGACTTCAGAACGCACACAATTTACAGACAAAAATGCTAATGGTGATTGTAGACAGTAGGTAGCGTTGGTGTTGATGATGACGGTAGTTGCGGTTTGCTGTGGTTGGTGGATTAAGTGGTGGAGGCAGAGAGTTGTAAATTAGGTGTAATCCCTCGATTAGTCTTTGCACTCCTTGGAGGTGTCATGTAATAATAATAATAATAATAATAACTTAAGATTTTTTTTCAGGTGATCTAACATAAACCTGATTTGGATGTGATCATCATCATCATTCATTATCGAGTGCCAATGCTATATATTTTCCATTTATATAGCTATTTCTGATAGTAAAGATAACGTCAATATTTGATCGTACTATTTTCCATAAGGTGATCCATATTTACAAGGAGCTAATTCACTGTCAGAACAAATGATATTCAATCTCAAGACTTTTTAATAAAATATTTCAAATTTAGTCTAAAATAATTATTCTTTAAAGGAATTGTAAGACAAAGTAACACAATAAATTAAATTAAAATTGATTTTTTAATTTATTTTATATATAAACGTAATTAAAACACCTTTTAGTATTTCATATAATTTATTCTAAAAGAAATACTTGAAATTTAGGCTTATAGTGGTGGTGATGAAATGAATCGACCGTGAGATGCGGTGATTAATACCCTTGGAGGGTAATGGATGGCAATGCTGTAGCCAATGAAGTTCTACCTGAGACTCGGCTATTGCTGTTACTCTCTTGCCATGATCAGAGCTTTCATTTAATTAATTAGTAGCTCAATAACACCTTATCCCTACACTGTCCTCTGCAGATAACGGGGAAGATGAAATGCATTCTTGCTTCGCCCGTTTAAGCCGGTCCTTATAAGGATAAGGTTTATAGTGATGTTGCGAGACCAACATACTGCACTTCTTGTATGAGTAAATATTTTGTTGCTGGCTTCTTTTGTTGCAGGATATCTTTTTGTTTAATTATTTATACCGTAATAATACGTGAAACATGTTCCGAACAATAATTTTTTTTCAATAATTCACAAGAACGATAATACAAACATTGCCAAAAACATGGCATGTCATAAAGGAGAAAGTAGTAGTTATCTAGGAGATTCCATAGCTCAGTTGGTATAGACGTATCCCTTTGATAGGACATGGGTTCGATTCCCCTCCATGACGTGAGAAACCTTTATTTGGTCTCGTTCGAACTAAAGGAAGGTGAGTTTTTGGATTTGTTGTTTGATTAATAGATTATGTAAATTGGACTCGAAATTGCTTTTCATTCTGACTTCTGACATAAGATGCTTTGGAGAGAATGTATTTGAGGCAATGAGATATTTGTTTGCCCTTGCCATTATTCCATTCCGTTTGGGTTAGGTTCTCCGAGTGCATAATTTCTTGGATATTCTGTCCTGAGTAACGATATCTCAAACTGGGTAGTTTGGAGATATTTTTATTTTACTTTTGTTTTATTTTTTTTTAATTTTTTAGGGACATCCATGCTAAACAACGTCTACAACGTCCCCTCAGTTCCGTACATATTTCCATTACCTTCCGCGTCATGTTATCTGAAAGGCGTCTCATGACATGGCGAAACCATCTAAGCTGTGACTCAGTTATTTCATCTGCAAAACTTTTAACCTCCCACGCATGTGTTAAAAGCTCCCTGCAAGGGAGCGCCTCCGACCCACCATCATCATCTTCAGCTTAGTGACGCGTAGATTTTTGTTCTTGTTGTTTTTAAGAAGCCAACATTCCACGCCGTATATAATGGCGGGTCGTACTGTTGCTTTATATATCCTGCCCTTTACTAGTACTGACATCCTTCGGTCACGTAATACTCAGGACGTCATTACCCATTTCATCCAGTCGTGATTCATATTTGCATCGATGGTGCTGTCCTTCGTAAGAATTGAGGCCAAGTACTTGAAGCTGAACGAGCAAACCGGCCCCGTAAACACACATGGATTACAGTCATGAATACCTCCAGCCATATGCTGGTCCTGAGCCCGGAAAAAAATTGGGGGATTGGAGAAAGCAATGGTGAACTACCCTGTAAAAATCTCACCAGGAATACACTACGTCCGGAAACGATTGAAAGGAAAAATCAGATCAGATCCACCTTGAAGCTGAGAACCTTCCATTTCTGAAGAAGCCACCAATTTTGTAGCAGGGGGTGACACTCGAAGGTATATTTCAAATGTTTTAACGAGTAATAAATTCCAGTTCACGGAAAATTTTTCTCCGACAGTTCAGTCAAGAAGACAGTATTATCAGATATCAATATTAAAATATCTTCTTTTCATAAAATACTAATATTGGAAATAAGATGGAGATTTGTGTTTCATTTACAGATGGGAATTTTGCCTCAACCTGGTTTACGCCATGATAGGATTTAAGCATTTTCCCATCATATTCTTTCCCGGTAAAAGAGTAATCGCCTTAAAAATATCTTGAAAATAACTTTTCCTGCAAGTGGGAGGAATCTAAAGGGGTTCTATAATTTAAACCATCTCATATTCGAAATTAGTTCAGTTAAAAAAAAAAAAATCTGCATGAGCGTATGAAGTGCGTAAAAAAATAATAAAAAATTGTAAAATATTAATATCCCATATACAGTCTGTAGTATCTAAGCAAGAAAAAAATGAAGAAATAAACAGAACTTAGGGAACTCACCGATCTATAAAATATTAATATCATTTATAGAGAATAAAAATATTATATAAAAAATTAAATAAAATCTAATTAAATAAATAATATAGAAAAAAAATATTTTCGAAAATATTTATTTCCTTCCTTTATTTATTTATTTATTGCATTTGTTTTTCATATATGCGGTGCATTACAATATTATTTCGATCTTCTGGCGAAAAATTGTGTGGACACGATAAATTCTTGTTTTTCAAGAACGTTTGACTCGTAAAACGTTTTCTAATTAAATATGAGTAGAAAGGATGTCAACCGATTTCCCAGTAGTCAGTGCTAATTTTTTATTTTTTTGTTATTTATGGAGTATGGAGTATGCGCAGTGAAGTGTAATTCTACAAAACGACTACTGATATAAGAAATTTAATGTACTTCTATTTAAATACCTTATTTCACTTTTTTTTTTTTTTTAAGTTAGTGCATTATAATCTAGTAGAGGCGTAATACCGTAGGTTCTGAATGCAACAAGCCAAATATGTCCGTGTGGCCGGTAGTTGGCTGCAGTGGTGTTGATGATTTTTAGCCATGATTTGTATATTTCTTTTCATGACTGTGAGCAGAGTTAGATTTATGCGAAGTAAGCAAATTACTCTTCATTCATCTAGAAATGTGAAATTAGGACAATGTAATACAGAAATAAATACAGAAATAATAAATACACAAATACACAACCAACACTGTTTATGTCCATCTTGTGGAGAGGTAAGATTTTAATCAAGCTCTCGTTACACAGAATTACTATAACGCAACAAGTTCATTTTATTTATCGCACAAACAAACCAACTGCACTACTCAGAGCAGCAAATGTAAAGTTCATTTAATATTTAAACTTAAAAATGAAAACTGTTCACAGGGTGATATTATGAAGCAACACCTCGGCTGTTTCCCATAGCTGCAACTTTCACTACAGATGGATCCTCAGAGAACCGAATGCAACCGACAAATTAACAAAACACTTAGAAAATGTTGCATCTCCAACTTCATCTTATTTACAGCGATACAATCGAGCACAAAGCTCTCATTACAGTGGAATATTATGAAATGATACCAAGGCTGAACGAAATTCATCTTCATCCATTTTTTTCACATCCAAATGAATTGCTCAGTGCGTATTTTATAAAACAGCTAATGAAAAAACTGTTGGTAGTGTACAGAAGAACAAACTCTTTACTGATTGAAAAGCACTATTGGCTTTACATGCATTAATTTATTTTACCAAGTAGTTTAAGTTCCAAGCGAAGTGCTTAGATGTATTATGATTATTAAATAAAAATAATTTATTTTTAAGCAAAAATAAACAACTTCGATAATGAAGTGGTCGACTTTTGCATGAGTTACAAATTGGGCAAGCTGTATTAAGCAAGTATCTCCTGTAAAAATAATTATAAGCTCCATATAATGTAACATAATAACTGTATCTTTCTCAGGCTGATTCCAGTTTTTTTTTTTTTTTGCTTTCTATTATAAATTAGAAAAAAACGTATTTTAATATTTTTCAACTTTTGTTGGAAGTTGTTCGTAGTTCTGTAATTACTGAAAGAAAATTAGTGGAACATTTATTATTATTATTATTAAACTACAGAATAACGAGAGCCTCCGTAGCTCATTCGGTATAGACGAAGCCCTTTGGTCGGAAAGACCTGGGTTCGATTTCAGTCCAAGATGTGAGGAACCTTTATCTGGTCTCCTTCGACGAACGATGAGTTAGCTGGTCTCATACGACAGCTGGGGGACAAAAAACACGGGTTTTTCGACCCCCATCAGTCCTGTAAACGCATGTTGTTACAGTCGTGATCCTTCTTATATCAGTCAATGAGTGAAACCATTTCTTTTTAATTCAGAGACATCAACAGTGGTTGTACTCTGTTCATTTCTGGCCTAATTCTCAGGAGGAATATCAGTAAATGCTGTCCTTCTTGAGTCGGATGACACCGGATCCGATATGGATGAATTCTTTCATCTATTCACCATTTAAAATGGAGTGAAGCATATTTAATTGCGCTCATCTGGTAAGGCCAGTCTGGCGTTTGGGCGTCCTGTATAATAATAATAATAATAATAATATTTTACTATTCTTTTTGTTGTTGTTATTAGTATATTTAATGTTTTATTAATGTAATATAATGTATAATATGTAATTAGTATGTATAAAGAAATGAAAAACTCAATTGGGAATGCTAACAGATTTATTTTACATCCGCTGTCGGAGGTTTATCAGCGAATAATGCAATCACAAAATGGCGATACTTTAGATACTTTAAAAAGACAATTTACAAAGCATCAAAAGTATCGTTATTTCTTCAGTTTTATGCTTTGTGTAATTTCTCTACTAAATTTGAGTACACTACTCTCTTGATTTTATTATATCAATTATATGAGTCAAATAAACAGCCTGCATTCCATTAATTTGTTTTCCCCTTCATTTTCGGACATTTTGTGATGTCTTTACAGATGAGCCTTTCACAACATTATCGAAATAAAAATGTACATAATCACTTCTCTACTAACTAACACAAAAGGAGATTCAATTTTAGGGTATGGGGGAGTACAGGAAGAAGACCTTTCCCTGCTCAGTGATTTATATATTTCCTTACAGTCAGATGTTAACCTCTCTTCTTCGAAAGGTCGTAAGTGATATTTTGTTCAGCCAGAAATATGCAAAATCTAAATTTATCTTACAATCAAAGAATCTCCTAATTCAATAGGTCATACAATTTTCCTCAGCAACCCTCACAAGATACTTTAGAAAAAGGGATTTGTTACCATAGCACATGAACACTTACATCGCAATCTGTGCAGACAAAATATTAAAACATTTATGAAGCTGCCGAAACATGTCCGTTGTTCAATGGGCATTTAATTAATCATATCGTCTTAGAGAACGAGGTCCAACAAGGTTTTCCATTCAGTCCACTTCTCTTCTTCTTATTCTTTGAGCCATTCTTTAGATGGACAAGTAATATAAGTGTGTTAAAGAGAAATCCCTTGCCAGCTAAATCAGAAAAATAATTATAAAAGAGAATAATAATTACAACAAGAAGTATAAATACAATTCTTCTATTTTCCCACCACCGAGGGATGCGACTTCGATCTGCCTGTGCTACGGTACCAATCTGTAACAAACATCGTTAGGATTATTAAGAAAAGCCTTTCTCCTTTTCTCTACTCGACTGAGCAAATATATATTACAATCACAACTATGATTTTTCTTGTTGAAATTTGGAATATTTAGTTACAAAGGAAACAAGAAAGACATACTCCAAATCTACTACTATAGTGTACATGCGCTCATCGGAGAAACAACATTGAAAATAACTAATACTGACAACCAAGCTGCAAAAATGCACTGGGAGAAATTCGATTAAGACAACCATTAATCCCGCCAGGCCTTGAAACAATAAGTTATTCTTTACCGTAATCTTTACAGCCTACAGAATAACAAAGAAATCGCAATAAATTGAAAGATATATGAAGACAGAAACAGATGGCCCCACTTCTAGGAGAAATAGGAAACTAAGAATTCCAGGAGAAGTACGATTCTAGAAATACTGGTGTGGTCCGCCAGTGAAAAAACGAAGTAAGGTTAGTATTAATCTTTATTAGTACCGCCAATGTGCATTCTAAATTGTGGGAGGAATAACAAGAGAACGAAAGTGCTAAGCAACAAAGCAAGGGCTAACTCGAGATCGGAAATCTCATGGCTTCTGAATATACAAAATAAACTGAAGAGATCAATGACTTTGGAAGATCACAAACACTAAAACGTAAAGAAAAATAGACTGTATTTTGATCATTAAAAGTTCATTTCTCTGATTGTGGTGACGCTCTTGACTAGCATTTACAGAAACAGATTAGCCAACAGTAACTGAATACTGTTTTGACGTACTGATGAATATATTCATTGAAAACTGAATTGGTGTAGGCAAGGAAATTTTTATTGTATTAAATTAACACTTTGTGAGATTTATTTATAAGAAATGAGAAAAAAACCTTAAATATTTTATTATTTTGCAAAATTATATCAAATCAGAAATCAAAGCAGAGGATTAACATAAAATGAAACAATTAAATGAAGAACAATAATACGGTCACAATTATTTATTACGTTCCAGCCAACAGTAAGAGACAGCAACAAAGCAGACGCAAGAATACATTTACTGGAAATATTAGAGAGCTAGGTACCAACCATTTGTCCTTGCATTTCAAATAGATCAGCTACCAAATTACGGGACTATGGCGATTAATGTACTCACCAGCTTTTATTTGGCCGTCGAAGAACTGATAAATACAGGAAGATGAAAATCCCCAGAGAGAACTACACCTCATCCGAACCATTGTGGATCTGTACAATACGTGGAAGAATGAAACTGGTACAGATTTTGATGATGCTGAAGTGCAAGGTTTGATTTACACCGCGGCTAAGGTGTGCTTTTGGAAGAAGATTGATGACATGAAACTGGCTGGAGATGTTATGATGTGTTTGTACTGGTCTGATCGTTTAGAAGGGCTTGCAAATCAGATACTGTTCTACACCAGGCAGATCAATTCATTGTGGTTATTGTCTGGAAAAGCAATTCCGGAGAGGAGATCAGAATGGGAATCCCCTTTGGCTTATTTCCATCGTGCTGCCAATGCAAATAGGTTGGAATTCGGATTCGGTAAGCGGCTCATTGATGTTCTTTGTTGTTACAAACTAGATTTGATTCCTGTGTTAGGATCAGGATGCTGTTGTGTTGAATTATTGCATCTCATGCTCACCCTTGGATATCACTTAAATGAAACGAAGTTTACTCGCTCTGATTTGTACATCAACATACAGAATCATCTGCATAACTTGAATCTTTTTATGATCTCATATATTCGGATGATTCAGATGTTGAATCGCCTATCATCAACAATGATGTAAAAAGCGATCTCAAGAATACTGCCTCGAGAATTCAATTACTTCTTAACGTCACACCCCAGATGAACCTAAAAATCGTATTATCATCATTTTGTAGAACACTTGGAAACTCCCTATGTTGCCGATCTCGAGATCACCGGCTTTGTGGATATTCTTGATCTCTTGGACGAATGGATTCCGATGATCAAAGAACGATGTTTGATGCCATCAAGACTGACCCATCAATGCCGATGCGTCATTAGAAGTGTCTTGTACGAAAACTTTCAGCTTCCTGAAGGAATCTACAAACTTGGCCTCCCACCGATTATATGCAGATACGTTCATTTTCTAGAGGAATAGGAAGCGATAGAGGACCTTCAAAACTGTTGAATATTTCAAGCGATTCCCTGATCTGTTCCAAATTTCTGTATATTTTCATAAATTGTAAGAAATGTTAATAAAGGGAATAAGGTAACACTTTCCTTCTGTGATTTATTAATCAGCAATATACATGCACAAGTACAACCACATTACGTATTTTTCTGTAGAAAATGGTCCTTCTCTTCGAGGTCTTATTGCATCTTCAATGATCTCTTTGCATTCTACAGGAGAAGTTCTAACGTCAGCATTTCGTACGAAATCGTGACTGCAGAACTTCTCCTGTAGAATCTTCGGCATTTATTTCTTGGAGTAGGAAAAAATAACTGATGGAATTATAATTAGCAGAACTGAAATTCAATCCTATGTTACTTCATGCATAAAAGAACGTTTAACAAAGATCGATAGTATAACAATTCCGATCCCATCGAATTCGTTAAAGAGGATGCCTCTCAGCTGGGTACAAATTTTTGCTGATTTCGTATACTCCATCTGTGGTGACTACCGTAGAATCAGAAAAATCGTTTTTCATTCGTTCATCATTTTGTGTTACCCCCCCCCCGCCCGGCAGGTTCGGCGACAAGCCGGTTGTGTGTGTGTGTGTGGGGGGGGGGGTGTACTAACAAAAGTCCATTAAGTGTAACAAGCGGCCACTGTTATTCATGACGTGGATGAGCGTGGGCTCGTGTAATCACTTATACACGCAAACCAGGAAAAAAAAATGAACGTATATATATTTTTATATATGTGTAAGAAGACACCTCAGTAAATGATTTCTTTTTTCAGAATTACGTTCTTCTGATTGGCAGAATGGATTTCGAGCCAGCTCCATAATAAGGCAGGAAGTGGATTCAAATTCTGCAACGCACGGATCTGTGAACTCTTTTAAGTGGTTGACAATTTTTAATGCATACTGTGATATTACCATTCAACTTCCTGATGTGGCTTTCAAAGGTACAGGCTGGATCTCTACAGAAGGATTTCCAAATTATTTTTCCACTCAAAATGCTGTGCTAAACTTCCTTTGGTATTATCTACTAGTTATATTCCTAGTATAGCTTCAATCGCATATTATCATCTATTCAAACATGCTGGAAAGCAAATATAATGAATATTTGATGAAATGAAAATATAATGAAATGCATGTGGTTAGTCCACATTCATTTCGCAAACGGTATAAAGACGTTATGTAAACGTTATGTATTATGCAAACAGTATGAGGATGATGTCCTTACACCGTTTGCATAAGGATGACGTCCGTTATGAACGTTATAAGCAGCAGACTAGAATAGTCACAACTGTTGTACGGAAAGCAAAGTCTGATTATGAAAAGAAACTGGCATTGCATGCGGAAGACAACCCAGAAGAATTCTATCTATATGCTGCAAGTAAAAGAAAAAACGAATATGAAAGAATAACTCTTCTAAATCCAGATGGAGTGAGGGTTACTGATGCAGAAGATTTTGTTCAGTTAATGAGTGCCCATTTCGTTAAAAGCTATCAACCTGGTGAACGCAACATTGAGCTCACTGTTACCCCTTCACTAGATGAAGACACGCATTTGTATGAGGCCGAGGTATTAAAGCTGTTGCACAAACTGAATAAGAATTCAGCAATAGGGACCGATGGAATATCAGCATGTGTGCTAAAAGAGTGCTCATCTGAATTGATCATTCCTTTGACCAGGATGTTTAATATGAGTCTCAGAACAGGGACAATTCCGCAGGAATGGAAGGAATGTATGGTAACTGCATTGCATAAGGGTGGTGCATAGACGGATGTATCAAACTATCGACCAATTAGTATCTCAGGAGTGGTGGTGAAGATTTTACAAAAATTAGTTAGGGCCCGCATTCAGAAATGGGTTGACAATGAATCTCTACTTTGCAATGAACAACATGGGTTTACTAAGGGATGGTCATATTTTAGCAACTTGCTCACATTCTATGACAATGTTACCATTGAACTAGACAAGAGGAATGGATACACCATGATACTTTTGGATTTTGCTAAGGCTTTTGACAGAATACAACATGACAGACTGCTGCATAAATTGAAGAAAATGGGTTTGGGTTATTATACAACATTAGCATGGATAAGAGGACGGCTGACTGATAGATATCAAAAAGTGGTATACGAGGGATCTGCGTCTGCAAGGTTTAAGGTAACAAGTGGTGCACCACAAGGATCAGTTCTTGGTCCACTGTTATTCAATCAGTACGTTAATGATATTGGGAAGAATTTGACAAGCGATATACAGTTATTTGCTGATGATACAAAGATGGGCAAGGTAATCATGAATGCTATTGATATGTATGCAGTCCTTGCAGAATGATTTGAATAAGCTGAAATTGTGGGAATGGGAAAATGGGTGTCAGTTCAATGTCAGTAAATGTAAAGTCATTCACTTCAGCATGATTACCTATCCAATGTCGTATTATATTGGTGGGATTAGGATAGAAGAAACCGATGAGGCTAGGGATCTTGGAGTGTTAATAGATAGGAAGTTGAAGTTCAGGGGCCATGTGGCAAAGATTGCAAATACAACTCAAAAGATAATTGCAATGCTCAAACGAACGTTCACATGCAAAGATAAGGATGTTATTTTGCCTCTTTACAAGGCCTTGATAAGACCTCACTTGGATTATTGTTCTCAGGTCTGGTCTCCTGGTTTCCGATGTGATTCTGATATACTGGAGAGAGTACAAAGGCGAGTGTTAAAAATGATATCAGGATCGTGGAATACTGATTATGAAGACAGGTTGAGAATTTGTAGATTGCAGACACTAGCAAATAAGAGAAAGAGGGGTGATATGATTGAGACTTACAAACTGCTGAAAGGGTCATACAGGATTTCAATTGATGGAATTTTTCAATTTATGGAGGATGGGGAAAGGACGAGAGGGATCCTTGGAAGCTGAGAATGAAGGCTGTCAAGAAGGGTGTAAAGGCCAGATTTTTCTCTCAGAGGGTCGTGCGTAATTGGAATGGATTGCCATTGGATACTATGAGTGCAAGCAGTGTGAATGAATTCAAGAATAAGTATGATAGCTGGTGTGTGCAGTATGTGGTCTTCCTCGATGAGTCTCTGACTCCCTGGAGGTCTCTCGTAATAATTATAATAATAATTTAAAAACATTTTTTTTTTTAACATTTTATTGTCTCAGATAAATTACATACATAGATACAACAATAGTTTTATCACGTATATATATATACATAATATTTATAATACATTACAATTGTGAATAACAAATACTGGCGAGTTATTAATATTTTTAAATAATAATAATTTTTTTAAATAAATAATATTTTTGTTCACTGCTAAAATATTTACACATATATATACAATAGTTATCTTGAGTATAATAATAATAATTTATTTATTTATTTATTTATTTATTTTTTTAAAAAAACATTTTATTATGTCTCAGTATAAGTTACATACAATAATAATATTTACAGTATTTACAATAAGGATTATACAGAATTTTTGAATTTAGAATATACATAATTATAATAATAACAATAATAATAATTTATTTATTTTATTTATTTATTTATTATTATTTTTTTTTATGTCTCAGATGAATTGCTTACATAGTTGCTGTAGTAATTATATATATATATATATATAATATTTATAACGCATTACAAGTGTGTATAACAGATACTTGCAAGTTAGTAATTTTCTTCCTCGAAGCTTAGCAGAGCTTATCTGAGGAAGATAATAGATGACAGAGGGTGGTGGTTTCATGGTTGTGTTCCTATACTGGTCACAAGCCAGGTGTTGATTTTACTGTTTGTTGGTACGTACTTGAAAGACTTTGACTGCTATTACAGTTTAACTTCTTTTTTTTTGTGCAAATAGGGTTGGATTTAGGCATGGTGTGTGTTCTTGTAGTGATAGTTTTTGAGAGGGGGGGTTGTCATAGGTTTTTGTGTGTGTGCATGTGTGGTGGGGGAGAGAGAATCAGGAATTGCTCTAATTTTCATTCTCGCTATAATATTTATATAGTGCCTGTTTCAGCTCTCTGTATGTTCCTAGGTTTCTGTTGTCGAACGGCAGTTTGTTTATCATGTCAGGTACGTAGAAGTTTCGGGTGGCTTTGCCGTGGTGAATAATAATAATAATAATAATAATAATAATAATAATAATAATAATAATAATAATAATAATAATAATAATAATAATAATAATAATAATATTGTAAATAACGTGATATATTCGTCTATTATGCATTTCTTGTTATGTAAGATTTCTAGCGCCGTTCTTGTTAGCCTGTCGTATATAAACTGTAATAGTATGATCGATACTATCCCCTGTATTACCCATCGAAATATAATATAATATTCAGAAAAACGGTTATTAGTTAAATTTTTATTGAATAAAATGAAACTTATTTTTTATAAAAAATCAAAATAAGCACATATTTCCATATTATATTTAAGAAATATTATAAGATTTTGACAGAATATGAAGGTTACAAAATTTCTTATGGATATAAATGAAAAAAAATTTTAAAAATATGAGGAAGAGATTTAGTGTACACTCTTTTTATTAAATATTCAATAACATCTATAGAAATCATTGCAATAAATACTATTTACATTTCCTACATCTCCTCAGATATAAAATCGCTGTTTTCATCTCGCAACATCGCCAAGCTTTCATCTTTTATATCTGTATAGATAATAAAATAATAAGGCAACTCGTAAATATCGGCAAGTGTATTCCCGTAAGCTTTCTGGTCAAATTTCATACGAAACTTTTATAGTTTCTATATATTCGGCTTTAAACTAATGCTGGATTTAATAACAGCTTAATTTGCATTGCCGACGTGAAGTCTTTTGGCTCTTTATTTTAGTAAATACTTTTACCACAGACCGAGAGTTCGCTTACGAAAAATTCACCTCTCCGATGACAAACGGGGATCCTCTTTTAGGGTAACGAATGGCAATGCTGTATCCAATAAAGTTTTGACTGACGCTCGGCTATTGCCGTTACCGCACCATGACTAGAGCCTTTAGTTCTATAACACCTCATCCACACATTTTCTTCAATCAGATGAAGGGATAAAGAGTCAAGGACTCGGTCCAACTCCCCCAAAAATCTTTTTTTTCCCATCGTTAGTAGTGAAAGTCTTTACTCTCTTAATGTTTCTGTCTGGTCTTTGACGAAAACGAACCAGTTCGAAAGAGCTGTTTTAGGCCAGTGAAATCTTTTCAAAATAGAACAATAGGAGGGGAATATATGAACGCTTGGTCATCTCTCCTATAAGGTCCGGCTAGAGCAATTCGTAAATATCAGCGAGTGTATTACCGTAAGCTTTCTGGTCAATTTCATACGAAACTCTTATAGTTTCTATATATTCGACTTTGAAATAATGTTGGATTTAATATCCGCTTAAACAGATTTCATTGTTCTATTTCTGTCACGCAGACCTTCAAGCGACACTCGGAAGACTGATGCCTTACAATTCAAAAATCATATCTATTCTGGACCAGGAAATGGAAATATCCACAGCAACAAATCTTTCCAGCTAACTTATCTGGTAGGTTAAGCATTGTATTATTATTATTATTATTATTATTATTATTATTTCCAAAGTGTTTCTTTGTCTCTGCTAACGGTAACGAACTTATTTGAATTAGTAATTTGAGACTAGAGAATCTGAGGGTATTATTGCATGTTCTCACCGTTGTGGCCATTACGTGAATAATAAGCAATTACTTTTGTAATGGTACACTTGATTGGAAAGATTAAAAGGAACATATGCGCTAGTACATATTAAAGATTATGTTAAATATTACAGCAAAGGGTGGATCCTAAAAAAACGTTGAAGGACCAGTACTGTGGATTATCTAAAAATGGAATAAAATGAGAATTTTAAGTGATTTTGATTACAATCCCGGATATTCTATGTCCTGATAAAATTATATATTTCATATATTTGAAGATATTCATTATAGATTTCATTATATTATATATTTAATATATATTTGCGTAATAATTTCAATACTATAACAGATTTAACGCTTATACAATACTTGTTAAACTGTAATAATTGTATTCAAAAGTTTGCATTTCTATTTCCAAAGCTAATCAAAATAACTCCGCTACTTCTGTTCTTTTCTCGTCACTAGATGGCGAGACTGTAAATCGTTACGGAAAGTAGTGATTCGCGATAGTCATGCAAAAATACTGACAAAATTAGAATTAGAAATACGCAAAAACGCTGTCATTTTCATCTTTGTTTTAAATTTATCTTAATTCGAATTAGTACCTTTAATTTATTTTTATCGATAGACTTTTAATTTTATTTTTCTTTTCATTGAACGTGAATTTTTCTCGCCCCAAATTATCTTCACGAGTCGCCTTTACACGAATTCTTCCTCAAAGCATCTCGCTTTATTTGTTTTTTATTTTTTCTAGAATTTTCTAATCTTGATTGAAAGGTATTGCTGGTCTTCATCTTTAAAACTTTATCATCCCCCTCCCCCTCCTTTGGAATGGATATTAGCTAATATATTAATCTGAATGTTCAGTTTGTCACTCATAAATTTAGCATTGCTTGCTTTGCTTTACGAAATGTATAATGAAATTATATTTCATTTTATAGTTATATTTCGATTTATAAATTAAATGACAACCTGAGAGACAATACGATTCAACTAATGAAAGATCTAAATGAGAGAAATACCACCGGCCTTTTGGCTGTAGAACAGAGAAATCATTATATATAATATAACGACCTGCTTAAAAGGGCGTAGCAAGAATGCTTTTCATCTTCCCCGTTGTCTGTAGAGGACAGTGTAAGGCTAAGGTGTTATTGAGCTATAAAGCTCTGATCATGGCAGGAGGGTAACAGCAACAGCCGAGCCTCAGTTAGAACTTCATTGGCTACAGCATTGCCATCCATTACTCTCCCAGGATACCCATTTTAGTCGCCTCGTACGACATGCATGAGCTACATTGGGGCCATTCTTATCCTGGCCACCACACCGGCATAGAGAAATCAATTCTTTTGTATAGATGGTTATAAAATACCTTTTTAATTTCAAAACAGGTATACGATATATATGACAAAATTTTTTAAAAAAATTAATCTTTTAAATTATTCTTTATTTTAAATTTATTTACAATTTAGTTTAAAAGTTTTTGAAAATGTTAATTCTTATTTGTATGGATATCATATTATTGTTTATGGTTTCTTCATCAAATAAAGAAAACCAGCTGTACACTTTGAATTATTTCTCATCAGTTGCTATCCCAATTTCAGGAAGAAATTCCTTTCTAACATTTTTAGTGGTAAAAATATATAACCTTCTACTATAAAACCAGATCTCTTTCAGTTAGTTAATTAGTTTCGTATGATGATACAACGGCCGTGAGTCCCTTTTACGGGACGGTATAGCACCATCTCAATTTTCAGCAAGTTTTATCCGGGCTCGGGACCGGCATAGCTGACAAATCAGGCCTACGGCTGGGAACGTGAACACACACATGGATTACGACTGTAATCCGTGTGTGGGGGTGTTCACGGGGCCGGATTTGTTGCTTGCAGAATGAAAAACCCCAGATAAACTTGCGGGAAAAACCCTACTGTCCACGCCCAAAACCGGCTAACTTGGCTATCTCTGAGGAAGATCCTTAAGCTCCTCGCGTCGTCGACGGGAATCGAACCTAAAACACTCCTTCCCCAGGCATATGGTTGCGAAGCGTAAAGCTATTATGCTAATATTCACTGGCATATTAGCATGATGAGCTGCATATATCGTCCTTTTTACCTCTCTCTCTCTCTCTCTCTCTCTCTCTCTCTCTCTCTCTCTCTCTCTCTCACACACACACACACACACACACACACACACACACACACACACACACACACACACACACAGAAGACGGATTAACGAACTTCCCTCTGCATTCCAGCCACCCCCGCCCCGATGTACTTCTACTCTTTTTTTGCTTCAATTTGTCCCCTCTTGTTAGCAAAAGCCCCTTCCTCCTCTTGTTCTTTCAGTCTTCTCTGAAGATAATATATTCTTTCCATTCTTCTCCTCCTCCTTATTTCGATTACTTCTGGCATGAGTGTACATAATCTGCAACACCTCATAATTCCACAATCTCTTTACACTTGTGTTGCTTAGTCCCGTAATGTTATGAACCCGGAGTGGCTTTACGCTTCACTACATTTTGAATCACGTCATCACTCTCCCCCCCCCCCCTACGAACGTCGAGGTTGCATGGGTCCAAAATCACCTGCCCTAAATTTCTAGTTTCTCTGAGTGTGCACTAGGAATTCTTACTCAGCAATACTTTCTCAAGACTCTTGACAACAAATAAATTTAGATACAAGATATTCACTTTATAGACCCCCCCCCTTCCTTCCATCAAACTCAGTCCACACATCCACACCATTTCTCCTGCGCAACCTGCGTAATTCATTCGCGGTCATTGCTTTCCATCTCACTTAGCCCCTGTCAACTCACAAACTATTACTTCCTCGTTATTTTTTTTCGAATGCACCAGCAAATCTTTAATACCTTCTCGCATATCTCAATTGTCGCATTCTTAATCATTTCTACCATCCAAAATATGAACTTCTCTTTTATTTCTCTCCTAAAATTTCTTGGCCAATCAATGGTAACAATCTCCTTAGCGGATTACGACGTTTGTGGGTAGTGTTCACACACACACACACACACTGAAAATATAATAAGACCAAGAATTGATCAGATGTCCAGATATCTGATTACCAAATAGTCGACAAGTACCGCACTGATTCTACTACTAACGTATAAGAACGTATTGTTTTATAAAATTAAAGAAAATTCTAAATACTAAATAAATATCAATCCAGTAAATAAGTTAATAAGAGTATGCAGTGTTTATCATTATTATTATTATTACTGTTAGACAGACGTTGTCTTTGTTGATTTAAAAAATAAATACCGATATAAAAAAAGAACACTTTCGAGCTATGGACCATCCGTATTGAAACACACACACACACACACACACACAGTAAAACACATATCTTGTTGAAAATATAATCCGATCAAGAATTTGCTCTGGGAGAAATTTGATTGCCAGTCTCTACAACTACAGCACTGATTGAACTACTGAAGACTTCTTCTCCTTCTTCTTCTTCTTCCTATCCAGATTCTAGGCCAAGTAGGCTCCGGACATTCTTTGTTCCTCAAAGCTGATATGTTAAGATCTTTTTTGGTAATCTTTCTCTCTGCATTCTTGCTACATGGTCTAGCCAGTTTTTCCTATATTTAATCATTGAGTCTGTTAAGAAATTAATTTTAAGATTTTTAATTATTTCACCATTTCTTTTTTTATCTAATGGGGATAGTTTTTCTGTTTTTCTAAGGAATTTCATTTCTGCTTCCTAAATCTCTGTATATCTCTTTCTCAGAAGGTCAATATTTCACTTCTATGTGTGGGTTCACTATCATTTTGTGGACTCCAAGTCTTGTGTGTTTCTGAACGTACGAGGGTGGTCTGAAAAGTTATCGGCCTCGGCCATAGATGGCAACACTATCAGCAAGATTTTTTTTGTAAGTTGGTACATCTATCGTAAGCATCCATATGAAATTGCAAGTCATTCCATCAAGTAGTTTGTATTATACAGCTGCCTGAATGAAAAGTTTGTCTGTTCCCTTGAAATGGATAAAATTGAGTATCTTAAGGTTAAAAAATTCTTTGTAAAAGAATGTTTAATGCCAAAAGAAATTAATTCGAAGTTCATAAAAGTTTATGGGCACTCTTCTCCTTGGTTTTCGACAACTACGAAATGGCTGCCGAGTTTAAACCTGGCCGTACCAGCCTTGAAGATGATCCACGTGAAGGACGTCCAAAAAGTGTAGCAACACCAGAAATCATTGATCAAGTGCCCGATATGTTACTGAATGACGGGGGAATCAAATTGCGTGTAATTACTGAGACTATAGACATTTCACAAGAAACGTGTAGGATATCGTTTGCATAAAGAATTGCATATGAAAACGCTTTGCGCAAGATGGGTGCCGCGCTTGCTCACAGTAGATCAAAAAGGCACTCGCATGAAAATCGCTGAACAGTGCTTGGAGCGTTTTAACAAGAATAAAACTGATTTTGTGCATCGAGTTATTACTATGGATGAGACTTGAATTCACCATTACACACCAGAATCCAAACAGCAGTTAAAACAGTGGACAGAAGCCGGTTGTTCGGCGCCAAAGAAGACAAAGTCGGTTCCATCAGAAGGAATGGTCATGGCATCGGTGTTTTGGAATGCTAAAGGCATTTTGTTTATTAATTATCTTGAAAAGGGTAAAACAATAAGCGGGGAATATTCCGATCTCTTTTAACCAGATTAGATGAAAAAAGTCATGAGAAAAGATCCGGTTTGCAGAAGAAAACAATCATCTTTCATCACGACAATGCACCTGCTCACAACGGTTTGAGCAGGACAATGGAAAAAGTAAGGGATCTGTACTAGGCGGAACATACAACCTATTTCCCAGATTTGGCTTCCCTGACTTCTGTCTCTTCTCAAACTAAAACTCTTCCTCGCTGGTTAGCATTTTTCTTTGAATCAAGAGGTGTCTGCAGGCGGTAGAGGAGTATTTTGCAGATGCTACTGATAACCACTACAGGAATGGGATAATTGCGCTGGAGCATCGCTGGAATAAATGTATTAGTCCTAAGGGAGATTATGTTGAAAAATGCAAATACTTTTGAAATTATAAATTCGTTTTTTCATTGTTAGGGTGAGAACTTTTCAGCCCACCCTCGTAGTTAGGTATAACTGTTCTGTTAAATACTCCAGTAATTTTTATAAAGTTTATCATCATAAAATCAATATCTATTTCATTTATGTAAGATAGTTTACAGCCTAAGTACTTAAAATTATTAACTTGTTCAACTATGTTGTTATTTATTACTATTTTACTTCTGACACGGTTATTTCCATAAAAAGCCGTGACTTTAGTTTTCTCCGTTGATATTTCCAGGCCATATGTTGTATAATATTATTTAAGATATAGATTGCTTTCTGCAGTTCGTCTTCAGTCTTTCCAAAGATGAGCTGATCATCAGCAAAGAGCAGTGTGTCTATTTTTGTATGTTGATTAATTTGGAAGCCACATGTATTTACGTCTTTCCATTTTTTGATAATATTGTCTATATATATATGTTAAATAATATGGGTGATAAAAGACAACGGACTCCTTGAAGGACCACTCTATTTATTGGTTTCCCAGTAGATATGGTATCATTTTGTTTTACTGCTATTTCATTATTGTGGTAAATATTCAACAGGGCATTGTATAGTTGGTTTGGAATGTAATTTTCCTTTAGGGTTTCCTATAGTTTCTTTCTCAAAATTGTGTCAAGTGCTTTTTTATAATCAATGAAAGCTATGTCTTTCAATATTGTATTCTTTTTGTTTTTTGTAATTATTTTTAAAATGAAAGCCGAGTCTGTACATGATCTTACCTTACGGAATCCATTCTGTTCTTCTCCCAGCTGCGATTCTATATAGGATATTAATTTGTTTGTTAACACCTTTGCATAGATTTTACAAACTGTATTGAGGAGGCTGATGCTACGATAGTTACTGCAATCTGTTTTTTGCCCTTTTTTGGAAATTGGGATCACTAGAGCTCTATCCCAGCTTTTTAGGGATTTTCCCTCTTTGTATATTTGGTTTGAAGACTGAAGACAAACTCCAAAGATTCCGACAAAATATAATACACATAGCAAACTGGAATGTAAGAGGAATAGCATATAAAGAAATAGAATTAGACCAGCTATAAAATGAAAGAAATTTTAAAATAGCAGTAATCACTGAAACAAAAAAGAAATTACAACGAACTATGAGAACCGAAAATTTTAATGTGATATACAGTGGAATTGACATGACCAAAGAGCACAAGCAGGAGTCATGATTTGGATTCATAACTCCCTTTCAAAACAGTTAAAACATTATAAATTATGGAATGAAAGAATAATAGAAGATGGAATAATAATAAATAGAGGTTCATTAACAATAAATGGTTTATATATAATATAATGAGTTTATATTATATATATATATATTAAAGATACCAAGTTATTTTAAATATTTTAAATGCAAGTGTTGCAAGTCTAGCTAACCCTGTACGTAGTGCAAGTCCAAGGCAACTCGTGGTAAAGGTAGAAAAGCTCTGATCACTATTCTTAATATTTACCCTTAATGCAAAGCACATCTCCTGGAGGAGATGTATGATGCTATGTTGTAAAGGCAAGGGCCACTACCCATACCTTTTGAATAAGTGAAACGGGCTCTAAAAATAAGACGATCTGGAGAGATCGCCATCTCCGCGTTGTTCCACTCAATGACAGGCTGACCCTGTCACGGAGAAGAACTTCTCAGCATTGGCTCTACCCAGTGGCAGGCTCACCCCACCACCAAGGAGAGCCATAATCTCAGCGGTGGCCCCACTCAGAGACAGGCAAAAACCTGTTCCCAAGCAGAGCCTCTCAAAACCCAAGTCTTAGCCTTGGGGGTCTCATCAGTGGGAGCCAGGCTAAGAAATATCAAGTTTTAAGTAATACAGAGATAATAAATATTTTGCCAACACAAGTTACCATAAGGTGCTTTGACCTGATTAAATAAAAATCTCAGGATGAGAGATAGATGTAGAAAGTTTTTTACCTTGGGTATAATATATGCATGTTAAAGATACCAAGTTATTTTAAATATAAACCTGGTCTTTTTTACTCCATTTCCCAAGTAAGCAAACAGACCAGTCAGTCAAGTTTGCGCCTGCAAGTGTTGCAAGTCTAGCTGACCCTGCACGTATGTCTGTTTGCTTACTTGGGAAATGGAGTAAAAAAGACCAGGTTAATATTTAAAATAACTTAGTATCTTTAACATATATTATACCCAAGGTAAAAAACTTTCTACATCCATCTCTCATCCTGAGATTTTTATTTAATCAGGTCAAAGCACCTTATGGTAACTTGTGTTGGTAAAATATTTATAAGCTCTGTATTACTTAAAACTTAGTATTTCTTACCCTGGCTCCCACTGATGAGACCTCAATAAAGGTCGAAAGCGGTCTGGGTAGTGGACCCTTGCCTTTAATACAAAGCATCATACATCTCCTCCAGGAGATGTGCTTTGCATTAAGGGTAAATATTAAGAATAGTGATCAGAGCTTTTCTACCTTTACCACGAGTTGCCTTGGACTTGCACAGGGTCAGCTACACTTGCAGGCGCAAACTTGACTGACTTTTCTGTTTGCTTACTTGGGAAATGGAGTACAAAAGACCAGGTTTATATTTAAAATAACTTTGTACTTTAACATATATTATACCCAAGGTAAAAAACTTTCTACACATAATATATATATACAGTATATATATATATATATATATATATATATACAGGGTGTTTATTGTTAATATATATATATATATATATATATATAATTACGTAATTTTAGCAGGAGACTTAAATGCAAGAATTGGAAACACGAAAATTAATAATAATATAGGAATACATGGAGAACATACTCTAAACAGGAATGGTAAAAAATTTATTGACTTTGTAGTTTATAATAACCTAAAAATAACGAATTCCTTCTATAAACATAAAGACATACATAAATATACTTGGGCAACAGAGGATGGAAATCAATATTAGATTATTTTATATTAAATAAATAGACATCAAAATTTTCACTAGATATTAGAGTTCCCAGAGGATAATTTGAAACATTTGTTTATGAAACTAGATCATTGAATGACACAAATGTACAATGGCTATATGAACAAAAATTAACCAATATCTAGATAAAATAAAACAAAATGAAGAAATAGAAATAGCATGGCTTAATATAAAAACGATACTAAATGCAGCAGCAAATGAAAGCTTAGGAAAGACCAAAAAATTCAATAAAAGGGAAAAAAACTGAAGATCTGGGATGATACAATCAAAGAAATAATCCAAAAGAAAAAAGAAGCTTATCACAAATGGTTAAGCAGTAAAAGATTAGAAGATGAAATAGAATATAAAAGAAGTCAGAAAAAGACATAGAGAATCATGGAACAAATTCGTTTCTAATTTAGAACATGATTTATATAAAATAAGACCCAATTGTATATAAGATTTTGAAACACTTAAATGCAGGTACCAAAGAAAACATAAAATTAAACACCGAATTGAAATTAGAAGAATTTCTAAATTACTACACGGAATTGTGGACAGACAAATATTTTAAAAAAGACAACTTACAAACAATTGACGAAAATGAAAAGGAAATAACTAAAGAAGAATTAGAAATCAGCCTGAAAGAAAGAAGAAGCGGAAAATCACCTGGAGAAGATAAGCTAGGTTCAGATCTATATAAATACGCAGGAACAAGACTCAAAGAAAGACTCTTATTATTTTAAAATAAAACTTATTCAACTGGTATCCCTCCAATAGAATGGAAAAAAGCAATTCTGATTCCTATCTTTAAAAAAGGTAATAGAGATGACCCTAAAAACTATAGAGGTATCAGTATACTAAATTCATGTTACAAAATATATAGCAGAATCTTAAATAGCAAACTAACGAAATATTCCGAAAACTTTATTTTAGAAGTACAGAATGGATTTAGAAAAGGACGATCATGTATAGACCCGGCCTTTTGCCTAAAATTAATAATAGAGAAAAGAAGAGAATACAATTTAGAAACACATATTGCATTTATTGACTTTGAAAAAAAAAAGCATATTACAAAGTTAAAAGAAACATATTATTTAGCATATTAAAAGAAAGACAAATATCAAATAATATCCTAAAAGCTATCACAAATATATATGAAAATAATCAAACACAAATAAGATTAAATCACGAGCTATCATATACAAGAGAGATAAACCAAGGGGTCCGACAGGGATGTCCCATCTTTGTTTTGCTTGACACTACCCCGTCATGAGCGTGTTAAAACTAAGAAATATATAGGGAATGCATTTCAGATATTATGGAAATCGATTTAAGAGAATTAGCAATTGTCAGCTTGTTTTGTTTGGGTCGTGCGATCTTTTGTTAATACCGCACCAATCATATGCACTTCTTAATAGTTGCTTTTTCTCTACTGGCCTACAATCGCCCACATCTTTCACTTCCCATTAGTAATTTGTCAAGGATTGTTCATTACGTATCTCAAGTTTTAAATTACTGGTAATTTTTGCTTGACATAGTGGGAAAGGAGATGACTATATTTGGGTAGATAACTTTGATTGCACACAAGGAAACTTTTCTCGAGGACAGAAGTGATGGAGAATAGAAGCTTCTTGGTAAGTCATACCCATTTTCGGTTCTTTTTTTTTCTGAAAACTTTAGTTTCCGAAAATCCTCGCATATATCTCGGACCACGATTTTTTAGCTTTAATTTTGGTAAAAATTGCGAGTTATAGTCGAGTAAATACGGTAATTTTTTTAGCTTTCAAATTCTTATGTATGGATCATTCGTTAAAGACTGGATTTATAAAACGCACATAAGAGAGCAATATAGCAGATATAGAAATAGGCAATTTCACTTGTCTCATTGATGATAAATTATTTATATTAAGTAAAGATGTATAGTATCTTTATAAATTTTGTTCTATTAAAAATAAATTTTTTTTTCTTTGTTGAAATGTATATCTAAATTCAAATAAAACAGACATTTAAAATGAAATATATTTTTATTTATTTATTATTATTATTATCATTTTTATAAGGGTATTTTGAAAAGGTACTTGGTAATAATGAAAATTAAAGAAGGAGTACACAGATATCTGAAGTTTCAGAAACACTGATCTATCGAAATATTTAGTCTGAAGCATAGGTGTATAGTACGATGTTCGTTTTCTTAAATTCAGCTTCGAATTTGGATAGACGGCATAGCGTCTACCCAAATATGCACTTCTTACATTTTTTTCAGCGTCATTTCAATTTTGAATGTGAAACATATTGAGTGTATTGTGTATTCTGTGTTTAAGTGACTTTGGACAATTTTTGACCTGTTTTTGTGAATTTGGATTATTATTCACGTAAAGTAAGTACGTCTATTATATTTTTGTTAAGTTTGAAAATCAGTTTCATTGTTTCATTTTAGTTAATTATCTTATTTTGAAAACAAAAGATTTTTATCTTATGTTGGGTAGACGTCTAGAAAATAAGAAATTTATTTATATATTTGTTTTTCTTCTTCTGGTTAGAAGACATTGGGGTCGGGGTCATTTTACTAATTTCTTTAATAAATAATTTTAATATTCTAGAAATTTCTTATTATTAAACAATTACCAGAATGTAAAACAATATTAAATAAATATCACTGAGAAATCAATCAATGCCTAATATCTCTACTTGCTAATTTTCAAAAAAATACCTAAAATGTAAGCATATTTATTATTCAAAACATCTGAAAAATCAAATTCTGTAATTAAAAAAAATAGTCAGTTTTGGGCCATTCACCTTAAAAATAATAGGGGTTAAAAAATAAGTTTAAGGGAAAATTTCAGCAATTATTATTTATTTTGGTGGACAACTTTTAACGCACTTCTTATTATAAAGTCTAACCAAGTATGTTAACCCCCAGATGTCGGGAAAAAAACCAAAGAAGTTTTCTGGTGCATAAAACAGGAAAAAACAATTGCAACGAGTACAACTGGAACATAAATTGGCAGGATCGCTGAATAAATTTTTAACTTCAGGACCACATAAAAAACGAAGAACAGAAAGTTCTGACGAAGCAAGTACTCCGTGTAGCTCTACTACAGAAAAAGAGAGGACACAAGATAACTATGAGGAAACAAATGTTATATCCGAAAATGAAACTGTCCTGACAGGACTGTCTACAGAAGTTGCAGCAGAGGAAATATTGGATTCCGATTCAGCGCAACACGAAACTTCAAATTTTACTTTAAATTTTAATGTTAATGATCCAGGTACTTGGCCGAATCATATAACTACCAAAGTTAAAGATTGTTTAGTTGAGCATTGCCCGCGTCAAGTAATTAATAAAGAATTTCCCAAAAATGAATCTGGCCGCAAGTTTTCCGATTCATACTATTATCGAACTTTAGCAAATGGAGAAAAACTTTTAAGAAGTTATTTAGTTTATTCAGAATCGCGAAATTCGGTTTTCTGCTATTATTGCAAAATATTTGGTAATCAAAATTCCCAACTTACTAACGAATACGATTGTAACGATTGGCAACATTTGAGTCATATACTAAAAATACACGAGACAAGTTCCGCGCACATTAAAAACTGTTCAAAATACAGCGAACTTAAAATGTCGTTGATTAAGAAATGCATTATCGACTGCACACAAAAAAGCTTATACGAAACTGAGAAAAAATATTGGCAATCTGTTATAGCACGGTTAATCTACATAATACAATATTTATCAAGACAGTGTATAGTTTTTAGAGGTTCTTCACAAAAACTTTTTGAAAATGATAACGCCAATTTTTTAAAGTTAGTAGAAACTGTCGCTAAATTTGATTCGATAATGGCAGAACACTTGCATCGCATCCAAACATCACAAAAAAGGAACATTGCTCATTATTTAGGTGATGAAATACAAAATGAAATCATCCGTTTAATTTCTGAAGCTATAAAACAAAAAAAGTTTAGATATGGTTAAAGAGGCAAAATATTATTCATTAATTCTTGACACTACTCCGGATATAAGCCACACAGAACATTACCAATATTCGTAGCATCAGGGGAAAGAAGTTTTTCAAAACTGAAATTAATAAAAAATTATTTGCGGTCAACAATGTCTGGAGAGCATCTAACGGATTTATGAATTATATCAATTGAAAATAACATTATGGATTCATTAGATATTAAAGATATTATTAAAAATTTTGTGGAGGCTAAAGTAAGACGGATAAATATGTAAAATAAATCTACATTTATCCTAATTGTTATATAGATAAAAGCATATCTCCAAATTATCTTTGTTATATAATATTTCTTTTTATATTAAAATAAAAGTAATTTTGTTTATTATATATATATAATAAACAAATTTTTGATGAATATTATATATATATAATATTCATCAAAGCTTGATTTGCTTCCTCAAATATTTATATTTATTTGTGTGTGTGTGTGTTGTGTGTGTGTGTGTGTGTGTGTGTGTGTGTGTGTGTGTGTGTGTGTGTGTGTGTGTGTGTGTGTGTGTAATATTCATTAAATTTGGTAGTTATTGATGCAGCTAAGATATCCTGTGAAACTGTAAATTTTTTGGGCGAATACAGGAATTATATAATTATTTTTCAATATCTGTGAAGCGTTGGGCTATATTAAAAAAAACATATTCGTGTTTTAAATTTTAAACCACTTTCTGCTACTAGGTGGGAAATTTTAATTTTCAGTTAAATTTTAATCTTATAAATATAAATATACATTGTGTTGTATTTATAAAATTTTTATTATTAAAAATTCCTTATTAATGAATTTCAATGATTACAATGTTCTACTACTGTTAAATAACATTTATTTTTATGTATGCGTATAAACTATTTTGTACTTTTAACAAAGTAAAATTTTTCGCAAACTTTTTCATGGAAACTTATTTTATGGGGTCCCTGATAAACGTTTTGCACAAGGGCGCCTTCTACCCACTGCGCGGCACTGATTAACTCTATATTTAAACCAAACATAGTTTAAAAACAAACCAGGCTAAAAGTATACAATACATTAGCCTACCAGTCTTATTGTATGGAAGCAAAATCTGGGCAATAAAACAAAAAGACAAACAAAGATTAATAACGGCAGAAATGAAGTTTATGAGAAAACTGCAAAGTATACCCTATTTGATCACAAAAGAAACGAAGAAATAATGAAAGAATTAAACCAAGAACCAGTAATAGAAAAAATTAAAAAATATAAACATATATGGATGGAACACGTTCAAAGAATGAAAACAGAAAGATTACCAAAACAAGCCTTAAAGTA
Organism: Typopeltis vanoorti; assembly: GCF_054136105.1. Taxonomy (NCBI): domain Eukaryota; kingdom Metazoa; phylum Arthropoda; class Arachnida; order Uropygi; family Thelyphonidae; genus Typopeltis; species Typopeltis vanoorti. Next base: position 59,974,542 of record NC_143549.1, on the reverse strand, counting down.
CAAGCCATTAGGAAAAAGAAAACCAGGACGTCCTCTTAAACGATTCAACGATGACTTCTAAGGCCGGAACAGGCCACGCTAGGCCTAAATCCTTGATACGCATGATGATGATGATGATGGTGATGATGATGTATATTTGGTTTATAAGTTTTAGAAATTTGGTATTAAATTCGTTACCTACAAATCTAATAAGTTCTGTGTTTATATTATCTTTTCCTGGTGATTTGCCTATTCTACTTTGTTTGGGGGAGTTTTGTAGTTCTTCGTATGTACATCTATATTACTAATGTTATATTTTAAGGGGAATTCTTGTATCAAGGGTTATCTTGCCGTAACTTCTGGAAATACTCCTGCCAGGTTTCTGGTTCGATTATATCGATTTTTGTTCTTTCTTTTAAATCGTTATTCATTTGTTTGAGGATTCTATATGTTATATTAGGTCTTTTGTAATGTACAGTCCCGTCACCTAATTTTGCTATAAAGGTTTCATTTGTTTCTCCATTTTTTTCCCTACACACTTTCTTTGCTATTGCTCTTTTCCCTTTATATTCAACGAATGATTCATCTGTCTTTAAATTTAGCCATTGTTTATATGCTATATATTTTCTTCTTCTTCAATTATCTGTTTGATCTCTTCATCTCATTGTCTTAGACCTCTGCATCTTATCCATTTTCTTTTTGTTCCCAAACTCTCTCTTACAGCATTTTCCAATATATATTTGATGTTTGACCATTCTTCTTCTTCCACTGTCCTACTTTCCTCAGTTTTACTCAACTAATCCCTAATTCTATTCTGCTACAAGCCTCTGATATTCTCGTCGTCTAAGAGTTTAATCTTATATAGTTCTGTGTTCCTTTTTTATTTTGGTTTTTCCTTATCCCCCATCTTGGTTTTCATTTAATTTTTCCTACTAGTAAGTAGTGGCCTATCCTTATCTCTGCCTCTCTGTATACTTTGGTGTCTATGATCATATTTGATAACTGTTATAACTAACTGTTATAGTCTGTGATGCTTTTTTGTATTTCTTTCCTGCCAGGTGAATCTCTGAATATTTTTATGTTTAAAGTAGGTATTCGATATTCTATAATTGTTATATAGGGTGAATGCTCTTAATTCTTCCCATTATTATTATATATCGGTTCTATATTGGGTTTATGTGAGGTATTACCAGTTCTTGAATTTTAGTCACCCATTATTATAATATAATCAGAAGGATTTATTTTATCTTTAATCTTTTGTAATTCTTGATAAAAAAATCTCTGATTCTTCTTCTTTTTTTTCCGTCTTCGGGGGCATAAGTGTCTCTCATTCTAGTAGTTGTAATGTATAATATTTCTTCTTAAAGTTTTATGTATGAACATCGTTACTCCTGACTTTCCTCTTTCTTCCATTTTACTTCCACTATAAAAATAGATGTAATTCTCAGTTTCATCTGTTCATTTTTTTTTCTTTGTTTCTGTAATGGTAGCTATCATTATTGTTTTGTTTTTCCAAGGTTTGGTCTAATTCTTGTATTTTATGCCGTATACTTCTAACGTTCCATGTGGCTAGTTTCCAAATATTAGGTATCTTCTTTTTCCGTTTTTGTGTCGGTGTCTCAATCGTATCCATTCTCCGAGCTGAGTCATTTCCAGTAAAGTCCGTGATTTTTGAATTGTTATGAGTTTTTTTAGTGAGTTTATATTTAACTGAGTGGGATTACTGGCCACCTGCAGACTTGGTTGATGGTGGGACTGCTATCATCAAACTAGACTGAATTGATCACATATTTATTGAGAACTTTGATTGCCAATGTCTGCAATTACAGCACTGATTCAACTACTGAAGTGTTTTTTAATTAAATAAATTTAAAACACACATACATGCGCGCATGCACGCACGCACGTGCGTGCGAGCAAGAATTCATCAGATATTTTTTGAGAAATTTGATTGCTGATTCACAACTGAAGAATTTTAATTAAATATATTTAAAATACACACTGGTTCAATTATCGAAGTCTTTTGATTGAATATATTTAAAATATATATAATACACACTGTTGTTGACTTCTGCGGCGAGATGGACGTCAATCCCTTGGATTTTTATCCCTTCATCGCTAGATTGTGATTATTATTAGAGAAACATTTTTGAGCGCCTGGCTCGCCCGAATTAGGGCTGTGTAGAATCGTTTGAAACGATGATCAGAGCTGCCTTCGAGCGTTTGTGTCTCCATCTGTCGTTTTCATCATAATTTGATGAATCACGAATGAGTTGGTTGGGAGGGAGTGATGCCTGGGCGAAGTACTTGGTAGCAGTCTGGTTGAGTTTAGAAAGAACACGTGATTATTATACAATCACATGAGTCTCCATATGCGATGTTGTTTAGGTTTTTGACGAAACTACCTTAACGTTGAGTGTAATGATGGAATATTTTGCACTACGGTTTGTTAAGAGATGCTTGAAACGATGTTAGCTATTCATGGTCTAAGAAAGTTAACCCAGGCGACTTGTTCTTCAACTCTTAACTTTCTACATAATAAAACGGTTTTCATAAACGCCACTGTATAATCCAACAAATTTGATTAAACTTTAATTATTAATTAAATAAACTAGAAGCGTTTTTGCTTAAAATTTTTCGAATAGTTTAGACTTATATTTATACACCATTTATTTTTTTATATAATACTTCTGAAACCTCATTTCATTAGTAAAATTACTTAAATATTTAGCCTGTGTGTACCTTCTTCGTTTATTTTAGAGTGATTGTTATTAAAAATACTCTCGACTATTTCCTGATACTAATATCTCATCTTTTAGACTAGTTATTGATAGAAATTACACGAATAATTATTTTGAAATTCCCCAAATTATATCGGTTATATAATAATTAACCTAGATGATATCGAATGGTACTGTAGATAGAGATTGTACTAAATATATAATCCACATTCCATTTTTACGGAGATTGAACATGTGCAAATCAAAATTGGAGGTTGTTATATCCTGATTAGTCATAATTTAATCAATTGCATCATGAAATCCCAATATACGTTGACGATACTGCAGTTTCTAATGCCAACTATGGAGACTTGTAATTATATATTTCCTAATCATATCATTGAATTAATGATACTGCACATGATTAAAAAATATCAATAATTAATTCAATAATAAGTCGTAGTTTAAAAATTCAACAGTAAATATAAGAATTAAATGCGACCTTGTTAAACAGAGAATGCATAGAAAGCATTAGAGATTAGATTAGATTCCATATCTTGGTACCTAACCCTAACAGGATATGTTCTTGTCTGGAATAATGTGGGTTCTACAATTATTTTCTTGAGTTTACAGGACGAAAAACACGAGATTCCAAGAGAGAGATTAAAAAAAACCAGTTACCCGTTTCAGAGATTCACTAAGTTGGAAACTTGGCGAAGATAGCTTAGAATAACTTCCTCCAGTCGGCGACTAAACTTGAACTTAAGTCTGTTTCGTGCTGCTTAGCACAGAGGACGCAAGAACCAATTCTATGTGCTGTCATAGTAACCTAAATATCCCTTGGGGGGGGGGGGGATATATATCAGGAAATTAATGATGATGTGTAAGAATTAACAGATATTGCAATTGCTTTTGACAAAAACACCGCTGCACAGCGGCGTGTTTTTTGCCATGTGCAGCAGTGTCAACTAGGTATTAATCAGTTAGTAATTTTTTCAACTGCTATGGACAAGTAGATAATTAATGCATTCCTAATAATGTTAAAAATCTTTGGTATGGAATTATTTTGTAACACCTCTAAGGGGTCCAGGACTCATCAAGGGAGGGCACCTACTGTACAATTCCATGTCCACCATGTAATCGACTGTCTACACCAAACTGGCACTACCATCATCTATATCAACGCCATCTACCGCCCATCACCCATTAGTATTTTTGTCTGTAAATTGCGTGAAGGTCGATGTATCTGTATGCAGGATGAAAAACCCCAGTTTCTGGAAGAAAAACCCTCCTCTCTCCTTATGAGATCAGAGGTAGCAGGATTGACCAAAATCACCTTCAATTGATAAAACCCATATTAAGATTCCTCCCGTTATAATGAGAATCGAATTTAGGCGTTTTCCAATCGAAGGGCGCAACTTACTGTCGTTCTTCCACTTGCGCTCAAATATACACAGTATTATACTTTTATATATCCTTGAGCTACTTTTAGAATTACAAATATGCGGCACTTATTAGCAATCTTTTTTGTAATTTATTATTACAATTAAAAAATATTTAAATTAGCTGTTAAAATTAATAATGATGTCCAAAAGATGAAAATTTAGAGAGTCAGTGGAGAAATTTAAAAATTATATTTCGTACAGTCACCAACATACATTGAAATGGTTCGATGCACAATATCTAAAGCACTATAAGGAGAAAGATTCTAATGTTTTGCAATATATCAAAAAAAAAAAAAATGATGAAACCACAATAAGCAAAAGTTCAAGCGAGAAACATTATTTCAGACAACAGTATGAGAAGCAGAGTTTCTGTCACTGGGACAATTCCCAGGAAATATTAAAGTTTTTCTCATCTCGAGATCCTTCATAAATTTAAATTTACAAACCTGAAACAGAAAAGTATGGGATTTATTGTATTTTTCATAATTTTTGATTTTACCAAATTGAGTACTATCATATAATATAGATAGTAGATAATTATTTGAATGTTATTACGAATTAATTCAACCGTTCTCATTTTAAAATTTGGATCATATTTGATGGAGACTGTATAGCTCAGTGGAAGTGGCTTTTGCACTACATAGAAGGAAGAGTTGGATTCAAATCCAGATGCTGCCTAGAGGAACATTTTCTAAACTTTTTTTCGACAAGTTCCAGAGTTAGTCGATCTCTGGCACGGCCATGCGGGTTTTTTCTTCCCGAAACCCCGGTTTTACGTCCCGTACATTCAAGAGAATCTACCGTATTGTTGGGGTCAGGGACCACGAGATAGCGGCACTTATTAGCCATCTCTTTACTGTGTGTGGATTAAATTAGTGATAACCTTGGGCTACCTATCTCTGACTGGCTTCCAGTGAAGATTGACTTTTGCCCACTCTGTCTCCAAAAGTCAGATAGACTAAAACGGCCTCTCGTACTCCCTATGCAGGAATAAAAGGAGTTAGCTGATTTTTTTAAAAAAATCATTTCAAATAAGATACACAGTATCTGCAGCTGACGTGAATATTTTTAATTATGTTTATGATAGCCTTGGGCCAGCTATCTGTGGTTGGCTATCAGTGGAGATTGAACTGCCCATTCAGTCTCCAAAAGTTAGATAGGGCTTAAACGGCCTTGCCTATTCCCTATATGGGACTAGAAGGCATTATCTGATTTATTTTATTTTATTAATTTGATTTGTAAGGAACTCTTTCATTTTTTTCAAGTGTGGTATGGAGCTAGATCCTGTTGGAAGAGAAGTTCTTTCTCTTTCTAGATCTGTGGGATTACTCTTTTCTGCAATATTTTTATGTATTGGTTCCTTTTCATTATACTTCAACAGGCACAAGTGATTCTAAACTGTCATGTGTAAAACAACCCAAGAACATCTTTTTAGCTGAGTGTTTAGTAGTTTTGTTCAAGGTGAATGGAATATGTCTTCTCAGCTGCTGATTTGCAAACATAGGGTATTCACTCTCCTTGAGCAAAGAAATATTCCTCTGGGAATATGACCTTCTATTTCTCAATTCTCCAATCTTTGTAAACTTTTACCCACTGACAGTTGTTTCTTTTTGTGGTCTGTGGGCAGTCCTCCCTCCTTCCAACAATCTTCGACAGACTGTCATGTCAGACACATTAATCCGACTAGCTGCAAAGTCTCTATGTAAGTCTACAGCAGACAATCTTGGATGCATTTTTGCTATTCCTAAGTAAGTAAGTAAGCAATCATGACTAAGTGCAGTTTTCCTTCTTCGCCCACATTTTCCTTTTAGGTCAGGCGAAAAGGTATTTGTCTCCCTAAACCACCTTGTCTATTTGTCTTTGAGTCAAGGATGTGTGCTGAGAAAGAGTGCATATTTTTGAGTGCTTTGTATCGGTATCTATTTTATAGGTAACCAAAATGAATAAAACTCTACGAATCGCAACATTTTACACTATTAATAAACATCACTGAGATGGTTAAAACACGAAGCACTCAACCAAAATAATTAACGAAAACCAAAATCGAAAATGGTAAACCTAAATCAATAACGAAATTATTGTCAACTGAAACAAAAAACAAAGTTTTGCACATGAAATATATTCACGTCTGAGCTATTTGTAAATAGAGGCTAATGACTTCATATCACTTGCCTTAGTATATATATATATATATCCCATAATGCAAATCACACACCCCTTTCAGGTAATGCAATGCATAATGTGAAGGGCCACTACGCAGACAGTTTGGTCTTTATTGAGTTCTCTTCAGTGGGAGCCAAATCTCGGAGAGATATTAAGGTTGAAGTAATGCAGAAGTCATATATATCTCATATACAAGTAGAAAAAATATGCTTGACCTTCTTAATAAAAATCTCTGTACGAGAGAAAGATGTAGAACGTTTTTTTACCTTGGGCGTAAAATACGTTAAAAATACCAAGAAATTTTATACTTGTTTTTAATCCTTTTCTCAAGTAAGCAAAATAAAGTTTTGTGCGTGAAATATATTCACATCTGAGCCTTCTATATTGAGGCTAATAAGACTCAGATGTGAATATATTTCACACATAAAACTTTATTTTTTTTACTTGGGAAAAGGATTAAAACCAAGTATAAAATTGCTTGGTATCTTTAATGTATTTAACACTTAAAGTAAAAAACTTTATATATATACATATATATAGAAAGATATTTACATCCACGAAATATCGGTATCACCGATGTTATATTTTTGTATTTATTCCCATTAAGGACACCCCCAATTGTTTGCAGACGTCTCGCGATTCCTAAAATTAAACACAATATACTAATGCTTCACTGTCCTCTTCACGAGGGTAATAAAGCATTAGTACTTCATGAAGAAGGCACTTTTTGACGAATAAATATTGCGTCACATTCGCGTTAATAGCCCAGATGTGCTTTGAAAATGCATACACTTTTGAGCCCTTCGAGAAGATGTAAAGAGGGTGCAGTGGGTCAAATTCTCAGCATTTTGGTATTTTTAAACTGCTGAGAAGGTGAGGCTGGATGAGCTAACATTTTGAGCTCATCCAGCAGCTAGCGGTTGTGATTGGCTATTGTGTCAACAAATTCAATTGAATGTTGTCACTTGTCATGAATTGAACGCTCTCCGTATCAGATGGCTGTATTACAAACAGCTGTTACACATGTTTTCTGGAACTGAAAATTTGAAAGTGAATGTTAGGAGAAAAATGCTAATTGTTTTTTTCTTTTGCTTGTGCAGTATATAGGGCCGGCTCTACAGACGGTGCAAGATTTGCATGGGGCTGCAAGTTTTTTTGGCACGGGTAAGTTGGCATAAACTATTTGAAGAATAAGGTAGAAGGGGCTGCAAAATATGCTACTGCATGGGGCGACTATACGAAAAATATGGGAGAAGGGGCGGCAAAATATGCTACTACACGGCAAAATTCATAGGGGGCTGCCCTGGCAGTATAGCATCTGTTGAGTTTGCAGTTTTTTAATGGTATAGACACACTTTTATTCTAGTCTTTGGAAACAACTGACAGTAAAAAAATCTATTCCTGAATAAAAATTAATATTCTGTGTATTATAAGACATTGTTGATCTACAACAAAATATCAGCATATGTGAGATTGATAAGACAGAATAACTGCTGATACTAAAAAAAAAATACCAATGAATGTAGGATTCCCGAAAGTGTGGATAATTCCGATAATGATCGGATGTTATGTATACTGAGTCTCAGTAAACAAAATAAAATTCTTGGAAAATGGAGCGAAATATACAACAAATTTTATGAGATGATTTGTTGCTCCATCCCACCATATTTATTCCTGCAATACTCTCTCTCTCTCTCTCTCTCTCGCTCTCGCTCTCTTCATAAGTTTCTTTTAATTATGCCATCATAAATTTACTTATTCATGTTTAGACTTTATAGGATCGTGCTATTCGCTCTACTCAGCAACTGATAGGACACACATACCACAAACGATAATTATTAATAATTCGTTTACCATTAACGAAAGTGTTTCTTCTCACACTTATTCCTTCTTATTCTTACGTCTTATAAATGATGGTTCAAACATGTGTTCATGTTTTTCTGATTTGAGAAAAAAATGTACATTACTGTTGTGAACAGAGACCAATTCACTTGTCCACTGTGTCTAGTAAGTCACTGAGTGAAGTGTGAATTGGTCTCTGTTTTAAACAAAAAAATATATTTTTAAAAGTTAAGTGTATGTAATTTAATATTATATTTCTTGTTAGTTTTATGATTTTTTGCTTTTAAACTGAAATAATTTAATTTAGGATTTTGGGATTAAATAATTAGTTGATTTTTAATAAAATATACCAGTCAATTTTTTATATATGAAATTGTGCGCTAAAAACTGTATTAATTTTGAATACTTTTTTTCCCCAAGAATTAAAGATCATTAAAATCGATGTAAAATGAAAATAATGTATTTATAGTTTACATCGACAAATAATTACATCAAAAAATGCTAAAAGACGTTTATTGATGAAATTATTTGGCTCCAAGCTTCCCCCCCCCCCTGCCTGGCAAATTTTCTGTAGACACATGCCCATGCATACGGTCAAACTGACAGGAAATTTGTAGCACGGGTTGCATAACCCACAGGACAGCACACCCAACCGAAATGGGCACACTACATCACTGATATATATATATGATCCAGTGGCGGCCGGTGAAAATTTTAAGTAGGAGTGCTGTATATACAAAAAAAAAAAAAAAAAAAAAAAAAAAAAACTTTTTTTCTTAATCAGTAACGAATTTATTAATAAATAAATTTACATATTAAAACATTGCTTTATTAAAAATATTTCATCCTCACCACGAACAAACACCAATAATAAAAGTTTTGTATCAACAGCATTGACATATGCAAACGAATATCGGAGTTAGATCACAGTGCATTTGTTTCGTGTAACGATAATTTAAAAAATATAATTCTTTTTTTTTTTTCAACTCTGACACTCATCATAATTCAGCCTTGGATCTATAATAAATAAATAATTATATGTTATTTAACAAAATAAAATAAGATTTACAAAAAAAAGTTCACCACGAACATGCACCAGTAATTAACGTTTCATATCTCACAGAAATAATGCTTGCAAGCATTAGATACACTGTCGCTTGGGCAGTATATATATATTATATATACACTGCCCAAGCGACAGTGTATCTAATGATGTAGCGTGCAATGACAACGCAAACGAATATCGGCATTAGATCGCAGTGCATTTGTTTCGTAATCTAAAGTGTTAATCGAATAATTCCAAATTGTTAACTATTCAATCAATGTCAAAACATAAGCTGTAACCTTGAACATATTGTATTGCATTTATGTAATGTTGTAAGCATTGTTATTATTTATAAACACAGACAAAATTTAATTTTTTCATTTTTTCCTTGGTGGTGCTGCAGTGTCGCAGTGCTTATGTGCAAGCTGCCACTGATATGATCATTAGTTACATTGACTCGGTGATTAGATATGTTCATCGTTTATTCATTGACTGAAACCAAGAAAATAGATAACAAGTTAATTTAATGGAGCACACCAGATGTTTCTTCAAAAATGACTTATTCAGGTGTGGTAACACTTAAAGCAAATTAAAAAAAACCCATAAAACATTGTGCCATTATAATAACAGACTTGTGAACTGAAGTTAAGTTTGAATTGTCATTATAGTCCATGCTGTAGTTCTATTGTTATGCAAATGCGAGCATATGAGTTCACACATACCAGTATCTAATGTCAGAACTATGCGAGTCAGATAGACTATAACTGAGGTTGCTGTTGATGTGAGAAGGATCTAGGAAAATTTCTTTGGATTCCACTATGCGCTGTTCCACTTCATCCTGACAAATATAAACGTTTGATGTCGCATTCCAATCTACTCCGTGTTCGCGGCCTTCATCGTTTGTGTTCACTGAAGATAAGACTTGATTTGAGAGTGCACTTGCTCTGATTCTATTGTATGAAATGTCTCTCTGATGTTCCCCTAGCCGTAGGAGGATTGACTTCTCAGTCAGGCCATAGAATGGACTATAACGACAATTCAAACTTAACTTCAGTTTACGTCTGATACTTTTCTCGATTTACATGGCAGACATCCCGCACAATCCAATGTCATCTATCATTGCCCTCTATGCTGAAGACACAGTAATAGTAACCAGATTTCTTTAACCACATATTGTCACCAAGAAACTGCATGAAAACCTGCTGAAATTAGAGCACTGGTCCTTTAATTGGAGATTGCATGTAAGCCCTCAAAAGATCACTGCCATGCATTTCACTAAAAATTCAATATCTCCTAAAGAAGACATCTTTTTATTTCATATAAAAATTCCCTGGAAAGCAGAAGCCAAATATCTCAGTGTACTGCTGGACAAAAAACAACCTTCAGCCCACATACAAACGCCTCATGTACAAAGGCATCAAAAGTCATAGCACAGCTCTTCCCTTTTATCAATAAGAATAGTAAACTAGATACCAAAATCAAATTGCTCCTCTACCAGTTGATGATTCGTCCCATTATTACTTATGCATCAGTAGTATTGTGGTCACATCTGACAACATCAAGATCAAGATAAGAAAAGGAATCGTGACGTGATTGGTTGTTGAGATGATGATGTAATTTTGTATGTGACGTCATGAGTTTGGGATGTTAGGAATTTTTCTGGGGAGAGCACCTGTGTGTGACGTCACGTTGTTTGTTTTGTTTGTGTATGGAATTATGGATGATGATTAGAGATAAGGATTCGTCTCGTGATTGGTGGTGCACTTCTGACAAGATCAAAATCAAGATAAGATAAGGAATCGCGACGTCAATGTTTGTTATTATCAGATGTAGATAAGTGATGTAATTTGTTAGTTGTAAATAAGTGACATTATTGTTTCGAATGGAAAAGGGAGATATATTAGTGGATAAGCATTCGTGTAGTGATTGCTGGGATACTGTGAACAAAATATTGGTAGGGTAAATGGGGAGAAGCGACATCTTGGATGTGTATTGTTATAAGTTGAAAATAAGTAAATGGTTTGCATATGACATTATGGGTGATGGATAGTGATAAGATAAATTTTGTAATGTTTGGAATTTCGCTGCAGCCCCCCCTTCTATCAGGGACATCACGTGGTGTGTTTGGCTCACGTATAGTATTGTGGGTTTTTTAGAGATACGAATCGTGACGTTATATGTTTTGAAATTTCTGGGGAACATTTGTCTCTCTCTGTGATATCACATGGTGTTTTGGTTTGGCTAAGGGATTGTGGGTGATATTTTTGAGATAAGATATCTTGAAATTTTCCCAGGGTGACACACATCTGTCATTGTTGTCATGTTTTGTCTTTGGTTGTCTATAGATAGAAAGAAATAACCCAAAATGTATTTTCCAATACATTTTGGGTTATTTCTTTCCTGTTAAAGGGTGGGAATTCTTAGGGTAGAGTCGTTATGGCGGCAGTGATTAGGCTTTTCTGAAAAATTTAATTAAACGCTAGTGTCCCTCAAACACACACACACACACACACACACACACACACACACACACACACACACACACACACACACACACACACACACACACACACACACACACACACACACACACACACACACACACACACACACACACACACACACACACACACACACACACACACACACACACACACACACACACACACACACACACACACACACACACACACACACACACACACACACACACACACACACACACACACACACATCAGACAAGAAAAGTCGCTAATGTATCCATGTCGATACTCTAATATGCACCCTATGATTATTCTTATGTAAAAAAAACTATTCAGTATTAGAATTATTCTTACGAAAACATACGAGCAGTGATTATGGAAATGACAATTATCAATTGTTATGTTTAAGTTTTAAAAAAATTAACTTACATTTCTTTCCAGAATTGGAACATCTTGGTACTATCTAGGTTTTCTGAATATTCTAAATTGTTGATTTTTCACATATATTCACAGCACAGAACACAAACACAACTGAAAATGCAGTTGACTTTTTCATTATAGTTTACTGGGGCTAACATATATTCACAGCGCAAAAACACACAAAACATAGGAGTTGAAAGATATTTCTGTAAATAACCAGAAAATAGAGTTGACATATAGTTTAAATTACCACCCGTTTGGTTCTGTTCGTTTTCTTGGAGATGACCAATTAATTTCCAATATTAGTTTTCGGTTCTCTTTTCAGATTATGGAACTATAGTTACTCATTTTGTATACAACTAATCACATCCTGTATTAGATGACGTTCATAAATTATAATTTCCCATGTTTTTTCTCGCATTTCTGGAGTTTCTCTGATTATCGACATCGTGGAAGAAAATTAAACACAGTGCTTGTCTTTCTGTTAATCTCATTTATTTCCAATATCAGTCTGTAGTTTAGTCTGTATGTATTAATCACATCCTGCAATATATCAGTTGCGGTATTGTTCAAAAGGCATAATTTTCCCACAGTTGGATGTTTCTCAAACACTTACATATGAAAGTGATTAGCAGTCACATGATTGTGATGCCACATATCCTAAAATTATTCATTCTTCATTAAGGATTTTATACACTTATTGTTTTCAAGTAGATGGCTTGTTTGTTTGTTTACATTTTATGTAGCTAGGAAACTGGAATTTATTTCGAATGAATATTAGCTCTGTAATATATATACTTTCTTAATTTCTATGTTACCTTTTATTTGACTGCAATATTATTAACAAATTGTATTTACTGAATCTAACATACAGAAATTAAATAAAGTGAAAAAGACAGTATTGTTTTTTCTCTTCTTCTGATTTCACACGATTGTGCTGATGTTCATAGTGTATGATTTCCCACTGGTGCTTACGTATAATTCACGTGATTTTTCTCCATGTGGCATTTCAAAACAAGTTGAACTGTGGTTTTTACATCATTCAATTATGTAAAACTCATTTCCGTTAGTGCAAATTGACTGTTGTCCTCTCAGTCCAACATTTATTTCACAGTAGGGATATATATATATATATATATATATATATATATATATATATATATATATATATATATATATATATATATTAGGATAACCAAGTAATTTTTCTCCATGTGGCATTTCAAAACAAGTTGAATTATTACACTTACATATATATATATATATATATATATATATATATATATATATATATTAACACAATTATTATATTAGATATTCTTTCCAATACAAATAAATAATTATTTATTCTTATTTCTAACGAAAATTATCTCAGAAAGAAAGAAAGAAAGAAGAAAAAAAATGTTTACCCTCAAATAAATACTTATGATCACAACAAACAAGAAATTCATCAGCTGTTTCAAAGGTTTGAAATTCATGCAAATAATGTATTCATCATTTAGTATCATTTAAATGAAGAACGGGTCAGGCTATTAAGTTCTTTAATGTTTTTTTTTATTTCTCTTCCAATGACGAATATTATTTGATATATGGTGTTGATTCACTTGATTTTATCTGCATAGTGCGATGCCTTTTTTCTACAGCAATGTTTTAAAGAGTTTTAGTAACGTGTTGGTTTAAAACATCTACTATCTCTGTAAAATAACCAAATTCTAACAGTATTGTGACTTTTCAGAATTTTAGTGGAGAAAATTTCACCTAAAATTTTCTCCATTAAAAGTCTGGCTATTAATTTAATACCTGATTAACCCTTTTGCTTTCAAGAGTTGACAGTTTCTTGAAATATTTGAAGGCTTGCATGAACAAATAAGACTTTTAATTCACTGAATCAAAAAAAAAGTCTGGTTAGTTTGTGGCATGAAATTTCACAAGGAAAAAAAAATTATTGTCGTTCTTAAATTTGTATAACACATCAACGACATCAAATTTGTTCACTAAAATTTACACATTTTATTTGAGTGAAATATTATTTACAAATTGTATTTACTGAATCTAATATACTGAAAATAAATAAACGAAAAATACTATCTATTTTTTTTGTTCGTTAATGTTCTTATTGTTAAATTTGCACTGTTGTTCAAAGGTTCTTCCCATGCTTGTGGATTTGTCATCATGTTGTTTTTGACAATCTGACACTCATCTGAAAGTTAATTTTTAATTTGGTGATCATTGGGAATTTATTACTATAGTAAAATTAAGGGTTGCATATTTATTTTTTTGAAATCAATACATATATTTCTGAGCATTATTAAAAAGCACAGAATCTTTCGTTATGTTTTAAAAAGCATTTAATAGTACACGTTATGTTTTCACCTTTTGGACATCCAAATTTATTTAACCTCGCTACCGGCCAAGACTTCTATAGACGTCAAGTTTATCATGGATGCGAAGTACATATTAAAATTTTAATACCATTGATATTACATTGAAATATGTGATGGATACGAAGCATATGCATATCTGTATTTGATCCATAATGGCCGGTGAGGTGGTTAAATCAAGAACAGGCCTTCATATCAAAAAAAAAAATCAGCTAACGCCTTTTTATTCCCGTATACGGGAGTAGGCGAGGCCATTTAGCCCTATCTAACTTTTGGAGACTGAGTGGGCAGTTCAATCTCCACTGGTACCCAATCAGAGACAGATGGCCCAAGGCTATCACTAATTAAGAGGTACGCAGTGAAGAGAGACGGCTCAAATGTGCCGCCATCTCGTGGTCCCTAATCCTACCACAATATATTTAATGTCTGAAAAATAATGTGGGTTCTACGGTCGATTTTCTTGAGTTTACAGGACGAAAAACCCGAGTTTCCGGCAGGAAAAACCTGCTTGCCCGTGCCAGAGATCGACTAACTCGGGAACCGGTCGAAAAAAGGCTTAGAAAAATTTCCTCTAGTCGCCGACTAGACTCGAAACCAAGCCTTCCTTCGTGCGGCCAAGCGCGGTAGTATGCAAACGCCACATCCACTGAGCTACACAGGCTCCAGGCCTTCATATTAATCTCGTTAATATTTTTGATTTTTCTGTTCCTTTGGTAAGTAATATTTGATATTTGCATGTTGATTCTATCATCCAATTTCTTAGTTTGTCCAGAGATAGTGAACCAATTTCCCACTTCAGCTGATGGTTATATTTTATTAACCAGGAAATCTGTTTTTTACTGTTTCAGGTAATTCTTTCCAACTATAAGGTTATTTTGTCATTGCATATCTTACAGTAATTCCATCAGAAATACGTATTTCTTTAGGAAATAAATTTGAAGTCTTATTCAAAAGAAATTGTATGTCAATTATAGCAATGATAACCAAAAATTCGTATTTTTCACCCACTGTAGATTTTTGCATATTCGTTTTCCTTCATTCTTCTTCTTCTTCTTACATTACTTCATATGGCACCACAAATAAATAGTTATTAATTATTATTATTATTTCACTGATTATCAGCTCTAATCTTATATTTTATGTTAACTTTCTGTTACAAAATTCTGAACAATTAGAACTTTTCACATAGAAACTTTCAAAGAATTCTATGGCTCACCCATTATTTTTACATTACCAAACACAAAACACCACAACACAATAGAGCAGCTGCAGTGGATCAACGATTACCTTACATCCAAAGCCACTCAACTCTATCGTTTTTTCTTTTAGTACTGTTTACCCTTACTATGCCCTATCCTGATCGTTCATTCAAAAATTAACCTTTTGTGCAGATGAATGAACGATGTGTTTTCACACGCTCTTGGATATACTGTTTATGTGTTTTTATCTTATTTTCTGTGGGGAAAGGTAAAATTTGTATTTGTGTTATCTGGAGAGTACAAACATTTTTTCTATACCAAACTTTAAGAGTTAAGTCACGTTTTGGGTTAATTATCTGTTGTCTCTCTGTAAAACAACCAAATTCTACCAGTTTCGATTTTCGATAATGTGAACGAATTGTTTTCAGATAACTCAAACAATGTCAATGGGTAGCATTAGACAATTTCTAAAATAATCAATTACATGGATGTCAGTTTTCAACACTTTTATTTCCCATTCCTGGCATTAATTTCACAGTAGTGATTTTTTTTACAATAATGAAACAGAATTGCATTAAGGTGTAAAGTTGTGGATTTAAATATCAATTTATAATCAGAAAAATGAGTAAAAATTCACTGTGGAAAAACACAAAATCAAAAGCACACATTTTTGTTCATTTAAGTTTGCAAATGCATATTTTATTTTGCTGAAATACTATTTACAAGTATATTCACAGAGAAAAATTCGAAACATGTAATTACAGAAAAACATTTAGTTTACACTCTTAACATTTTCCAAAGAGTTCAATGAATAAAATTTTTGTTACTCACTATTTCTTGGTTACATTACATCAAAATAGCTGGTCATGCAAAAGAGTTTTTAAATCAGATACCATGGTAAACCATACATACATACATTTGATATTGTGTCAGTCTGGAAATGACACCATGCTTCCCTAAACATTCTGTGTATTCCATATCCCAGAAACTCAGCATTATCCATATGCTCAAAAAAAGAGCTATATATTGTACTACAGACCCTTGTGTCCTACAAGTAGATTTAATGAAAATACCCAAAGATCTATTCCTAAATGGCTACCCTACAAGAATCATCAAAAAGATTCTCTTTAGTGATATACTGTAAAGACAACGAGATGAAAACCAATACATCAGCTCTATAACAATTCCATTTGTTAGTGCCATATCCGGAAAATTAGCTCTTGTTCTAAAACGATATAATATCAGAGTAACCTTCAAACCTATTGAGACCATTTAAAAGTTTATAAGATCACTGAAAGATAGCCATCTTTTCTACAAATACTCTGGAGTTTACAGCATACCTTGTTCTTGTGGTATTAATTACATCGGACAGACATGTAGAAGTTTTGATACAACAAAGAAAGTACACATAGGCTATGTAAGGAATAACAGACAGGATATATCAAGCCTTTCTTCACACTTTGCCTCTACTAACCATAATATTGAATGGAATATGAGTGATATGCCCTACGTAGAAGACAACTACCATTCCAGAACATTTAAAGAAGCTGCTACATTGCCCATTCAACAGATAACTTAAATAAGAATCAGTGCCTAATCTTACCAGATATATGGAAAACTCTAATCAGATCATTTAACCAAAAAAAATGAACTTTCATGAAACTTACATTAAATATCTCAACAAATAAAATGTTGTACTTATGACATGCTTATTATATCATTGTATCATGCACAGTGATAACTTTATATAATTTTTAGTATTGTCAGTTAGTTTCCTAGTTTTTGTTACTTTCTATTGCTTACCAGTGTATTCCTTTGAAAATGCTGACAGATATCAGGATAGGGCATAGTAAGGGTAAACAGTACTAAAAGAAAAAACGATAGAGTTGAGTGGCTTTGGATGTAAGGTAATCGTTGATCCACTGCAGCTGCTCTATTGTGTTGTGGTGTTTTGTGTTTGGTAATGTAAAAATAATGGGCGAGCCATTAAATTCTTTGAAAGTTTCTATGTGAAAAGTTCTAATTGTTCAGAATTTTGTAACAGAAAGTTAACATAAAATATAAGATTAGAGCTGATAATCAGTAACATAATAATAATAATTAATAACTATTTATTTGTGGTGCCATATGAAGTAATGTAAGAAGAAGAAGAAGAATGAAGGAAAACGAATATGCAAAAATCTACAGTGGGTGAAAAATACGAATTTATGGTTATCATTGCTATACTTGATGTACAATTTCTTTTGAATAAGACTTCAAATTTATTTCCCAAAGAAATACGTATTTCTGATAGATTTATTGTAAGATATGCATTGACAAAATCACCTTGTAGTTGGAAAGAATTACCTGAAACAGTAAAAAACAGAATTCCTGGTTAATAAAATATAACCATCAGCTGAAGTGGGAAATTGGTTCACTATCTCTGGACAAACTAAGAAATTGGATGATAGAATCAACATGCAAATATCAAATATTACTTGCCAAAGGATCAGAAAAATCAAAAACATTAACGAGGTTAATAGGGATGCTTGTTCTTAATTTACATGAAATTGGATGTCGAAAACGTGAAAATGTAATGTGTACTTTTTAATGCTTTTGGAAACATAACGAAAGATTCGGTGCTTTTAATAATGCTCAGAAATATATGTATTGGTTTCAAAAAAAGAAATATGCAACCCTTAATTTTACTATAGCAATGAATTCCCAACGATCACCAAATGAAAATTAAATTTCAGATGAGAGTCACATCGTCAAAAACCACATGATGGTATTTCCACAAGCATGGGAAGAACCTTTGAACAACAGTGCAAATTTAACAATAAGAATATTAATGACCAAAAAATAGACTGTAATTTTCACTTTATTTATTTTCTGTATGTTAGATTCAGTAAACGCAATTTGTAAATAATATTTCATTCAAATAAACTGTGTAAATTTAAATGAACAAATTGGGTGTCGTTGAAGTGTTATACAAGTTTAAGTAAGACAATGACATTTTTTCCCTTTGTGAAATTTCATGCCACAAACTAACCAGAGTTTTTGACAAACCACAAACTTTTTGACTCAGTGAATTAAAAGTCTTATTTGTTCATGCAAGCCCTAAATATTTCATGAAACTGTCAACTCTTTGAAGCAAAAGGAAAAATCGGTTATTAAATTAATAGCCAGAATTTTAGTGGAGAAGATTTCACCTGAAAAGTCACAATACTGTTAGAATTTGGTTATTTTACAGAGACTCATTAGATATTTTAACCCAACATCTTACTAAAACTCTTTAAAAGATTGCTATAGAAAAAAGGTATCCTAGTGTGCAGATAAAATCAAGTGAGTCAGCATGCATATATCAAAAGAGAAATAAAAAAAAACAATAAAGAACTTAATAGCCAGACCCGTTCTTCATTTAAATGATACCAAATGATGAAAACAATATTTGGATTAATTTCAAAACTTTGAAAAAGCTGATGAATTTCTTGTTTGCGTGAACATAAATATTTTTTGAGGGTAAAAAATTTTTTTTCTTCTTTCTTTCTTTCTTTCTGAGCTAATTTTTATTTGAAATAAGAATAAATAATTATTTATTTGTATTGGAAAGAATATCTAATATAGTAATTGTGTTATAATATATATATAAATATCCCTGTTGTGAAATAAATATCAGGCTGAGAGGACAACAGTCAATTTGGACTAACATAAATGAGTTTTACATAACCGAATGATGTAAAAACCATAGTTCAACTTGTTTTGAAATGTCACATGGAGAAAAAGCACGTGAATTTTACGTAAGCACCAGTGGGAAATCATACATTATGAACATCTGTGCAAATGTGTAATCAGAAGAATAAGAAAAAAAAAATACTGCCTGTTTCACTTTATTTAATTTCTGGTTATTAGATTCAGTAAACACAATTTGTTAATAATATTACTGTCAAATAAAAGGAAACATAGAAATTAAGAAAGTATATATATATTACAGAGCTAATATTCATTTGAAATAAATTCCAGTTTCCTAGCTACACAAAATATAAACAAACAAACAAGCCATCTACTTGAAAACAATAAGTGTATGAAATCTTTAATCAGGAAGGAATAATTTTAGGATGTGTCATCACAATCATATGACTGCTAATCACTTTCATATGTAAGTATTTGAGAAACATCCAACTGTGGGAAAATGATACCTATTGAACAATACTACAACTCATATATTACAGGATATGATTAATACAAACAGACTAAACTACAGACTAATACCAGAGATAAATGAGATTAACAGAAAGGCAAGCACTGAGATTACTTTTCTTCCATGATGTCGGTAATCAGAGAAGCTCCAGAATCGCAAAAACAAATCGTGGTAAATTATAATTTATGAACGTCATCTAATACAGGATGTGATTAATTCTATACAAAATAAGTAACTATAGTTCCATAGTCTGAAAAGGGAACCGAAAACTAAGACTATAAATTAATGAGTTATCTTCAAGAAAACGAACAGAATCAAAAGGGTGGTAATCTAAACGAGGTGTCAACTCTATTTTCTGGTTATTTACAGAAATATCTTTCAACTCCTCTGTTTTGTGTGTTTTTGTGCTGTGAATATATGTTAGCCCCAGTAACCTATAATGAAAAAGTCAACGCATTTTCAGTTGTGTTTGTGTTCTGTGCTGTGAATATATGTGAAAAATCAACAATTTAGAATATTCAGAAAACCTAGATAGTACCAAGATGTTCCAATTCTGGAAAGAAATGTAAGTTAATTTTTTTAAAACTTAAATATAATACTTGATAATTATAATTTCAATAATCACTTATCGTATGTTTTGGTAAGGATAATTCTAATACCGAATAGTTTTTTTTCATAAGAATAATAATAGGGTACATATTAGAGTATCAACATGGATACATTAGCGACTTTCCATTTCTAATATGTGCATGTGTGTGTGTGTGTGTGTGTGTGTGTGTGTGTGTGTGTGTGTGTGTGTGTGTGTGTGTGTGTGTGTGTGTGTGAGAGAGAGAGAGAGGGACGCCAGTATATAATTAAATTATTCAGAAAAGTCTAATCACTGCTGCCATCACGACTCTACCCTAAGAATTCCCACCCTTTCACAGTAAAGAAATACCCCAAAATGTACTGGAAAATTATTACACCCATCTATAGACAACCAAAGACAAAACATGATGACAATGATGGATGTGTGTATCACCGTGGGAAAATTCCAAGATATCTTATCTCAAAAACATCGCCCACAATTCTATAGGCAAACCAAAACACCATGTGATATCACAGAGAGACATATGTTCCCCAGAAATTTGCAAAGACATAAAGTCACGATTCTTATCCCTAAATATCACCCACAATACTATACGGGAACCCAACACACCACGTGATGTCCCTGATAGAAGGGGAGGGCCCCCAGCGAAAAAAATTTCCAAACATTCCAAAATTTATCTTATCACTATCCATCACCCATAAATGCCATACACAAACCATTTACTTATCTACAACTCATAACAATACACATCCAAGACACTGACGTCGCTTCTCTCCATTCACCCTAACCCTATTTTGTTCATAGTATCCCACCAATCACGACAGAATTCTTATCCACTAATATACCTCCCTTTTCCATTCACAACAATAACGTCACTTATTTACAACTAACAAATTATGTAACTTATCTACATGTGATAATAACAAACATTCACATCATGATTCCTTATCTTATCTTGATCTTGTCAGAAGTGCACCACCAATCACGAGATGGATCCTTATCTCTAATCATCACCTATAATTCCATATGCAAACAAAACAAACAACATGACGTCACACACACAGATGCTCCCCAGAAAAATTCCTAACATTCCAAACTCCTGACGTCATACACATAATGACGTCCTCATATCAACAACCAATCACGTGACGATTCTTTATTTTATCTTGATCTTGTCAGAAGTGACTACAATACTACTTGCGTCCCCTGCCTGGAGCCACACTTCAAGCACAAATAACCTTAAACTGCAGAGAGTGCAAAACAAATGCCTATGGATGATTTAAATGCGCCATGGTATATCTGAGATGTTCAACTTCATCGTGACACAAATAGCCCTTATATCAACTCTTTCCTGCAATCTTTAGCAGTGAAGTTATTTTCAAAATCGTCTTCACATCCAAATTAACTAATTCAACAAGCAGCAAACTATGACGAAATGGATTTCTCCAAATATAGGAGATCTATGGCCATCCGAGTTCCTAACAAGGATCTATAACTCGCACCCACTTGGGCAGAACACTTAGCTCATAAAGGTTCCCCTACACAGTAACCTTATCAGATAGCAGGGATTATAAAAGCATTTTGCTTCACCCTTATAGACAGTAACGTTTTCCGGAATATCATAAAATAATCGTAAAAAAGAAATGGATTAGAAAGAGGACACACAATAATTGATACATCACATGAGAAGCTGAAAAATGAAAGAATCATTGTAAATGACAGTCTCGTGTGTGCTGAATTTTGTATCTCAAAACATTCACAGGATTCGTGAGACAATATTAGAAATTTAAAGAAGAATCAATGAAAGCGTGCTTCAAGTGGCACAACAACACCGACTGCTGTGCACAAACTCTAAAATAAGATCGAAAATAAGAACCTCTGGAAGCCATGGGATGAAGACAATTAAGTATTTTCGCTTAATAGAAGAGAGTGTGAGGAATTGTTATAGAGAGAGGGTGTTAGAAAGGTTTTCAGATGGACTGGAAAGTGTACAAGATTGGTGGAAACATAATTCAAAAGTAATCCTGAGCTGTGCAATCGAGGTGCTTGGTGAGACATCTGGAAAGATTAGAGAGCAGAAGGAGGATAAGTAGTGGAATAATAATATATAAGAAGCAGTGACAGCTAAGAGGAAGGCAAAGAAGAAGTGGGATGAGTCAAGAGTGGAAGAGGATGGAGAGGTGTACAGAGAGAGAGAAAGCAAGAAGCCAAGAGAGTTGTGGCGAAGGCCATGGCATATCAAGATCTGTATGATCAATTAGAAACAAAGGAAAGACAGAGAAAAATTTACCAACTAGCGAAATGTAGAAATAAAGCAGCAAAGGACATCTTACATGGGAAGCAGATCAAAGACGCTGAAGGAAGAGTATTATGGAGGGATGTGGATATAAGAAACAGATGGAAAATATACTTTGAGGGACTTTTGAATGAGGAAAATGCAAGGACTCACAGAGGAGATGGGCAGCCTTCTGAGGGGATGGTGCAGAACATCAGTAGAGTGGAAGTGACGGAGGCCATGAAGAGGATGAGGAATGGAAAATCGGTGGGGCCCCTGACAGAATTCCAGTGGAGGCATGGAAGGCACTGGAGGAAGAGGGAATTGACCTGTTGTGGGACCTGTTCATGAAAGTTTGTCAACAGGAAAATATACCCGAGGAATGAAGGGAGAGTACTCTTGTCCCCATCTACAAGGGTAAAGGGAATACACAAGACTGTAAAAATTACAGAGGAATAAAGTTGATGTCCCACACAATGAAAATCTTAGAAATGGTTCTTGATGGAAGATTGAGGAAAGAGGTGGAGATTGCAAAGGAACAATTTGGCTTCATGCCTTGTAGATCAACAACAGATGAGATCTTTGGGTTACGGCAGATGATGGAAAAGTTTCGAGAGAGAGAGAGAGAACGGGAATTACATCTGGCATTTATTGATCTGGAGAAAGCATACGATAGAGTGCCAAGGCAAGAAGTCTGGAGGTGTCTGAGGGAGAAGAACGTTCCAGAGAAATATGACAGGTTGGTCAGGGAGATGTACAGAAATGTGAAGACAAGTGTTCGGACCTGTCTAGAACAAGTGGAGAGTTTTCAAGTAACAGTTGGCTTGCATCAAGGGTCAGCATTATGTCCGTTTCTGTTTAATATTGCGATGGAAGTGGTGACGGAGGAAGTGAGAGAAGATGCGCCCTGGACAATGTTGTATGCAGATGACATTGTGCTGTGTGCAGATTCAAGAGAAGAAACGGGAACTAAACTGGAAAGATGGAGAAAAGTACTGGAAGAGAGGTATGAGACTGAGCAGAACTAAGACAGAGTAAATATGTTGCACAGTGGGCGGCGGCCAGGAGACAGATCTGGAGCTGGAAGGAAATGTCATCAGGAAGGTCATAAACTTTAGATACTTTGGTTCAACAGTGGAAGAAGATGGAGGAGCCGTGAAGGAAGTGGGATGCACGATACAAGCGGGTTGGAGGAACTGGAGGGAGATGGCTGGAGTGTTATGCGATAAGAGGGTGCCGAACAGTCTGAAAGGCAAAATCTATAGGATAGTAGTGAGGCCAGCTATGACATATGCTATAGAAACTGTGGCCCTGAGGAAAAATAACATCAGCAGGGCAGGATGGAAGTAGCAGAGATGAGAATGCTTAGGTGGATGTGCGGTGTAACCAGAAAGGATCGTCTGAGAAATGACTATGTGAGAGGAACAGTGAAAGTTACGAACTTAGGAGCGAAGATACAGGTGGTAAGGTTGAGATGGGTTGGTCATGTGATGAGGAGGGAGGACGAATATGTGGGAAGAGGGTCATGCAGATGGATGTGCATGGAAGGAGGAAGCGTGGGCGGCCAAAGAAGAGATGGAGGTAGCTGGTAGAAGAGGACTTGAGGATGAAGAACTTGGATGTGGTGACAGCCCAAGACAGGAGGATGTCGAGGAGACTAATCATCAACAGTGACCCCCACTTAAGTGGGAGAAGCTGCCGAGGAAGAAGTGAAAGCGCGCTTCTCCCTAAATTTAAAGAAATCAATGAAACCGAGAACATTATTCTACTTTTAAGCCGACAAAAAAAGGTAGTCGGAATATTTTAGTTACTATTAAGTTAAATCGTAGTTTATGTTTTATGTAGGTGTATGACTGTGTTATTTAGTTTGTACGTAAACCTTGTAATTTTGTTTAAATACAGTATGGCACAAAGACATCAGTGCTATGTAATTTCGCTTTAATTGATCTTGTGCACTACAGTGTGTGTGTGTGTGTGTGTGTGTGTGTGTGTGTGTGTGTGTGTGTATGTGTGTGTGTGTGTGTGTGTGCGTGCGTGCGTGCGTGCAGTGGCGCACTCAGGGAGGAGGGTCAAGGGGTCCAGGACCCCAAAAGAAAAAGGAAAGAAAACACTAGAAAATTTTTTAAAAATCTTTTCCTAGCTAAAATTCATTTTTTTATTTATGTTGTGTCGTGTCTTCTATTTCTATACTACTTATGAATTAGCGGTCACATAAGGTGGGAATGCCCTATAGCTCTAGGGGATCACGGCCGCTGTGAATGCAAGGCGAACGAAGCAGTGCTTGGGCGGACCGAGCGCTACTTCGTTTGTCCGAGCTGGGCCAAAGGAGATCACGGGTTTTATGTATTGGCGATCATTGCAGATACTCAGTCATAGGTCGTATGCAATGCGTAGTGTGTATTCTCAAATCGTCTATCGGCCCCCTCCAAGATTAAATCCTGAGTGCACCACACTGTGTGTGTGTGTGTGTGTGTGTGTGTGTGTGTGTGTGTGTGTGTGTGTGTGTGTGTGTGTGTGTGTGTGTGTGTGTGTGTGTGTTTGTGTGTGTGTGTGTGTGTGTGTGTGTGTGTGTGTGTGTGTGTGTGTGTGTGTGTGTGTGTGTGTGTGTGTGTGTGTGTGTGTGTGTGTGTGTGTGAGTGTGAGTGAGAGAGAGAGAGAGAGAGAGAGATGTATTCGTCTTGAAAGGTAAAGAATATATATATGAAAGGAGAGCAAAACTGGTCAGCGACTGTATATTAAGTGTGTAGAGAATGAATGCCATTCGGATGGAGAAAACTAAACAAGTGTTACTAGAGTTAGGCAGTATCCACCTTATTCTATGAAAATATAAATGTCGAATTTAATGTTGAACATGCTTCGATGGAAATATAGGATAAAGAAATGGACCAAAATAAGGAACTAGCGCTCCTACACATTATCCTTTACAGGATAAAGCGTAAAATCGAAAACTTGCAGAACCGGCAAGAGATTAGCAGGGTTGAGAAGGTAAAGAAGCAGGTGGTTGGAGGAAAGAATCCATATTACATACAAAAACAAACGAAAAAAAAAGGTGATGAAAAATTAATGTACAGAGAATATGACCAGAGGAGTACTTATTGAAAGTATAACAAAATCATGTTTCCCTGGTGCAAAAAAAAAACATTAGTCATGCCATGCAAATGCAGAAAGGTAAGGCGAATGAACTAATTGTCTTGATTAGCGTTAATATGGCAGGTTACTTACAATCTGAGAAGTGAAAAGTATCCTGTGAGGGAGGATGTGAAGGAGATGTTGGTCGAAGCGAAGCCAAAGAGAACAGTAAGAATTTGAAGATTGTAAGTGACCTGCCACACTATGATAGAGGTAAATTGAGGAGGACAGGGAACAAATACAAATCCTTCTTGCATCGGAGAGAGAGAAGGATTGGATTTGTATAACGTTGATGGTCTATATCTAGAGAGAGAGGTTTGTTCACTGAGCATTATGAAGTGCAAATTCAGGAAAACTTAAGCAATTAGGGGTGGATATATGGTGAGTGTGAAATGACTGACTAGTGCGGAATATCTCAAGCAAAAATATTGAATAGGACAGTAAATCAGGAAGTAAAGATGACCGGGGACCTAAACAGACACTTTAGTTTCTATGTATTAATGCCAGAAGAATCAGGAACAAGAAGCAGGTGTTTCTGGCACTGGTTAGTGCAAACCTCGCCAACCGTTATATGCATTAATTGGACTTGGCTAGCAGATGATAATTATAGGGATAAAATGTGAAGGGTTTATTATTTTTAGGGGAGATGGAGAAGATAGGTTGGGGAGAAGTGAGACTGCTGATGATACAAAGATGAAATGCAGCTAAAAATAATAGGAGGTAAATGGGAGGATGGTTGTTTATTGGAAGCTGTCCGATGTGAGATCAAGGCAAATAAGACAAAATATACGGTTAGTAGCTACTATAGGCCATTTGGTTCCAGGGATAATCTGGAAGACATGTATCAGAAAATTAGTACAGTGAGTGCAGTGGAATGATTATTATAGGAGACTTCGACTATGGAGACACACACACACACACACACACATTGGAAGAAAGAAAAATCACATGGTAGGAAGAAAATAAAACATATACACCTACTGAGATATAACTACTTGGTCAACATGATGCAAGTTATTTGGGTATGAGAATATTGTATCTGAAAAATACTCTCGTACCCGTAGAAAGTGACTATGCAGTCTTGACTTGGGAAATTGCAAAACATGAAGAATATTCTGTTAAGAATATAACAATGATAAAAATAGAACTGCAATGCAAGTGACTGTAACAAACACAAAGGAAAGACTGAAGCCTGTGCCATGGCATAAAGCCCTGCAAGGAAAAGATGTTAATAGTGCACGGGAGATAGTTAAAGGGCATCTACAAAAAACAATGTGAAATTGTATACATTAGGTAAGGAAGGTAATTCAGGTAAAAGTTAGATCAATAGTATAATTAAACATGAGTTTAAAAAATTGTTGAGGTTATATAAAATAGAAAGGTGACCATCAAGATCATGAACACTACAAAAGTTGAGCAAGAAAAGTGACCAGCACATAGGAAGAATGACTATGGAAGAATAACCTTAATGAGTGCTCATGGTCAGGAACTGAGAGAGACGCGGATAAAATAGTTGTGTTATTTACTGACAATTTTGCAAGAGTGTATATCATTCAAGTGAGGTTCATGCAGTGACAAACATTGATGTGGAAACAGAGGTGGATGAATTGGAAGTTCTCAGGATAATGTAAAATCTTAATGTAAATACAGCTATGAGATATCAGCTCGCGTTTTGCGAGAATGTGCAAGGTAACCCGCAATGCCTCTGACTATGTTCTTTAAATCATGTCTCAGTTTTGGAAGAGTTCCAAGAATCGGAAAGAGGGAAAATAATTCTATTGTTTTAATAAGAAAGCAGTTGCAACTTATTGTCTAACCAGTATACAGGGTGATTCAGAACTTTTGTGCCAAACTTTAAGGGGTGATAGAAAACACCCCAAAACAAGCACTTTTCTTCATACAATGCATGGTCCGAACTCAAGCGGTGAAGCGCTAGAGGGCGCTTTCCAGATAAGCGCTGGATTTTGCAGTCGTCGTTATTTCTACCGTTGAGTACAAAAAGCATACATCCTTTTACAAATCAGAAGTGTGAGGACGCCACATGTTACAGAGGAAATTCTATGTAGGGTTGCAGATCGTCCCGAATGTAGCAAGCGAGCAATTTCCCATGCCGTGCGTGTGTG
Source organism: Typopeltis vanoorti (assembly GCF_054136105.1). Lineage (NCBI taxonomy): Eukaryota > Metazoa > Arthropoda > Arachnida > Uropygi > Thelyphonidae > Typopeltis > Typopeltis vanoorti. Next base: position 59,946,569 of record NC_143549.1, on the reverse strand, counting down.
TCCCAATCGACGGTGTGACGAGTTCTACGAGACGAACGATTACACCCCTACCATGCACAGAGGGTGCATGCCTTGACACCTGCAGATTACCGACCTCGTGTGGATTTTGTACAGTGGTTCCTGACTTTGATGCTCATATCTTATTCACTGACGAATGAACCTTTACACGTGAGGGCATTTTTAATACCCACAATTATCATGTGTGGGCGAGCAGAAATCCGCACGCATCACGTCCACATTCGTACCAGTGGCGTTTCTCCATAAATGTTTCTGCCTGGAATCCTACATGACAATTTGATTGGCCCATACCTTCTGCCAGCACGACTGAATGGGAGAATGTACCTCGTATTTTTACGAGGTCTTGCCAGAATTAATGAACCCTGTTCCAGCAAACTTCAAACATGTATGTGGTTCCAACACGACGGAGTGCCAACCCATGTGCGGAACGCCTTAGTTGCAACATTTCCAGGACGATGGATTGTTCGGGGTGGTCCCATCGCTTGGCCGCCATGATCGCCCGATCTCTTATGTCTGGACTTTTTCCTATGGGGCCATATGAAAAGCCTGATCTACATAGCCCCCATCGATTTCAATGAGGATCTTATTGCCAGGATTTCTATTGCCGCTGCCGCTGTACAAGAAATGCCTGTGTGTTCGCCAATGTACGCCAATCACTACCTCGAAGGTGTGGAGCCTGCATTAATGTTGGCGGTCGCTCTTTTGAGCGGTTTCTGTAATTTGTTGAATAAAATTCATTAATTTATATTCTGTAATTTCTGCAATTGTTTCAAATCTCCTCTGTCATTCTTATGTTTCTTCATTTCCTGACACAATAGTTGCTAACCCCTAGAACTTCACCGTTTGAGTTTGGACCATGCATTATATGACGAAAGGTGTTTGTTTAGGTCGGTTCTATCACCCCTTAAAGTTTGGCCCAAGAGTTCTGAATCATCCTGTATGTGAGAGGAGAATACAGGACAAAGTAGATGAGTAGTGGTGTCTTCAAGGTTCCCTACTGGGATCAGTACCTTATTTTTGTACATAAATTATATAAGAAATATACAGTATTATTATTATTATTATACAGGCACCTCCATGAAGGATCCCGTATAATAATGATAATAATATAATTCTTGAAGTACTTTATAACCTACTACACATAGTTACCTTACCTTGAAATTATAAAACATGAACAAGAACTCTTTTCAAATAACTAGTCATTTTATCAGTTTGCATTGAAGATTTTTGCCAGTTTTGTTTAAAAAATGTAATAATAAAATGATATCGTAGGCGATAAATAATTTCTTAAAAAAATCGAAAACAGCTAAGGCTTTTTATTCTTTTATAGGGGATAGGCGAGACCGTTTCTGCTTTATCCATCTTTTGGAGATTGAGTGGGCAGTTCAGTCTTTACCGTTAGCAAATCAAAAATAACCGGATCAAGATATTCACTAATTATAATTTTCACTCGATGAAGACACAAATGTCACCATCTTCAGAAGTATGTTATTATCTGAAATAGTATGGATTCAACGGTCGATTTAATTCAGTTTACTGAAGGTATAGAGAAAGTTCTTCAACTCAGCGGATAGAATCGAACCTATGCATTCTTCGGGCATTCCAGCACAGAAGAAGCAAAACGTCACTTTTAATCAGCTGTCCAGGCCTCGGATAATTGTTTTATTTATTTATTTTGAGGAATTCTTATTGTCTCCCTCCTTAACAGCTGATGTCCCGTTTTAGTTTTGAATTATGGACATAGTCCTTAGGTGATCAAGTAATCAGTGTTTTCAGTTTGTAAGCAGTTTATTTTCCTCGAAGACGCTAGTAGAAGTAACTAGTTTGAATAACTTGTTTTTACGTAGGGGATGAACATATTTTATGGATTAATTTTGAATTTCCAATAGCCTGATATTAGTGAGATTTTCAGTATGTTAAAGTTACCTTCTTGGTACATTTTAGAGTTAATTTTAATAGAGTGGTATCAAAAGCTATCCGTGCAATTTAAATATAGATTTTTCATAAGGCAATTTGGAAAGAGTTGAAAATATGACTAGTCGTAGTATACAATATGCAATCGACCTCTCAAATGCTCTTGTCATAAAATGGAGTCAGATTAGTGAAATAATAGCATTGTCAGAAAAAGCCAAAAAGCCTGTAGATATACAAAACAGAGCTTTATTCAAGCCGGTTTTAAAAATAACTTCGTTATTTGTTCTTGCATGATAACATGCTGATTAACCTGCATGATTTCAGCTTTTTCTGAAATATTATTGCCATCTCAAACAGAAAGTAGAAACAAAAGTAGAAAGAACTCTTAATGAGTCTCTGTTATCTAGAATGTTTATACCCACCATCAATAAACGTAGCTTTATAACATTTCCCGACATATTATTATTATTATTATTATTATTTTGGGCGACTCCAGGAGTCCTTAGACTCATCGAGGGAGGCCCTAAACATCATGTCCACACAACTATGCGATTACATTCTCACAGTATCTATCATACCTTGTCTTGAACTCGTTCATCGTCATAGCACCCACAACAGACTCTGGCAGCTTATTCCACTCATTTACCACTCTAAAAGTAAAGAACCCAGCTCTAACACCCCTGCTAACCACACTCTTGCCCAGCTTCCATAGGTGTCCCCTGGTTCTCCCACCACTCCTGATCTCAAAAATATCCTCTGAATTGTACTCCACCAATGTGGTATACTGCTGCTAATCTTTTCACCCCAAAATGCATAACCTTACATTTTGTCACATTAAATTGACATCCATTCTCCTTAGCCCAGAACTCCAATCTATCCAAGTCGTCCTGCAAGATTTTGACATCTTTTGCATTCACTATTGCCCTACCCAACTTTGCATCATCAGCGAACAAATGAACTGTTCCTCTTAGATCCTTCCCTATATTGTTAATGAACAAATTAAACAGCAGTGGTCCAAGAACAGAACCCTGTGGCACACCACTAGTCACAGGCCGTCTTTTGGACTCTACTCCTGAATAAACTACTCTTTGATATCTCTCCATCAACCAACCACCTATCCACCTCACCAACCCTATATCCATTCCCATATGTTGTAGTTTACGGATTAGTATTCCATGTGGTATCCTGTCAAACGCCTTTGCCAGGTCCAGCAGTATCACTGTAAACCCATTTCCCTTATCCAGTTCAGCCGTCACCTTGTTATAAAACTTGAGCAAGTTACTGAAGCATGATCTACCCTTCACAAAGCCATGCTGTCCCCTGTAGAGTATCTCGTTTTCATCAATCCATTCCTGTATTTTTCCCTTGACTACTTTCTCTAAGACCTTGACAACGACTCCTGATATGCTGATCGGTCGGTAATTTGCAACCGTAGTCTTGGATCCTCCTTTAAAAATTTTTTAATAATTTTTATAAGAGGAACTATCTTTTAGGAAAATAAAAGAAACTCAAGATAGATGAGAAAATAAGAAAAGAATTCAGAAATAATTAGAACATTTAATATAAGTATTCAAAAAGTGAAACTATTTTCCCCTCTTTCCACACCTTTGGGACTAAGCCAGACCTGAGACTCAGATTAAACAACATGGTCAAGGGCACTGATAATTCTTTAGCAGCTTCATGCAAGACCTGTGCCGGTATACCATCCAATCCCACAGATGTGTTCACATTAAGGTTCTGTAATAGACTAGTCACCTCCACTTCATTCATCACTATTCCCATATAAACTAATGGTTCCTTCATTTTTTCAATGTCACCACCTGGATGATATGCTTTTGCAAAGTGCGTAACTCCACTATATCGACTGATTCAGTGACCTCCTTACCATCGTCATTCCTTAAAATCATTTTACCGTGTACAGTTTTTTTCTTGCTTGCAGCATATTGAAAGAACTGTTTTGGATTCTCTTTTGCTTGCAAGGCTAGTTTCCTTTCATAGTCCGCTTTTGCTTTTTTTACCACACTCGGTACCTTTCTGGCCTGCACTTTATACCGTTCGTGTGCCTGCAGGTCAGCCCTTTCTTTAAATTCCCTCCACAGTTGTTTCTTTTTTTGCAGCTCAAGCTTAATGGTGTTATTCATCCCTTTAACCCCTACTTGTTTTACTATTCGGACCCTAGGTATACAATCAGCCATTACCTCCTGTAAATGCTCCTTGACCACTTCCCGTGCTCTATCGACGTCCAGCCCTTGCAGTTGTACATGCCATGGCACTGATCCAAGCAATCCCCTAAGCTTGTCATACTTGCCAGCACGGTAATTCCACATATACCCTGTCTTAATCGAAAATTCCACACCTTTAGCCACCTCCCAGGTCAAGACCTTATGATCACTCTCACCAATAGGTGGCAACATGGTCATATTCATTACAGTCAAATTCTCAGATGCTATTACCAGGTCAAGCACTCTCACACCCCTAGTATTTTCAATTACATGCTGTCTCAGATAGTTATCCCTTAATAATTGAATAAAATCCTTTTCCTTCCTCACATGTGTCCTCTCCTCCTTCCAATCAATGTTACCATAGTTGAAATCCCCCATAATAATTACCCTCCTTCAACTCATTTCATCAATATGCCAGGCATCTGCTTTGAACCAACCTTTTTTGTATGTGTGTTGTTGTAATATACCAGTTTCATATATTCTGATGACACTTACAATGGTTTAATAATAATATAATATAATATAATAATAAAATTTATACGGCTTTATGTATCTTGCTTTGTGAGTCTCTCGTCTTCTACCTCTGAATAACCCGCTAATACAGCCTTACTCCACTAGGATTGCTCTGGCTGAGTCTGAGGGAAAATCAATAAAATAACTGAACATTTCCTTTTGATAACTGAAAAGAAAGCGATTAATCACCTCTGTGATTTTTAAGACCATCAAAATCGTCCAGCATGCATTAAATGGCATTATCACAACTGAATGTAGACAAAAATTAAACGAACTGCTATTGCTGGCAGTTACATGCTGAGATTATAACATCAATATTTAAGTGCCGTAATAATGTCAATATTTGCATTTCAAAAACTGAACTTAAAAACACACTACCTTTGCATCATAGTAATCAGAACCGGGTCTTTGCTGCCCGCATGCAATTTCTATCTAAGCGCCCCTGTAACGATCCGGGCGTGTGTGGGTTCTTTTACGATAATAAAAATTTAAATTATTTGAAATTTCTTACATAAATTTTGACAGAACAGCCACACGTTGGTTCACAAAATATAACGAACCGGGGGTGTTGACTAGGCAGGGTAATCGTTAAAAAAACCCCGAATATTCAAAAAAATTCAAACGTTAAAGCAAATTTTTATAAAGCCACTTCACTTTAATCGTTGAATATAATGATACAGGGATTATAGCCTTCTCACCGACCCGAATCGCTAACAAATTAAAATGAATTTTAATTAAAGTTAAAATTTATTTGAACTAAAGTTTAAAAACTTCTTGCATTTTACAAGTTATTAAATTCTTAGTAACTTGTAAAAAATTTTTTAATAATTTTTATAAGAGGAACTATCTTTTAGGAAAATAAAAGAAACTCAAGATAGATGAGAAAATAAGAAAAGAATTCAGAAATAATTAGAACATTTAATATAAGTATTCAAAAATTAGCATCTTTACCGAATAACAGAAAATAAATTAAATTACATAAATATACTTGAAATTTTTAATTAAAATTTTAGGGTTTTGATTTCATATTCAAAAAATTAGAATTAATGGTCTTAACGCCAAACTAACAAGCCTTTTTTGTGACATACTTGTTCGTAAGTAGGTTTTAATCAATTAGAACTTGGAAAAGGAACGTTCACCGCTCGCCACACTTACCGAAAAGGTTAATAGTATTCTTAAAGCAATTGAAAAGTTAGGGAAAGATAAATTATTGGATACAATAAAATTAAGAATATCGAAAGGAGTCGGCGACTAGAGGAAATTTTTCTAAGCCTTTTTTCGACCGGTTCCCGAGTTAGTCGATCTCTGGCACGGGCAAGCAGGTTTTTCCTCCCGGAAACTCGGGTTTTTCGTCCTGTAAACTCAAGAAAATCGACCGTAGAACCCACATTATTTCAGACATTAAATATATTGTGGTAGGGTTAGGGACCACGAGATGGCGGCACATTTGAGCCGTCTCTCTTCACTGAGTACCGCTTAATTAGTGATAGCCTTGGGCCATCTGTCTCTGATTGGGTACCAGTGGAGATTGAACTGCCCACTCAGTCTCCAAAAGTTAGATAGGGCTAAATGGCCTCGCCTACTCCCGTATAAACGGGAATAAAAAGGCGTTAGCTGATTTTTGATTATCCTTCCAAAAAATCTCCCGGAAAGCACATAATTCGTCATATAGTTCTATTGCATTTACGTCTTTATTGTCGCTGTCCTTCAAGAGAATCTCTAAATCGTCACAATTTTTTCGTAAATCTTCGTTATTAATTTGTAGTAATCTATACAAGAAATGGAAATTATCATAATATGTTTTTAGTTGTTCAAAACGTTCTATTAACGAACACATTGCAATCAACATTTAGAAGTGTATAAAATACATTCACTCTAAATTTATCTTCTGGCGATTGTGGCGTTTCGTCATGAAGCTCATAGTCAGATTGTCGTGTCTTCTTTCGTAGTCGAACTTCCGTACCAATTTTAAATTCTTATTGTCCATCCACTTCTTCACTCAGTTCTTCTGCCTTTTTAGAACTTCTTTAAAATTGAATCTGATCGATACTCTTGTAAGAATATTTTTAAGTATTCGATAGATTCTAAAGCAAGTGTAATGTTCATATTTTTGTCTTGAAGCATTTTATTCACAGAGTTTATTCCGCTAAGTAAATCATGCCAAGTTATAAGAGAGCAAATAAATTTGTAGTTCTTTATTTTAGCACATAATGTTTTTATCAATATTTCTCCATTCACCTGGATCTTCTAAATTTACAGAGTAACAATATGTTAGTTTCGTGGTCAACTGCAATTAAATCTTCTCCTAACTATTTTTCACTTAAATCATGCATCTTGTTATCTTGTTCAATAGTTGCAATAGTACTTTCATGCAAACTGGATGATGTGCACGGTTCTTCAACTCTGATTTCTGATGTGTCGCGTTGGTTACAATCTGAATCAGAAAATTTTGATATTTTAACAAATTTATTAAGAGCCCCAGATTGTTTCTTAATATCTGCTTCTTTCGCAGCATGACACTTACAATTTTGTGCACTGGATAAATTTACACCGGATAACACCGGTTATCCGGTGTAAATTTTGGATGCCATTTCTATTTTATACCACAAGAAATTATTACACAACACGACACAGAGACGAAATAATAGTGCGCACTGCGCTACTGTCAGTAGCCTACTGAGATGAGTACCATATTACACAACACAACACAGAGACAAAAGGATGGTCCGCACTGCTCTACTGTCAGTAGCGTACTGACATGCATACCATATGACTGGTTAACTAGCAACAAATGTTTTGCACGAAAATTCATTTCTGCGCATATAAACCGTTCACCGTCTCACTATAGATAGACTGCAGTAGACAAAACATTCTGTAGGCAAGCATTTAGTCTGCTTTTGCTGCAAAATTGTAAACAGACGGCTGATCAAAGAGGCGGAAATATACAATTTTTTTTAAATTTTTATTCGGTGAATCCGGCCTTATTTATTTTAATATTGATCATTCTAAGGATTTTTTGTTTTTATGATAAAAATTTTGTTTCTTAAAAATGAACATATGAACCGTGCGCCGGCGGCGACATCCCCTTCGTAGCGGCGCCAGCATGCATCGCATGCTCGCTTCCACCGGCCCTGATCGTAATGTAGAAACTTTATCTTTTAAAGAAATGAACGTACATCACGAACATCAAGTGACATTAAAACGTAGGTGTAAAGAATGAAAACGACAATCCCTAAATTTACGGAAAATTTTAAGAATAGATATATAACATCACAGGTATATCAATTGCATCAATACTACTAGGTTGCTGGAAGGAGAACCGTTATAACTTCAATTCTACTTGTGATTACAGGGATTTTTTTAAACCTTTCTTCGACCGTAACTGATTTCTTCGATTTCTGACGTGGGAGGGTGAGCAGGTTGTTTTTTTTCCTTAGGGCATCTCATTATCCCACATGACAAACATTATGTGGCAGAAATTTTCTGCCATAGTTTCTTCCCAAGATGCTAATTTAAATAACTGACATAGTTGGCTGTGATTGGTTGGCTTCCTCTAATTTCTAAAACACAGTTATGGGAAAACAACTCACCTCCTTCCTTTATGGTGTAAAACGTGTCAGTAGATTTATCACTAATTTATCAGCTATCACTAATTAAGGGCACCCAGTGAAGAGTGACGGCTCAACAACAAGTGTTGCCATCTCGTGGTCCCTAACCCTAACACTCGTATTTAATGCCTGAAATAATGTGGGTTCTATGGTCGATTTTCTTGAGTTTACGGGAGATAAACCCGAGTTTCCATGAGACAAAACCCCCTTTCCCGTGCCAGAGATCGATAAACTCGGGAACCTGTCGAAAAAAGGCTTAGAAAAATTTCCTCTAGTCGCCGCCTTGACTCGAAATCAAGTCTTCCTTCGTGCGGCCAAGCACCGTGGTGTGCAAACGCCACATCCACTGAGCTCCACACATATATATATCTTCAAGGCCCAACTTTCCTATTTGGGTTGTGGGGGGGGGAAACAGCTGCAAGAGGAACTTCCATGGTCATGATACTCTGCCACCAAGCTCAGGTGTTCTGGTGGGATTCCCAAACATGTCCACCCAAGGTTTTGGATACAATCTATCCAGCGAGTCCTTGGCCTTCCACGTGGCCTCCCACCCTCTGGCTTGGCAAAAAGGGCCTGCTGAGGGAGTCTCTCTTGTGGCATTCTGACCAGGTGCCCATACCAACGTAACTGTGATCTCTCTCAACCCGTGTTGAGAGAGATCACAGATCTCTCAACATGGGTTGAAGCAGTAGTTGAGTATTGAGGGTTTCCTGAATTGCAGAGCTTCTGACGCTGTTGAGTCTTGTCAGCCCCGTAACCCCTCGAAGGAACCTCATTTCAGCCGCTTGGATTCGTGTCCGCATTCTTTTGGTCATTACCCAACTCTCATTACCATAGGTGAGGATGGGGACATAGACTGTATTGAAGACAGCCAGCTTTGCCTTCTGGCTTAACTCCCACTTCAATACTACCGAACGGCCAAGCTCCTGCAATATTGAGCTTGCTAAGCCAATTCGAGTATCTAGCTCTACGGCCCATTTTTCATCATTCGTGAATATGGACCCAAGGTATTTAAACTTCTCCACCTACCTCATTGGGACTCCACTTACATGTAGAGTGCACTGGGATGGCTGTCTTGAGACCACAAATGTTTCAGTTTTGGTCACAGTGATCTTCATTCCAGCATCTGCACAAACGGCTACAAACCTATCCAGGCTCCACTGGAGGTCATCTGTGGAAGAGCTAAGCAGAACTAGGTCATCTGCAGAAAGCAGACACTCACTGTCTCGGCTGTGCCTATCAATCTGGTCCATAAATATTATGAAAAGGAGGGGGTGACAGAACACACCCTTGGCAGAGGCCAATGGAGATTGTGAAAGGTCCAGACTTTGTGCTGTTTACCCTGACACAAAACTCTGGGCCTTCATACAGGGACTTGATGGTAGCTAATAGTTGGCCTCCATACTCCTGTACTACTTGCCAAAGCTTATCCCGAGGAACCCAGTTATATGCCTCCTCCAAGTCCACAAAACATGTGTAGACATTCTTGGCATATTCCCAAGATTTCTCAAAAACTTGCCTTAAAGTGGAGCTTTGGTCATTTGTGCTTCTACCAGGATGAAAGCCACATTGTTCTTCCTGGAACTTTGACTCAACTATGCTCCTGCACCGTCTTTCCAAGCACCTAGCATACACTTTCCCAGGCAAGCTGAGCAGAGAGAGAGATGCCACGATAGTTACTGCAATCCTTCTGGTCTCCCATATATATATATATATATGAAACCTCAGTTAAATTGAATAAAATGAGTTAATTTGAATAAAACTGAGCCCAAGGTGGAATTTACAGCCTGTTTATTAGAAAGTGGATACACAGTCTTGGGGGGGGGGGGGTGGGGGGGGGGGGGGGTGGGGGGGGGGGGGGGTGGGGGGGGGGGGGGGTGGGGGGGGGGGGGGGTGGGGGGGGGGGGGGGTGGGGGGGGGGGGGGGTGGGGGGGGGGGGGGGTGGGGGGGGGGGGGGGTGGGGGGGGGGGGGGGTGGGGGGGGGGGGGGGTGGGGGGGGGGGGGGGTGGGGGGGGGGGGGGGTGGGGGGGGGGGGGGGTGGGGGGGGGGGGGGGTGGGGGGGGGGGGGGGTGGGGGGGGGGGGGGGTGGGGGGGGGGGGGGGTGGGGGGGGGGGGGGGTGGGGGGGGGGGGGGGTGGGGGGGGGGGGGGGTGGGGGGGGGGGGGGGTGGGGGGGGGGGGGGGTGGGGGGGGGGGGGGGTGGGGGGGGGGGGGGGTGGGGGGGGGGGGGGGTGGGGGGGGGGGGGGGTGGGGGGGGGGGGGGGTGGGGGGGGGGGGGGGTGGGGGGGGGGGGGGGTGGGGGGGGGGGGGGGTGGGGGATGGATGAATAACACCATTAAGCTTGAGTTGCAAAAAAAGAAACAACTATGGAGGGAATTTAAGGAGAAGGGTGACCGGCAGGCACATGAACGGTATAAAGCGCAGGCCAGAAGGGTGACGAGTGTGGTAAGAAAAGCAAAAAAGGATTACGAAAGAACATTGGCCATGCAGGCTAAAGAGAATCCTAAACAGTTTTTTAGATATGTAGCAAGTAAAAGGAAAAATGTACATGGCAGATTGATTTTAAAGAATGCCGATGGTAGGGAGGTAACTGAATCAGTTGAGATAGTTGAGTTACTGAGTGAGCACTTTGCAAAAGTATATCATCCAGGTGGTGACATTGCAGAAACGAATAAACCGGATTATACGGGAATTGTGGTTAATGAAGTGGAGGTGAGTAGTCTATTGCATAACCTCAATGTCAATACATCTGTGGGATTGGATGGTATACCAGCTCGTGTTGTACGAGAAGCAGCTAAAGAATTGTCAGTACCCTTGACCATTTTGTTTAATTTGAGTCTCGGGTCTGGGTTAGTCCCGAGCGGGTGGAAAGAGGGGAAAATAGTTCCACTGCATAAAGGTGGTTCCAAGACTGCTGTTGTAAATTACCGACCGATTAGTATATCAGGAATCATTGTCAAGGTCTTAGAGAAAATAGTCAAGAGGAAAATACAAGATTGGATAGAAGAAAATGGGATACTGTATCGGGGACAGCATGGTTTTGTGAAGGGTAGGTCATGCCTCAGTAACTTGCTCACGTATTATAACACAGTGACGGCTGAACTGGATAATGGGTTTACGGTGATTCTACTAGACCTTGCCAAGGCCTTTGACAGGATTCCACATGGAATTCTAATCAGTAAATTGCAGCATATGGGAATGGACATAGGGTTGGTGAGATGGATAGGAGGGTGGTTGACGGAGAGATATCAGAGAGTGGTTTACTCGGGAGTAGAGTCCACAAGACGGCCTGTGACTAGTGGTGTGCCACAAGGATCTGTTCTTGGACCACTGCTGTTTAATTTCTTCATAAACGATATAGGAAATGATCTGAGAGGAACAGTTCATTTGTTTGCGGATGATGCGAAGTTGGGTAGGGCAATAGTGAATGCAGATGACGTCAAAATTTTGCAGATGATTTGGACAGATTGGAGGTCTGGGCTAAGGAGAATGGATGTCAGTTTAATGTGGCAAAATGTAAGGTTATGCATTTTGGGGTGAAAAGATTGGCGGCAGTTTACTGCATTGGTGGAACCCTGCTCCAGGAAATTGATGAGGCACGAGATTTAGGAGTGTTGGTAGATAAGGAATTGAAATTTATGGGACACATTGCAAAAGTGACCAAAACAACTCATCAAATCACTTGGTTGCTGAAGAATACGTTGACAAGCAGAGACAAGCAGGTTATTGTTCCTCTCTATCGAGCCTTGATAAGACCCCATCTAGACTACTGTGCTCAAATTTGGTCACCTAGGTTTCTTCTTGATGGGGAGGAGGAGGTCGAGAGGATCCAGAGGCGAGTGACCAAGATGATAGCAGGTCTGTGGAATGAACCGTATGAGAACAGGTTGAGGATTTGTGGGTTGCAAAAATTGGTTGATAGGCGGAGGAGGGGAGATATGATTGAGACATTCAAATTACTGAAGGGTTTCTATAAAATTAATTCAGAAGATATTTTTGAGAACAGGGCTGGTTGTGGGAGGACTAGGGGACATCCATGGAAACTGGGCAAAAGTGTGGTTAGTAAAGGTGTTAGAGCTGGGTTCTTTACTTTTAGAGTAGTGAATGAGTGGAATGCGCTCCCTGAGTCTGTGGTGGATGCTGTGACAGTGAATGAGTTTAAGGCGAGGTATGATAGATACTGTATGAATGTCAAATAGTTGTGATGAATATGATTTGGGGCCTCCCTCGATGAGTCTAATGACTCCCTGGAGTTGCCCGTAATAATAGTAATAATAAAAGCTAGCCGACAAAAAAAAAAAAAAAAAAAAAAAAAACAGTTGCCAAGGACTTGAACGCATTGCAATACAATACACTGATCTTACTGTCCAAATATTTAACACCCTTCAACCAGAATCTGTTATACCCAAGAAAAGCAAAAACAGAAAAAAATTACCAATTTTTGTGGATCAGAGATTAACTGGACAGTGAAAGAATCGAACGGTGTTATTTAGAGTGATGAGATCAAAATCTCCCTGTTTGGTAGTGATGGCATAAAATACGTAAGAAGAATCGGAGACGATTTACATCCTGATTGCATTACACCGACCCTGAAACACCCACTTACACAAACACTCACGCAGAATTTGCGTGATTAATGGGAATATAAATGCCCATAAATACATTATGAGTACAAACTGAAGCCTTCCGCACGTGATCTTTTCCAAGATAATGAAGCATTTATATTTCAACAGGATTCAGCTCCATATCCATTTTTGCTGTGTGGAAAAAGTGGTTTCAAGATAATCATATTCCAGTGCTAGAATGGCCTGGGAATATCCCAGACTTTAAGAAAATCGAAAATCTATGGAGCTGACTGAAGAAACTTGTTAGTCAAGCAACCCACCAATAAAACCTAATTAATAGAAGCAATAATTCATCCTTGGTTTCTCATTATAACAGCCGCAGAACTAAAAAACTTGGTTCATTCCATGGGAAGGCGTTGCAAGGCTGTAATTAACTCTGAAGGTTACCCAACTAAGTATTAATTCACATTGTGAGAATTTTTGTATATCTCATTTTTTCTATGTGTTTCATATTTCTTCTTTATAACTGGTGTTCTAATAAAAATAATCCTTCATAAAAGTTATTGCATTGTATTCTTGATTAAATTATCTTTGTATTGATATATAATTTTATGGTATCACACCAAAAAAGTGGTGTATGAGCCATCAAACCTCAAAAATATACTTTTCCAAATGGTTTCCACAATTTTGGCCACTAGTGTACTTGTCACGCCGAAGAAAGTGATATAAAATTCATTGAAATCGGCTAAGAGGAAATCAAATTTTGAAGTGTTGATAGAAGAAGTGAGCCAAAAATGGTATAAGTGCCTCAAGGTGACAGGCATGTAGAGGGTAGTTCATTTGCGGCTGTTTGGTGTGAGATAGAAATCAACAGGATGAAATTGGTTGCTGCTATACTCCAAGGGGTATAAGGGAGAATGTAGTGGTATGCATTGGCAAATTAGTAAGATGAGTGGAGGACGTAATTATTATGGATGATTTTAACTATGGGGACATAGCTTGGGAGAAGGAATGGTCTCAAGGAACAAAGAAATTGGAGTTTATACAATTGTTAAGAGATAACTACCTGAGACAGCATGTAATGGAAAGGACAAGAGATTTGAGTGTGTTAGATCTGGTCATAGCATTGGAGAACGTATCAGTAAGTAATTTAGATACACGGTCTCCACTTAGAGAAAATGATCATGTGATCTTGACTTGGAAGATTGTATTATGTGCTGAATATTCTGCTAAGAAGGGTTTTATACGTGGAATTACAAGGCTGGCGGTTATGACAAGCTGAGAAGTCAGCTTTCAAAAGTGCGATGGCATGAGAATTTAAAGGAGAGAGATGTTGATGGTGCACGGGAGATTATCAAGGAGTATTTAATGAAAGCTTTATCTGACTGTATTCCCAGAGTTAGGAGGAGGAAGATGGATGAATAATATTATTAAGTGAGAGTTGCAGATAAAGAGAAAGTTGTGGTATAAGTATAAAGAAAAAGGTGATAAGCATTCCCATGAGCAGTACAAGATACAGGTAAAAGAAAGGTAACCTGCATGCTAAGGAAGGCCAAAGCTAATTATGAGAGGAAGCTAGCTGATGAGTCCAAAAAAAAAAAAAAAAATCCTAAGGAGTTCTTTCGTTGTGTGGCAAGTAAAAGGAAGAATAACTTTGGAAGGATGACTTTAAAAAGTGTTGATGGTAAGGAAATTACAGAAGCTAATCAAATAGTTGAGTTGCTTAGTGATCATTTTGCAAAAGTGTACCATCTTGGTTGTGATATTGCAGTGCCGAATGTGTCATTGACTGATGAGTCTAGTGATAGAAGAATTTGAGGTGCTTAGTATATTACAGAACCTTAATGCTAACACTGCCATTGGGTTAGATGGCATATTGGCCCATGTTTTAAGGGAATGTGCAAGAGAATTAGCAGCTCCTCTAACTTGGCTGTTTAATTTAAGCATCAGTTCTGGTAAAGTCACAATTGAGTAGAAAATTATTCCACTACATAAGGGCTCCAGGACTGAGGTAGCAAATTATAGACCAATTAGTATATTGGGAATGGCAGTTAAGGTTCTGGAGAAATTGATAAAAATTAAAATTCAGGGCTGGGTGGACAGCAATATGATACTTTATAAGGGGCAACATGGTTTTGTGAAGGGTACATCTTGCCTTAGCAATTTGCTCACTTTCTATAATGAATCATTTGACAAGATTCTGCATGGAACTCTGTTGCATAAATTGCAACAAATGGGTATGGATTCGAGGCTAGTGATTTGGATTAAAGGGTGACTAGTGGATAGATATCGAAGAATGGTTTATGGTGGAGTCCAGCAGAAGGCGGGTGATTACTGGTATGCCTCAGGGCTCAGTGCTTGGTCCTCTATTATTTAATTTGTACATCAATGATATTGGGAATACTTTGAAAGGAGATATTTAATTTGTACATCAATGATAATGGGAATACTTTGAAAGGAGATATCCACTTGTTTGCTGATGATGCAAAACTGGGAATAGCAATAGTTAATTCAGATAATATGGATATCTTGCAGGATGACATATAGGCTGACAATTTGGGCTAAACTAAACGGTTGCCAGTTTAATGCAGCCAAGTGCAAGGTGATGCACTTCAGAAGGATGAGATCATGTTTACTATATTAATGGACCTGAACTGCAAGAAGTTGATGAGGCTAGGGACTTGGGAGTTATTGTGGACATAGAACTTAAGTTTCGAGGGCATATTCCAAAGGTTGCCAACACTTCACATCAGATTACATGGTTACTGAAGAACACACTGACAAGCAGGGATAAGGAAGTGATTGTCCCACTTTATAGGGCATTAATAAGACTAATTTGGACTATTGGGCACAGATCTGGTCACCCGGATTTCTTGGTGATGTGGAAATGGAGAGGATTCAAAGGCGGTTACAAAAATTGTTGCAGGCCTGTGGGATGTCTTCTACGAGGACAGACTGAAGGTTTGTGGGCTTCAAAAACTAGTTGATAGACATAGGAAAGGAGATATGATAGAGGCATATAAATTATTAAAAGGGTTTTATAGGATTGATACTGATAACTTATTTTAAGACCAGTGCAGGAAGGGAGAGAACGATGGGTCATCCCTGGAGATTGTGGTTAACTTTGTGTTAGGACTAGTTTTTTGCTTGGAGGGTTGTAAATGGATGGAATGTATTGCCAGAGGTGGTTGTGAATGCTTCATCTGTGAATGAGTTTAAGGGGAATATACAGGTATTGTGTGAATAACGGTTAGTATGTCAATGTTGGGTCTCCTGCGATGAGTCTTTTGACTCCATGGAGGCACCTTATATATAATTTGAGAATACACACTAGACATTGCATATGACCTATGACTGTGACTGAGCATCTGCAGTGATCGCCAATACATGATACTCGTGATCTCTGGCCCGGCTTGGGTAAACGAAGTAGCACTCGCTCCGCCTGAGCACTAATTCGTTTTCCTTGCATTCAGAGCGGCTGTGATTCCTGAGGGCTATAGAGTATTTCCATGTTATGTGACCGCTAATTCATTAGTAGTTAGAAATAGAAGACATAACATAAATTAAAAAATGAATTTTAATTTAGGAAAAGGAAAATTTTTTTGTGTTTTTTTTTCGGGGGAGGGCCCATGGATGCGCCACTGAACCATACAAATGACAAGATGTACACACAAAGTACAAATGGTAATCTTAGAGTATTTTACCATAAGAAACATTGAAAATAATTTATCACAAAAAACGGCACTCTTGTTTTGCAGTACCCTGCAAGTGTTCCCCAAAATCGTGTTCATGAAATTCATGTGGGATTATCATCAGGGTATGTTTGTAAATTTTATCTATTTTGCCATTCACACCAGTATATCAGCATTTTGTAATTGCTGTGTAATACATTACTGCCCAACCACAGATGCAAGAACCTCGACTGGCAGATTGCCAAGAGTAGAAAGGAATAAGGCAATGTACGAATCCATCAACACGCGAAATCACGTGCTTTATACGTAAAATTTTCCGATTTTTGTAAAAGTAAAACAGCTATGACTTAAAAAATTAGAAATTTCATAAAAGAAAAGCCAATTTTCTGACGTTTAATAATAAACACTCATCCCATGAAACGCATTGATTACTGTATTATCAGAATGGCTTTCTGCTATATGCATAAGTGCCGAGGGGTCTCGCATCTATGGTCAGACAGTAATAATCAATCTTGATGGTTCGTTCACTGGCAACAGTATATTGAATGGATGCTTCATCGTATGGAATCCTTACATTTCTAATTAAAGCATTAGAAATAATAACTACAAATAATAATTATTATTCCCCCTATCCTTCTCTCTCCTCAACCAAATGATTGGTGGGTAGGAATACTATTTCAGTAGAGAATAATTAGAGAACAAGATGGTATCTGGTAAGTGTTTTATATTCGTAGATGTGCGTGTTCGTGGGGTCCGATTTGTAGGATGAAACGTTGGAGTTTCTGGGAGCCAAAACCCTACCATCTCCATATAAGATCAGATAACTCATCATTTGAAGGCAACTGATAAAAATTCTTCCCATCATGCACAGGATTCGAACGCAGGTCTTTCTAACTAAAGGACTTTGTTTATACCAACCAAACTATGGAGACTCCATTATTATTATTATTAGTAGTAACACCAGTTATATGGGATGAATTTTACTCAAATTTGTATTTGAACCTTTTACAAAAAAATTGTCAAACAGTTCCAGTTTTCTGTTCAACTATATTTGGAGCTACAAATGGACATGACGAAATTTTATATTGGAATAATAACTCTTTGACACTTAGTGAAATATGTGCAAATGTCGGAATTGTAAAATGCTTGAGAAGTCTGTGTGGTTCAGTTCCAGTACCAACAGTATCACTTTTATTAGAAAATTTTGGTAAAGAAATTTTGAAGTAATATTAATAAATCCACTCTATTTGGATGAAATTTAATGAAGGTTTATAATTAAGATCTATATTAAAATTTGTCAGTTGTGATTTCAATCTGATCACTGCTGTGAAAAAATTAGGTAGAATGAACTTTGTCTAGAGATAAACAACTATCCACAAAATGAAATAACAGGTATGCTTACAGAATAATGTTGCAAAAAACAAAAAATAATTATAACATCCCAATGACCATCTACATTAAATCAATAGTTTTCAAGAAAATTCATCTTTCAATGAATTAGGAAGGAATCCATCATTGTTTTTTTCGATCAATTGCATTTGTGATGAATTATTTGTTAAATCGTTATTCAATTAATTGTTTATTCGACGAATTGCTTTTTTGATAAATGGTTTTTAATGAATTTTCATGGAACTGGGGGCCATGATGCATGGTTGTGCTTTTCCTGGTTCGACCCTGGGCCTCTGAGAGAGGCCCAGGGTCGAACCAGGTGCAAAAAGAGAGGTCCAAAGCTGAACCAGGAAAGGTATCTGAACATTCTGGACAATACTTTCCTACTTTGTGACGTTTCTACACAACTGACCATTGTCTCTTTCAGCAAGACAATGCACCAAGTCATAAGGATGCTGCTATAACTGCATGGTGTGTGGACATGATCACCACACTTGATTTGCCTCTACAGAACCCTGATCTCAACCTACTGAACATCTGTGGGATGAACTGGAGCATTGGGTGAGGTCAAGTGATGTCTGACCCCCCCATCAGCAGTCCAGGACCTCATTATATGCCTACAGGAAGAACGGTCCAAAATTCCTACAATTGTATGATAGTTATTGAATCAATCACTATCATACGAGTGTGGAAAGTATACCTGGTAGGACTGCTGCAGTGAAAGGAGTTCCTACATCTTAAGGTGGGTGCCATGGTTGTTTGTTCCTCACAATACTATGGTGTCCATTGACTTCTTTCCAAGCAATGTATGACAGGAGTGATGAGTGGCATCCAAGGATAATTGCACACATCAGAGATATCCATGGATGTCTCTGATGATGATAATTATAATAAAAGTATTAAATCATGACCTATATATATATATTGGTCTGATATTAGAGTCCATACTTCGGTCAGTATAGACGAAGCCCTTTGGTCAGAAAGACACGGGCTTGATTCCCATCTGTGAGGAACTGTTATCTGGTCTCTTTCGACCAAATGCGAGTTAGCCAGTCTCATACAGAGGTAGAGGGTTTTTTTCATCCTTCAGAACAAGCAAATCAGCCCTGTGAACACACGGATTACAGCCATGATACTTACAGCAATGAGGAAGAGAGAGGATCCTCATCACATTATCCTTATGCCCATAGTCAACCTCCTTGATGGAGATGACACATGATGATGGTCTGATATTAGGTATCTGTATCAATTAATTCACTTAAGGTAAAGATGTGTTAAGAGGAGAATCATCAACAATTTATCTGTTAGAATTATCTTTAAAGATATGATCTGCCACAAAACTTTTTCATCCAATGATTTTTACAAATTGTTACTGTAATATTTATCTAAATGCATTAATAATTATATATTATGTATTTCATATAATAAAGTACCTACATAAGTAACCACATGTCAATTATGTAACATTTGGGATAATATACTTTGTATTATCCCAAATGTTACATATTATCTATATGTAAGTGTATTATCTTAGTACACTTTCTCAAACTGCATATATAAATTTACACATGGCAGGGACCTAATCTTGAGAGGACCAAGCAAGGTGGAATGATGTCAGCAGATTTTGTGGATGGACATCAGTATATTTAGAATTGTAACTTCTGCAACAGTACAATGAAAAAACAAAAAAAAACAAATGCAGATCTTTATTAAGTTATTTAAAACTTTAAATATCATCCATCTGTGTGGCACAGAATCAGCATTAGACATCACAGCAGTAGATTATGAAACTGCGAGTCTTACCCAGTGGAAAATACTGAAGAATGCTATCAGCGATCATAGACCTATTATCACATTATCACAACCATTAATTTGCAGTTAGACCAAAAACCACAGACAATCTTGGAACTTCAGAAAAAGCAAACTGGCCTAAATACATGCAACTATTAGAAACATGTTGTACTAGCACACCCACTAGTAAAGAATTTGATCAGCAACTACTAGAACTAACTAACAACATACAGAGAGCTGCAAAAAATTCAATTCCCAGAGGACTCAGGAAAAAGAATTGAGTTCCATTTTGGAAAGATCATAATATCAATGCTATGATCACAGAAAGAGATATTATCAATGAACAGTTAAAACAAAATAATACAGAAGACAACAGAAAGAAGTTAATAAAATTAACTGAAAACATAGAAGATGAAATTTCTAGCTGCAAGCAAAAAAAAGTGGGAAGAATTCTGCAATAGACCAGATCCAAGAAAAGACTCACAACACTGGAACATCAAGATTATTAAACAATGCAATATTTCCAGATATTGATCACTCTTCAAACACAGTCTCCTCAGGAACCAATATAGCAGCAATACAACATAGAAGACAAAAAAGTGCAGGAAACGCAAAACATCTGCTAACACATTCCAGAACCTATCCTTCTGAAGACATCTTTACTCAGGACCTCACAATGACAGAATTAGAAACAGCAATTAGTCAAATTGACCCTGACAAATCACCCGGAATTGATCTTATCTTTGGACATATGATTAAAAACATGGGGAAAATAGCCAAAAACTGCCTTCTGAAGAAATTTACCACTTCCTGGAATGCAGGTAAACTACCAAAAATCTGGAAAACATCAGTCATTATACCCTTACTAAAACCTAACATAAACTCTAGTGACTGTAAAATCTACAGGCCAATAGCTTTGACCAGCACTCTCTGTAAACTAAACAAAAGAATAATACACACCAGACATGAATTGGCTCTTAGAAAACAACAAGATCAACTTCTACCAAATTGCATACAGGTCTCAACAGAGTACAGAAGATCAATTATTTTATCTCTGCCAGTCAGTCATAGATGGCTTTCAAGAAAAACCACCAAAGAAGATGACAGCAATATTCTTGGAACTCACAGCTGCTTAAGATCGTGTCTGGAATCAAAAATTAATAAAAATTGCATATGATACAGGAATAAGGGGGAATGCATTAATTTGGATTTCAGATTTCATGAAAGGAAGAAAAATTAAATTAAAAGTTAATGGAATTTATTCCAACATGCATTGAACTTGGGCTGGAGTCCCACAAGGTTCTGTTTTAAGCCTACTCCTATTTCTCATCTATATGAACAATATCCATCCTCACATAATAAATGACACAAAAATAGCATGCTATGCAGATGATATAGCAATCTGGCATACAAGCGGTAATCCTCAACAATCTGAAAAAGTCCTAAATAATTCAATAAAAGGCTTAGAGAAATGGGCAAAGGAACTTGTCTATTTTTCTACAGATAAACTACACATAAACCCAGAAAAAACAAAACTGAGCATCTTTTCCACTGATAGAAAAAATAGACACAATTACAACCCCCAAATCAAAATATATAATACCAAAATAGAAAAAAACAGTCTCCAAAATACTTAGGCCTAACCCTAGATACTGAACTGAGATTTACAACTCATATTACAAATATATCCAATAAAGCTCTTAAAAAGCTTAATATCATCAAAAGGCTCTGTGGAATAAAGTGGGGTGCAAAACCAGACACTCAAAACTACATATATGGCACTCATACGACCCACTATGGAATATACCTCATCAATCTATGCTCCAGCTTCTACTAGTTCAAAAGAAAAACTTGACAGTACAATCAAGAGCAGCAAAAATTATCATAGGTGCAGTCTCATCCACAAATATAATTTAAAAGCTCAACAAGAGTGTGGGCTTCATATACTAGAAACAGAAGAAAACTCTCCACAGTTTAAATTCACTAACCGAATCAGGAGCCACCAACAGGATCACATCTCACTCAGGACTTTCGATGGCTGGACAAGAAAATCTAGACTAAAGAGATCATCTACGTTACAATATGATCATGAAATTAGAAAACAGACTGACTTAGAGCATCCTATCCATTGAAATAAGCAAAGAGCCAACACAACGATAAACTTAAATCTCCTCGAACCTTGTTCAAAAAAGGATTCACAGAAAGAAAATAAAAGGACTTGACACTATACATCACTTAAACAATCCAAACCATGCCATCGCCTACACTGATTGAGCATCTGATGAAGCACTCAATCAAGGAGGTTCAGGGGTTTTTCTAACTCTACCTGGAGGAAAGGAAATGCAAATCAAAACAACAGCTGGCAAAATAGCTTCAAACTTCACTTGTGAATTAATACCCATACAAACAGCTCTCAAATCCAGTAATAAACATTACAGAAGGAATATCCATCTACAGCAACTCAAAATCTGCACTTAAGGCATTAAAAAATGGAAAAACAAATCTCACACAGGAAATTCATGAACTACTAACTACCTTAAATTTGAAAAATAAGAACTGCACACTTCAATGGATACCAGCCCATGCAAATATTAAAGACAATGAAAGAGCAGACAGACTAGCCAAAGAAGTAAGATACTTACCTCAAAAATTACACCCACCATCACTAACTGATGTTAACACTATCAGCAAAATAAGATTGGTAAAACAAACTATCAAGAAGAAGAATGAAATTAATGAAAATAGAGAAATAACCAGTCATCACCAGAATACGGACGGAACATTTTAAAGGCATGAAAATTCAGCCAGACGGAAGTAGAAGCTATGAAACATGCAAAAACTGTCCAGGAGTTGAACTAACACCTGTCCATATTTATTCTTGTCCAGCAATTGCTGCTGCTCTACAGAAAATTGACAATAACCCTAGAAAAAGATCTACTCCATCAAAGTTCAACAGATTGCCAAAGCAGTTCTACAGATCCACGGTGATATCTAGAAGCTCTTCAATGGATTCAACAACATCTGTGCATGTATAATAGTCAAAACATATTTACACTAAACATAGTGGTATGGAAATTGTGACAATTCATGAGACTTATAATTTGGGAATTAATTCTATTTCTGTTTGTATATCTCTGGAAATTTTAAATTACATTTGTAAATAAACAGGCACTGAAAATTATGTGATTAAAGATATCTCGGCATTACTTTTAATCCCTTGAAGAGGGGATGAGTTCTACAGTTTTGAAAATGTCATATTTAATCAATGACAAGTCAAATATCTTCTTGATAATTAGCAGCTACCAACACTTAAGTAAAATGTCACGTATTTCATGCTTCAAAAACATGATAGAGATTTCTGTCCTGACCTGACACAGTAACAGGAAAATTAACCATATATATGAACAGTTCAGTCCACACACACACACACACACACAGCCGTGTTCTGGGTTTATAGCTCTCTCATGACTGGTGTTGGTATAAAAAAAAGTTATATATATTAAGAAGGACATAATCAGCTGAATGTCCTAGACAGGACACAATTCTTACAATAAGCAGAAATATCAGGTTTAAAAGAATTTTATATAAAGAAATACAAATAAACAATTTTCAAAATTATACATTTTTAGAATACTTTGTCTACTTCATTAACTGACACCCACACACACTATTCTGACATAGCTGTAGATATACAATCAATAATCAGCATTATCTTCATCCAACAGCAGATGCAATTACTTCGCTAACATGTGGATTTGTACTTCGTACAGCAATGTTCATCGTAACACCTTCTACTTCAGTTCCAATTGCAAGTTTAGCTCTCACCAAAACTTCGTGTCCACCACGAAACATTCCAGAAAGATATAAAATATGTGCACTTTTATTTTCTGGAACTTTATCAGAACGTTCACATGGCTGCATTCCCATAAACTGAGTGATATTTTTAACAGCATCTGGAAAGAAATTACATTTTAATTTTACATGTTAACAACAACTGAACATAAATATATATTTCTTAAACAGATGGAAGTTACCATGTAGGTAAATTTTAATCTGCAAAATCAACAAGGTGGTTTTATTTATATTTATGGACAATACTAAATGTTATAGTAAAAATAAAAATAGATGAATGCAGACCAGAAGGGTGACAAGTGTGGTAAGAAAAGCAAAAAAGATTACGAAAGAACATTGGCCATGCAGGCTAAAGAGAATCCTAAACAGTTTTTTAGATATGTAGCAAGTAAAAGGAAAAATGTACATGGCAGAATGATTTTAAAGAATGCCGATGGTAGGGAGGTAACTGAATCAGTTGAGATAGCTGAGTTACTGAGTGAGCACTTTGCAAGAATATATCATCCAGGTGGTGACATTGCAGAAACGAATAAACCAGTAGATTATACGGGAATTGTGGTGAATGAAGTGGAGGTGAGTAGTCTATTGCATAACCTCAATGTCAATACATCTGTGGGATTGGATGGTATACCAGCTCTTGTAGTACGAGAAGCAGCTAAAGAATTGTCAGTACCCTTGACCATTTTGTTTAATTTGAGTCTCAGGTCTGGGTTAGTCCCGAGCAGGTGGAAGGAAGGGAAAATAGTTCTACTGCATAAAGGTGGTTCCAAGACTGCTGTTGTAAATTACCGACCGATTAGCATATCAGGAATCATTGTCAAGGTCTTAGAGAAATTAGTCATCTCTAAGGAAAATGGGATATTGTATGGGGGACAACATGGTTTTGTGAAGGGTAGATCATGCCTCAGTAACTTGCTCACGTTTTATAACACAGTGACGGCTGAACTGGATAGGGGTAATGGGTTTACGGTGATACTACTGGACCTTGCCAAGGCCTTTGACAGGATACCACATGGAACCCTAATCAGTAAACTGGAGCAGATGGGGATAGATATAGGGTTGGTAAGATGGATAGGAGGGTGGTTGAAGGAGAGGTACCAGAGAGTGGTTTATTCAGGAGTGGAGTCAAAAAGACGTCTTGTGACTAGTGGAGTGCCGCAGGGCTCTGTTCTTGGACCAATGCTTTTTTCAATTTGTTCATCAATGATATTGGAAAGGATTTGAGAGGAAGTGTTCACTTGTTTGCTGATGATGCAAAGTTGGGTAGAGCAATTGTGAGTGCACAGGATATCAAAATTTTACAGGATGATTTGGATAGTTTGGAGGACTGGGCTAGAAAAAATGGATGTCAGTTTAATGTGGCAAAGTGTAAGGTTATGCACTTTGGGATGAAAAGAATAGCAGCAGTATATCGCATAGGTGGAACCGTACTCCAGGAGATTGATAAGGCCAGGGATTTGGGAGTACTGGTGGATAGGGAGTTGAAGTTTAGGGGGCACATTGCAAAAGTAACAAAAACAGCTCACCAAATCACTTGGCTTATGAAAAATACTTTAACATGCAGAGAGAAGGAAGTTGTTGTTCCTCTGTATCGAGCCTTGATAAGACCCCATCTGGACTTCTGTGCCCAGTTATGGGCACCAGGGTTTCTTTGTGATGGGGAGGAAGTGGAGAGGGTCCAGAGACGAGTGACCAAGATGATAGGTCTGTGGAATGAACCTTATGAGAATAGGTTGAGGATTTGTGGGTTGCAGAAATTGGACGATAGGCGAAGGAGGGGTGATATGATTGAGACATTCAAATTACTGAAGGGTTTTTATAAGATTGATCCAGAAGATATTTTTGAAAATATGACTGGTGGTGGGAGGACTAGGGGCCATGCATGGAAGATGGGCAAGAGCATGGTTGACAAGGGCGTTAGAGCTAGGTTTTTTACTTGGAGAGTGGTGAATGAGTGGAATAAGCTTCCAGAGTCTGTTGTGGGTGCTATGACTATGAATGAGTTCAAGGCAAGATATGATAGATACTGTGTAAATGTTGAATAGTTGTTCCAGACATGATGTTAGGGCCTCCCTCGATGAGTCTGTCGACTCCTTGGAGTTTCTCGGAACAATAACAATAATAATAATACCTTGAGGCAAAAATGGAAACTAAAAATAAGGAAAAAGGAGCAGATGCCGGGAAAATAAGAGCTAACTAACATGAGTAACAAACTGTGGGTTTCTTCTCTACATTAGTCATTGCTAACCTGTTGTTCTACAAAGATGTGCATAAACTTAAAAGAGTAAATAAAAGGCAGAAAAGTTTACTTTTAAAAGTTACATGTGCCAACCTGGTTGATCAAGTAGATGGCATACCTACACTCTAAACAGCAGGCTGGATGCTTAATAAATGTCCTTGGATGATAGTTTCACTGTCTGGTCTAAGAACACTACCAGCTTACCAATTTATCATAGGTTCACACATTTTTGTAAGTGAGATACACATTTGAAAAAAAAAAAAAATGTTATGTTACTAGTAAAGATAATTATTTATGGCAATCTACCAAAATATGAAGTAAAATTTAAAATTATTGTGAAAAACTAAAAGGAAAGGAATTAGGTAAAATTTATGTACATTTAATCTTACAAATACATTTATTTTACAAATGATATTCTATCTTTTTCAATTTAGCTACTTGAATACAAATTCTACCCTACGGTTCTTCTTTATGAACTGGTCAATAACATCGTCATAAAAAGTTGGTTGTAACTTAATTTTCCCAAGCAACATGCATACTTCTAAAGGCTGGCTGAAGCTCACTTGACACTTCCCCCCTTTCGGCTGATCGTTTTCCCATCCGTCGTTGACGAGGCGTGTGGTAGTAGTTCTTTCGTTGCTCTGATCTGTAGAGGTGGTGGTGCAATAGCAGTCCCCCACTCTTGCTTCCTCCAAAAGATATGAAAAGAAAGGAAGATTGTTGTGGACTGCTGGTATTTTTATTTATTTTTTTTTAAACACAGAATGGATGCTACAAAAGGGAACGAGGATACATCTCCATACATTCAAAGATATAATGAAAGTTGCAGATGTACATCACTCATCTTATGCACACGATGATACATGCAACATAAAAATTTGACTACATGTTAAATGTAGATGACATAACAATGCTTTTTACTTTTTATACATGTACATATACACACTATCTACCAATAATTGTCTGAACATCCCCTGTTATTCAAAGTTATGGCACATTCCAGGTCAGTGTAATATCTGAAAGGAGGGCTTCTAGTTGCCAGCCTTCTAATAAGAAGGTGCTGCTATTGCACCACCTCTATAGATCAGAGCAACGAAAGAAGCCGCAGGCTTCCGCGCGTGGAGTGTTAGGTCCCAGGTCGAGCCTGCTTCCTCTAAAAGATATGAAAAGAAAGGAAGATTGTTGTGGACTGCTGGTATTTTATTTTATTAACACAGAATGGATGCTACAAAAGGGTAGGAGGATACATCTCCATACATTGAAAGTTGTAGACGTACATCACTTATCTTATGCAGACAATGATACATGCAACATAAACATCTGACTACATGTTAAATGTAGATGACATAACAATGTTTTTACTTTTTGTACATGTACATATACATCTACCAATAATTGTCTGAACACCCCCTGTTATTCAAAGTTATGGCACATTCCAAGTCTATTAACTCCCTATAGGCCAGTGGGTATGAAATAGTGAGACCAAATTGCACTTCTTATCTATGTTATTCAATAGGTATTAAAGAATCATATCCAGATTTAGCTGGACGTCTATAGACATCATGGCCAGTTGGGGGGTTAATAACATAAAAACTGGAAGCAGTATTTCATTGTGGCAGTTGAATACAGCTACTATGGCAACACGAAGTGAATTCATTGATTTAGAGAGAAGTGTTATTGTAGGCTATCACATTGGTGGCATGTCCATACATGCCATTGCTGCTCAATTGGAGCATCCAAAATCAATGGTAGGCCACATCAACAAATGGAGACTTTCTGGTATCACTAGTGCAGGAAAATACCCAGGATGGCTGCCAAAAATGACTGACAGGGACAGGAGGGTGTTAAAATGGGTGGCATGCAAAAACCGGCTACAAGTGGCATAGACCATCTGTGATGAGTTCAAGAGCACTCAAAATGGTGAGCACTAATACTGTATGAAAAGAACTCCTTTACTGGGTTTCTATGGAAGAGCAGTAGCACACAAGCAGAACATAACAATGAATAAGGCAGCTCATCTAGCCTAGTGCAGAGAGTGAAATGGACAAATGACCAGTGGAAAATGGTACTCTAGAGCGATGAATCAAGGTTCACCTGTTTCCAGTCTGATGGCAGGGTGTGGGTGTGGAGGCAGCCTGGTGAACCCTTGTTACCACAGTGTGTTGTATCCACAGTAAAGTTTGGTGGTGGTGAAGTAATGGTGTGTTGTGCATTCAGCTGGTTTGGATTGGGACCACTGATTGTTGTCCACAGTTCCATGAAGGCAGCTCAGTACCTTGATATTTTGGATAATCAGTTGCTGCCTATACTGGAATTTTTATTGAACAGATCCTGTGTTACTATCAAGTCTACAATGCCCCATGCCACAAAGCTGCAGCTGTTGTGGAATGGTATGAAGAGATGGGTGTTAAACAACTGCCCTAGCCTGAACTCAGTGCTGATTTGATGGACGAAATGGAGACAAATTCCACCTAATGTCTGCTGCACATTGGTGGAAAGCCTCCCTCAAAGGGATAAGTGATCAAAGCCAAAGGTGGACATAACTGATATTAGGGTTTGCCTGCTGGTATCAACTGCAAATTGCTAAAATGTTCAGACAATTATTGATATATATATATATATATATATATATATATATATATATATATATATATATATAGTGTGTGTACACACACACACACACACACACACACACACACACACACACACACACATATATATGGAGAATCCATCCACAAAAGGTTGGTCAACAAATAGTACACTAGTACTGTGAATGTGTAATAAGAAACTTGTTCATTCACATTTCACTTGAAAAGCTGTAGACTATATTCCTCAGGAAACATGTTGTGGGGGACTTCCTAGATGGTAGCAGTGGAAGGGATTAATAAAGAAGAGGAGAAATTTGTTCTGTGGCTTTGGAATTGAAACGTGAGAGGGTGCTGATTGGCTGTTGCATGCATTTGAAAGGATTTGACAGAAGTAAGGAATTACTGATACCAATTCTGATGAACAGCAGACATAGGTGCATTTATAGAAGATGGTTATGGAAACTGAGCATTAGAGCAGTGGTTCTTAACCTTTTTACTGGCCTGCACCCAAGTGAACTTCAATTTACATTCTCGCATCCCCTTGAAAAATGTGTTTTTTGTTAGAAAATAAAATTTATTGCAAAAAATTTATTGAAAAATACATATACATATATGTATCAACATAAAATCAAAATAACATATCAAGTTTTAGTGACTAATTTGTTGTTGCTTTTTCATAATAATATTTAAAAGCGAGGTTCCTTTTTTCCGGCATCAATGCACTAGTGATCCGGAAAAAAGATCACTAGTGGAGTGATCCTTTTTCCGGCATCACTAGTGCAATAAAGGGCTACATGCATATCATCACATTTGCATTTAAGTGATTTCGGGTTTTTATGTGCAAAAGGGATGAAAATCCCATTTTGCAAAGATAGGTGGTAGCAAATGGTAGAAGTGTCTACAATGCTGCCTTCACCAGTTGTGGAAAGGGTTCTAACTGAGTACACCAGAATTGTTCTAAATCCAAATTTTCAAATTCTATTTGAATACATGCCTTGGCTCGCATTTCAATAAGATCATCTTTTATTAAATTACTGTCGTTTATAGAATTAAGATCAAAAAGAAATGAATCCAGTATCGATCTCTGCTCTTTGCCAATATCTCCTGTGGAAAAATATCCATGAAAAGAATCAATCAATTGTTGCAAATGTATTACAACTTCAGGTAAAATCGTGATTTTTTTTTGTTTTTCAGAACAATTTCATCAAGCAAGGGAAGGTTTGCAAAATTACTATTTCCAACTTGACGTATCCAAATTTTTAGTTTTTCAATAAAAGCAAATAATTTTTCTCTAGATGTCATTATATTCTTACCATACCCTTGCATTGATAATATTTAATTCATTTAGGTGAGCGAAAATATCTGCTAAGTAGGCCAATCAAATTACTGCAACTCTTCTTTCAAATTCTTGAACTAAATTACAATTCTGGTTAGTAAGAAACTGAATAATCTCCTCACGCATTTCAAAAACCCTGCTTAGCACACATCCCCTGGAGAGCCTTCTTATGTCAGTGTGATAAAGAAGCACACTATGGTTAGAACCGATTTCTTTGCAGAAAGCACGAAAGATATGATGATTAAGCATCTGTCCTCGAATATAATTTACTATGTTTACTGCTGCAGCTAAATATTTTTTTTAACTTCTCTGGCAAAGTTTTTGATGCAAGTGCATGGCAGTGCAACATGCAATGTGTTATTGTGACTTGCAGTACTTTTTTGACATAGGCAAAAAAAACCGGAATTATTGCCTAACATTGCAGGTGCACCATCAGTACATATTGAGCTAATCAAATCCATTGGTATTTGATGTTTCAAGAAAAAGTTTTAACGTGATTAAAAACATCAATTCCTTTTGCCATCAGTTCCAGTTGATTACAAAATAAAATTCTTTTTACTTTATGCATCGCACAAATACTAATAGCTCACTGCAATTATCAACGTCACTTGACTGGTCCAATTTAATACACACTTTCAGAGGACTGGTTTTAATATCTTGTATTACTTGCAGTAAAATATCCTGACTGATGACTTGAATGTGTGATCGAATTGCATCGGTTGATAATTAAATCTGCTGAATTTTCTTAAGTGCTTCAGAGCCTAATACAATTTTCTCAATTTCCAATGCACATGGTTTCACCAATTCTTCAGTTATTGTATGAGGCTTTTTTCCCTTTATGCACAGATATGCCACCTGATAAGAAGCTTCTAGCAAGGGCTTCTGAACTACCGCAGAGTCAAATTTTGTAATGGTACCGCTCTATTGAATCATGCCTTCTTAGACTTCAAGATGTCAAGTGTATGACCTAACAGATGGCATCAGTGGCAATATCATATTAAAAACTAGGATATTAGGAAAGAACTCGACCTTGTCAGCATCCAAGAATACGTTAGCAGAGTTAATCTCAGGTGGTATGGTCACTTAAACAGAATGGGTGAGGAAAGATTACCAAAACAAGTGTTCTCTACCAGGTTGGCAGGAAAATGACCCAGAGGAAGACCAAGATATAGGTGGATTGATACAGCACAAAGTGCCTTAGACGATAGAAATATAAGATCTGATAATGTTGGAGTCTTGACAAGTAACAGACTGATTTGGAGGAAAATTGTAAATAGGAAGTTAGTAATGATGTAAATTTTTCATGTAGTACTATCATATCCTGTACACCCCTTGAGGGTACATGGCAGGAATTTGATGATGATGATGATATTAAGTATTATTTACTATGCATTTGGCCATAGTTCCTTAAGAAAATTATAAAATAATGTGAAAACAAAAATTAATTTTAGTTCTTTCTAAACTTTTCAAAATTCAATCAATTGTTCTTTATTTACTGATTACTGCCAGTAAATCAAAAAAATAGTGTTCGTTTGTCACTTGACAAATGAATGTTTCTCATAACAACGAGAAGTGTATGCGCAGCAAGTATCTGTGCGTTCAGCTTGGGCGCATGCATGAATGGCGGCACATTCAGGGATATTTTTTGAATATAGCAATTTTTAATTTCTTAAAATGCAACAAATAAAAAATATGTATAACTTATATTTAAGGGTTCTTGGTGAAATAGAATAATTCTATATGGGTTGAAAGATTATATATCTTAAATATAATTTAGTTTGCATAACTTTTTTTCTGGTTAGAGATAATAATGTCAGGAAACACAGCCAACATAGGTATCAGTTCTTGAACTCTCAGTATAGATGGGCAAGAAATCAGAAACAGCTGCTCTGTGTGCATTAAACGATTGCAGATAGACAGATGGAGTATGAGACTTTTGTAGCTGACAAAGTGAGAAGTTGCAGGATGGAGTGCAAACATGCCAAGGGATGCTGTTATGTTTAGTGTTGGCATAAATGCTGAGTTGGTTTCAGCATTCATGCCAACAGCTTGCATAATCTCTTTAATATGCATACGAAAAAGATGTATGATAATCTGAAGTGTGTGATATTGAACTTCCCAATGCAGAGAAAAGAGACTAGTCTATGTAGGATGATCTGGGAAAGACTATCTTTAGGGCATATTTAAGAGACAACTGTTTCCATCTAAGTGATACAGCCAGTTTTCATTTGCTTCAACATAAAGACCGAGTAGGTGTGATGATGATGATGATGGGGTGCTGGTGCCGTCCGACTTTGGCCGATACATGCAGTTCTGCTTGTCGGGGTATCACAGGTCACTTTTATTAAGTGTGGGAAGTTTGTTCCATTTCTTCCAGTAATTGTGGAACTGAAGCAGTGACACATGACAACTGTCTTGGGATCAAAGTTAAACTGTTCAGCTAGTTCAACTTTCCCGCAAATGTTGTTTTTTAGCAATGTTCCAGTTTCAGAATGGAAACTGAGGATGATGCAAAGAGGTTGTGAATCTTGCTGGTGTTGTCAGCAGTATGCATGTTAAGCTTCAAGGCATTGATAGTGAATTGATTCAAGCTTTTTTTTTTTTTTTTTCAATTACGTCGATTTTTCAGGAGACAGTTTCACTGAGTATGATAAAAGTGATGTTCTAGGCAGTCCATGTGCTTGCTGAGGTTTAGGAACTGGTGGGAATGACACAGAGGACAGAAAAATGGCTGGCTGAAGTTGCTTAGGAATTTGAATACCAATTTGGTGATTTTGGCACAATTGGCATGAATCCACTAGTAACAAAATCACATAGAAAACTCTTCTGTTTCTGAAATGTCTACTTTGCAGCTTTGGCATTTTAAAACTTCAAGATGTCTGTCTGTGGTAGTGAGAAGAAGCACTCTGTCATCACTTAGCTTTGTTGTTGCAATCTTTGCTTCATGCTGCAGGCATGGCTACATGTGATCAACTGGCATTTGCTATGGCTCTTATCAGAATACAGGAACACTTTTTTTTTATATGATCAGGGTGCTTAGAGTTGGTTTCAGCATTCTTCAGTCCATGGGAACTATTGCTGTACTTTCTTTTGGAGCAGAAGGTTAGGTAAAATCACTCCTCCTAAAATGATGTAATAGTAGAGCTCAATTTCCAAGTAACACAATGCACAATTCCCCTTGGTGTAGTACAGTCTATCAATATTAGCATGGATCTTTAGTTATGTCTGCAATAAGGAAATCCAGTCCATGAATGAGGAAGGGGAAGGTGCCATGGCTAAATGGCACATAGAATGTTCCTGGAAATCTTGCAGATGTTTAAGCTGATAGCTGGTGAATATGCTAGCCATTCAAGATATCATTCATATGTTCCCCAAATCAATTCCTTACAATTTAGGTCCAGGAATATGCCACATTACCATTCTGAAAGACACACACACACATCGACGTTACAGGTATTCTACATATATAATCTACTATGTTGTAGATTCCATGTGTCAGGAATGGTCACACCACAGTAGAAGGCAAGCAGTAGAAGGCAATAGGACTGTGAATTCTGTTATGACATCATCTCTACTAGACTGAACAGCCAAAGCATTAAACAAAGGGGAGGAGAAGGGGGGGGATCCACTGACTCATAGGCTGCATCACATGTACATATTTGTTTCAATAACAAAATACTTGAGCTGATGTAATGAAAAGAATTATAAAATCAGAGAACTCATCTCAAAAACTTTATTAATATAAAATTTTCACCTAAGTATTAACAGACATTGTCAGTACAAGAGCATATGATATATTACAGTTAAGAAAACAAGATTATTCACAAAGTAAACTCATTATCTTTAGAGGTACCTGTGGCATAGTATATTTATTAATAAAGGTACAAATATTTCGTACCGAAATTAACAGCACATCTTCAGTGTCATACAAATACCAAGTCAGTGGATCGCCAATTAACATTGTTGCCGCGTGCTAGGAGATTAATTACTAAATTAATAATCATTTAAAGATAATTAATTTTTATTGATGGTTGCATAAAATAAAAGTCTCCCAGATTTTTGAGAGAGAGAGAGAGAGAGAGTCATTTCGATTTCGATTCGGCTGATATAAAATAGCTTCACAACTTTCTTTAAAAAGGCGTTCATATTTGAACCTGCATCTATGGAGGAGAACAGCTTTATCCCAATGGATATGCTTTCATCCTTTCAACCTCAACCCTCTCTTTGGTTTTGTTATTTCGATGATGTTTTTTGCTATTTGGCCACATGCTGAAGAAAAACTCTCGACATTTCTACAACAGATAAATAGCCTTCACCCACGTATTCAATTCACCATGGAAAAAGAAAATTCTGGTAGTTTACCATTCTTGGAATTCCTCCTTACACTGGCACTTTGTCTACAAGTGTCTATCGAAAACCTACATTTACTGGCAGATGCATTCATCAAAAGTCTGCTCATCACACATCTCAAAAAGTTGGCATTGTCAAATCCTCAATTAATAGAGCACATAAAGTATGCTCCTCTCCAGTAATCTTACAACAAGAACTTTCCACTATAAAAAAGCTAATAGAATCAAATGGTTACAACCCCAATCAAATCCAACAGTTAATTGAGTCCTATGTTCCAATACCTCAGGTTTCTTCAACAGACCGCAGAGTTCCAATCCCTTACATTCCAGGCATCTCAGAACCGATAGACAGAATTTTTAAGTATCATCATCTGATTTCCATGTATATTTCTATCAACAAAATTTCTTATTGTCATCTACAAAAGATAAACTGTCACCTCTATCTTTGGCAGGTGTTTACCAAATACCATGTGAATGCAATGTATCTTAATTTGGACAAACAGGCCATTCTGTGGAAAAAAGAATTAAGGAACATTAATATTATATTGAATACATGAAACCTCATAAGTCTGGTCTAGCACAACACAGCATTAACACTACTCATAATATCCAGTGGGATAAAGCTTTTCTCCTCCATAGATGCAGGTTCAAATATGAACGCCTTTTTAAAGAAAGTTGTGAAGCTATTTTACATCGAAATGACTGTCTCTCTCTCTCAAAAATCTGGGAGACTTATTTTATGCAACCATCAATAAAAATTAATTATCTTTAAAGGATTATTTAATAATTTAGTAATTAATCTCCTAGCACACGACAACAATGTTAATTGGTGATCCACCGACTGTTCTGTACTTTGTATTCTATTCTTTTAACTGTTTGTATGACACCGAAGATGTGCTGTTAATTTCAGTATGAATTATTTGTACCTTTATTAATTAAAAGTTATTACTGTGGTCTTTATGTGTTTTAGTAATAAAAGTAAACTCATTATCTTTTAGCTATCCCAAGATGATTGCAAAATTCCTCAGCAGAATCTATTTTTAAAATACAAACTTTGACTGGGTAAAGCGAATGACACACAACAAATGATTTTTAACCCCCCCCCCCCAATTCAGACTTGTATTCGATACCAGCCTGATTGATTGGGTGTTAGCATACAAATAGACTGCTAGTTCCAATTCATCTCCCATCTATAATTGTCTGGAGGTGTAAATGAAGTAGCTTGAAAAATCTATTTGATTTTTAGAGCAGAAATTCCAGATTATGTAAAAATACAAAAATATATTTAGACATAATTAATAAAAAAAAAAAATATTTCAGCTTATCAGTGGTATTAATTTACTATAGGTTTACAACTTTTTGTGGGTGGAGTGAAAAACTCAAACTAGTGAGAGTTACAGTCAACTCTCACTAGAACTATAAACACCCCTATAACAAACTGAAAAAAGCTCCATTGAAAACTTTGTAGGTGAAATGCTAAAAGAAATATACTACAACATTACTAATTATATGAAGAGCCAAAGGCTTCAATTCGGCGACATGAAATTATTTAAGTTAAGGGATATTACATCCCATATTGTTTCATAGCCAAATATAGAAACTATATAAAGTTTGGCGAGTCCAAGCGTAAGCAAATACTTTGATAGTGCAACACTGAACTCTTAGCAAGGGTGGAGCAAGCTCCGATCACTGTTCTTGGTATTTACTCATAATGTGAAACCCAGCTCCTAGGAGCTGTATTACTGTTCTACATTATGAGAGAAGGTCACTACCCAGACCGGTTTCAACCTTTATCGAGGTCTCATCAGTGAGTAGGTAGACCTACTCACTGATGTGTTGCACAGGTGAGTTTGCTTATGCTTGGACTCACCGAACTTTATATAGTTTCTATATTCGGCATGAAACAGTATTGGATGTAATATCCCTCAAATTAAATAATTTCACGTTGTCGAATTGAAGCCTTTGGCTCTTCATATAATTAGTAATTTATTAGGACACCTTCTTGGCAATTCTTATATCAGGATATGCAAGTTCTGTTCGCTACAAACTTGGTATTAACTAGATCTACCTACTCACTGATGAGACCTCGATAAAGGTTGAAACCGGTCTGGGTAGTGACCTTCTCTCATAATGTAGAACAGTAATACAGTTCTACATTATGAGAACTGTATTACTCATAATGTAGAACTGTATTCTACATTATAAGTAATCCTAGGAGCTGGGTTTCACATTATGAGTAAATACCAAGAACAGTGATCGGAGCGTGCTCCACTCTTGCTATGAGTTGCCTCAGTGTTACACTACCAAATGGGTTATGTGTTGCACTATCCAGGTATTTGCTTACGCTTGGACTCGCTGAACTTTATATAGTTTCTATATTTGGCATGAAACTCTTTGAGTTTCTTATTCGGCTATGAAATAATATGGGATATAATATCCCTTAACTTAAATATACTACAACAAACTCTTAAGATTTCTATGAATTTGCTATTGTGAGATTTAACTAACAAATCTTCCTTCCTTCTGAAATAAAGGCTCTCCAGAGTTCTATATATCTTAAATGCAAATTTTTAAGTGTAACCCCTGCCTACTTTTTCTTTTTCCTGAGGGAGAGTGCTAAGAAAGACTTATAATGAGCCCTCAGAATTATATTCCTTGTATGCTAGATGCCATTTGAACTATTAGTTCCAAAAACGGCTAACCTAGAACCAACATAACTAAGCTATAAGTTATAATAAACGTTGAGTGTAACATAAAGCCTCTCTCTCCACAACAAACCAATGCAATACTTTCACAGCGTAGCCTTGTTCTCCATACGTTGTGGTAAACCTACCAAGTAATGCAGAAAAAAACATGAAAATCAATGACTTTCATCTTCCAGTGAAATACTCACCTTGCTTACTGGAGATGTGCAATAACTAGCTGCTCCAATGTTTAGTCTGTCTTTATTTCTTGCCAAATAAGAGCAATTCTATCACTTAATTTATCAAAGCATACCTCAGGAGAGAGGCTGAATATAGCATTATGCAGAGGACATTGTTAAAGCCAAGTATAGACAGGAAGAATTGGCTATTCTGCATGAGACATGATCAATGAGTATCATTCTTTCCACTTCCATTCATTCAATCATTAACTTTTTCAATGATCAACCATGAAATACATAAATAAAAAGTTAATTCCCACTACAGCAAACATGTAGGGACTACAAGAATACTGTTATAATGAATATCTTTTTGACTAGGATCATGCTCATGGTGATTTCAATGAGACTTTTTTTTTTTTTTGGTAGTTTGTTATGGTAAGTGATTTTGTTATAAAGGTATTTCCTTTGGTGATAGTCAGCAATACTGTTAACAAGACAATTAAGTGGTTTTGCTTAAAAGAGAACGTGAGGAACGTTTTGGGATAAGGTGTTAGAGAGGATTTTGGATGGACTAGAAAGTGTACAAGAAAGGTGGAGACATAATTTAAAAGCAATTCTAAGCTGTGCAATTGAGGTGCTTGGTGAAACATCTGGAAAGATTAGAGAGCAGAAGGAGGGTTGGTAGTGGAATAATAATGTACAAGAAGCAATGATGGCTAAGAGGAACGAGTCAAAAGTGGAAGAGGACAGAGAGAGAAAGCGAGAAGCCAAGAGAGTTGTTGCACAGGCGAAGGCCATAGCATATCAAGCCTTTATATCAATTGGTAAAATGTAGAAATAAGGCATCAAAGGACATCGTACATGTGAGGCAGATCAAAGACTCTGGAGAAAGGGTATTAAAGAGGGATGTGGATTTATTGAGGGAATGGTGCAGAACATTAGTAGAGTGGAAGTGAAGAGGATGAAGATGGAAAATCGGTGGGTCCTGACAAGATCCCAGTGAAGGCATGGAAGGCACTGGGGGAAGAAGGAATTGACCTGCTGTGGGACCTGTTAATAAAGTTTGTCAACAGGAAAATATACCCGAGGAATGGAGGGGAAAGTACTCTTGTCCCCAATCTACAAGAGTAAAGGGGATGCACAAGACTAAGAATTACAGAGGAATAAAGTTGATGTCACACACAATGAAAATCCTAGAGTGGGTTCTTGATAGAAGACTGAGGAAGGAGGTGGAGATTGTAAAGGAGCAATTTGGCTTATGCCTGGTTGGTTGACGACAGATGCTATCTTTGGGTTACGACAGATGATGGAAAAGTTTCAAGAGAAGCAATGGGAGCTACACCTAGTATTTATTGATCTGGAGAAAGAGTATGATAGAGTGCCAATGCAAGAAGTCTGGAGGTGTCTGAGGGAGAAGAAGGTACCGGAGAAATATGTCAGGCTGGTGCAGGAGATGTACAGAAATGTGAAGACAAGAGTTCGGGAGAGACAAAGTTTTCCAGTGACAGTTGGCTTGCATCAAGGATCAGCATTAAGTCCATTCCCGTTTAATATTGTGATGGAGGTGGTGACAGAGGAGGTGAGAGAAGACATGCCTTGGACTATGCTGTATGCAGATGATATCATGCTGCGTGCAGAATCAAGAGAAGAAGTGGCAGCTAAACTGGAAAGTTGGAGGAAAGTACTGGAAAAGAGGTATGAGACTGAGAAGAAGTAAGATAGAGTATGTGTTGCAAAGTGGATAGCAAGCAGGAGACAGATCTGGAGCTGGAAGGAAATGTCATCAGGAAGGTCAGTGACTTTAGATACTTAGGTTCAACAGTGAAAGAGGATGGTGAGGCCGAGAAGGAAGTGGGATGCAGGATACAAGCAGGCTGGAGGAACTGGAGAGAGAGATGGCTGGAGCGCTATGCGATAAGAGGGCGCCGATCAATCTAAAAGGCAAAATCTACAGGACAGTAGTGAGACCAGCTATGACGTATGCTATGGAAACTGTGGCCCTGAGGAAAAATAACATCAGCAGGATGGAGGTACTGGAGATGAGAATGCTCAGGTAGATGTGTGGTGTGACCAGAAAGGATTGTCTGAGAAATGACTATGTAAGGGGAATGGTGAAAGTTATGAACTTAGGAACAAAGATACAGGAGGCAAGGTCGAGATGATTTGGTCATGTGATGAGGAGGGAGGAAGAGTATGTGGGAAGAAAGGTCATGCAGATGGATGTGCAGGGGAGGAGGAAGTGCAGCCAGTCAAAGAAGAGATGGAGAGAGATGGTGAAGGAGGACTCGAGGATGAAGAACTTGGATGTGGCTACAGCCCAAGACAGGGGGTTGTGGAGGAGATTCACTACAAACAGCAACCCTACATAAGTGTGAAAAGCTGCAGAAGAAGATAGCAATACTGTAGAAGCTAACAATATCAAGTCCTTTTCTAATATCCTCGTTTTTAATATAATATCGCCACTGATGCCATCTGTTTATGCTCTTAATCTTTTTTAAGACTTTCATATCTGTGGTCTCTAGTCTTTGATCAAGTGTTTTATTTCTAATCCAGGGCTCAGATCAATAAGTTAAAATTAGTTTGAACACTGTCTTGTATAAAGCTAATTTAGTATTTTGACTAATTTTTCAATTTCTCTCTATTCCATACACATTTATTACATTGACTTTCTACATACCAGCTTTGTTGATGTTGTATATTTCCATATTTAATTTAACATCTTCACTAAAAATCGTGGCTAAGTAGCTGAAATGTTTTACTTGATCTATAGGTTTTCCATTCACAATGCAGTTGATATTTTCAATGTTTCTACCTATTTTATTGTCTTTGTCTTAGTATTGCTGATTTGCATACCAAATATATTACAACAGTTATTCAATTTAGTCAGGGAATCTTGCAGACTTGTGCTGGATTTATCATCTGCATAAAGTGAAGAGCTAAGATTAACATCAGCAATTTTGATATCAGGTTAAATATTGTTTTTTTTTTTTTTTTCCATAATGTAATCAATATAGATAATGAATAACAGAGGAGATAATGTACATCAATGTCTGACACTAGATTTAACATCAAACCATCTTCCTGCACTTCCTTCAATTCTAACTGCTGAGTCACAACTCAAATAAAGACTTAAGTATTGCTTGATATGATGCCCCATTGACACCATACAACTGTAGTGTTTTGAACAGCTTTCCTCTTGGCACCTTGTCATATGCCTTTTCCAGATCTACAAAACTTAAATACTGATTCTTTGCTATATTCCCATGATATTTCAACTATATGTTATAAAGTGAAAATCTGAGAAGATTTTCACTTTATAACTCGACAAATTCGAGAAGCAGCTAAAGAATTGTCAGTACCCTTGACCATTTTGTTTAATTTGAGTCTCAGGTCTGGGTTAGTCCCGAGGGGGTGGAAAGAGGGAAAAATAGTTCCACTGCATAAAGGTGGTTCCAAGACTGCTGTTGTAAATTACCGACCGATTAGCATATCAGGAATCATTGTCAAGGTCTTAGAGAAATTAGTCAAGAAAAGAATACAGGATTGGATAGATGAAAATGGGATATTGTATGGGGGACAACATGGTTTTGTGAAAGGTAGATCATGCCTCAGTAACTTGCTCACATTCTATAACACAGTGATGGCTGAACAGGATAGGGGTAATGGGTTTACAGTGATACTACTGGACCTTGCCAAGGCCTTTGACAGGATACCACATGGAACCCTGATCAGTAAACTGGAGCAGATGGTGATAGATACAGGGTTGGTGAGATGGATAGGAGGGTAGTTGAAGGAGAGATACCAGAAAGTGGTTTATGCAGGAGTGGAGTCTAAAAGACGGCTTGTGACTAGTGGTGTGCCGCAGGGCTCTGTTCTTGGACCACTGCTTTTCAATTTGTTCATCAATGATATAGGAAAGGATTTGAGAGGAAGTGTTCACTTGTTTGCTGATGATGCAAAGTTGGGTAGAGCAATTGTGAGTGCACAGGATGTCAAAATGTTACAGAATGATTTGGATAGTTTGGAGGACTGGGCTAGGAAAAATGGATGTCAATTTAATGTGGCAAAGTG
Source organism: Typopeltis vanoorti (assembly GCF_054136105.1). Taxonomy (NCBI): domain Eukaryota; kingdom Metazoa; phylum Arthropoda; class Arachnida; order Uropygi; family Thelyphonidae; genus Typopeltis; species Typopeltis vanoorti. Next base: position 59,905,561 of record NC_143549.1, on the reverse strand, counting down.
TAAGGTTATGCACTTTGGGGTGAAAAGAATAGCAGCAGTATATCGCATTGGTGGAAACGTACTACAGGAGATTGATGAGGCCAGGGATTTGGGAGTGTTGGTGGATAGGGAATTGAAGTTTAGGGGGCACATTGCAAAAGTGACTAAATCAGCACATCAAATCACTTGGCTTCTGAAAAATACTTTAACATGCAGAGACAAACAAGTTGTTGTTCCTCTGTATCGAGCCTTGATAAGACCCCATCTGGACTACTGTGCCCAGTTATGGGCACCAGGGTTTCTTTGTGATGGAGAGGATCCAGAGACGAGTGACCAAGATGATAGAAGGTCTGTGGAATGAACCTTATGAGAATAGGTTGAAGATTTGTGGGTTGCAGAGATTGGACAATAGGCGAAGGAGGGGTGATATGATTGAGACATTCAAATTACTGAAGGGTTTCTACAAGATTGATCCAGAAGATATTTTTGAAAATATGACTGGTGGTGGGAGCTCTAACACCCTTGTCAACCATGCTCTTGCCCATGAATGGAAGCTGGGCAAGAGCATGGTTGACAAGGGTGTTAGAGCTATGCTTTTTACTTGGAGAGTGGTGAATGAGTGGAATAAGTTTCCAGAGTCTGTTGTAGGTGCTACGACCGTGAATGAGTTCAAGGCAAGGTATGATAGATACTGTGTCAATGTCGAATAGTTGTTCTTGACATGATGTTAGGGCCTCCCTCGATGAGTCTGTCGACTCCTTGGAGTTGCCCGGAACAATAATAATAATAATAATAATAATAATAACTACCTAAGTAATACCCTATATGATTTTTTCTTCACAAAGGTGGTGCTTGGCATTTATCATTTATGCCATACCACAGAATATGGGAAATATGGAATTTTTTATTTATTTATTTGCTCTGGCCTGAAATTTCCTTGTCTTCTGTTACATTCATTTTCTAGCTTTATTATTCTCTAAATTCTAATAGCTGACCTTTCTGATTACTTCTCTCAGAAGTTTGAATTTTTGCAGTTCAAATACCTGAACAATGATACCTTCTCTGGGATTTTCAATGTTTGCAACTCAAACTGGCTTTCATTCTCTGATTCCCTGATCAATCTGGATGCTGAAGTATTTTCTGTTTAACAACTACCTAGCTATATACTTGAATATCAAGATAATTCTCATTTCCAACATCCAAGACGTTTTCTTTATCTGAATATGTGGTAAATATCAACCTCCCCTTTTGGCAACTCAGACCGTAAGTCCTTTGATACAGCAATAATGCAAATGGAATAATGTGATTTCCATTCCTTTTCATGATATGATTACTGTTCCTACTTCCCTGATGCACACACACACCTGCTCTGATTGAATAAGTGAAATGATTCTTGCTGGAATGAAGGCCCTCATCTACCATTCCATCTAAAACACCATCCATTATGAATGTCTTGTTAAAGAACCATTAAGCCTTCTTTCAAACTATGAGGGACTTGAGAGAGAATTCCCAGATGTATGTAGCCTGCACTGCATCCCCCCCCCAAAAAAAAACAAATCCAAATATCTGACTTTGAAAGGACTAAATGAAGAAGTCTTTCCTCTCGTCAAACAGCAATCAAGCATTCTAGTCCTGCAAAGGTTATCTGTGCACATCTAGAAGTGCTAGCATAGAATGATAGATGTGCACAGATAACCTATCCACCTTTCTATGCTAGCACTTCTCTCACTTTTCAATGGTAGTATCATAACATAATCTAAAGATAAGGCTCGCTTTGCATCATTCTTCAGTCTTCATCGTTCTGCATAGACAATAACCAAAGTAAACCATTATATCAAGAACTGCTTGCTGTATACCTCCTTGGATTTTTTGTCACTAACTAGAAGATCTTGAATAGCTTGGATACCAACAATTCTTAGAGCCTAAAGGCCACCTACACCAAAAGCTGTGCTTGAAATCTCTGCTTCATAATTAATACCATTTTTATATCTTTTCAATCTTGCATAATCAGATATCTACATTACACCTTGGAAGCAAATCCTAAAGCAGAAACAATGAAAGTGATGAGGCAGGCATAGCCCATGTTAACTGTACGAGAGTGATCTGAAAAGTTCTCGGCCTAACAATGAAAAAACAAATTTATAATTTCAAAATTATTTTTATTTTTCAACATAATCTCCCTTAAGACTAATACATTTATTCCAGCGATGCTCCAGTGTCATTATCCCGTCCCTGTAGTGGTTCTCAGAAAGATCTGCAAAATACCCCTCTACAACTGCAATTGTCTCTTGATTTGAAGAAGACGCTGACAAGCGAGGAAGAGTTTTAGTTTTGGGAAGAGATAGAAGTCACAGGCAGCCAAATCTGGGGAATAGGGTGGATGTTCCAACAATTCATAGTGCAGATCCCTTAATTTTCCCATTGCCAAAACACCTTTTTGGGCAAGCGCATTGTCCTGATGAAAGATGATTTTTTTCTTCTGCAAACTGGGTCTTCTCTTACGAATTTTTTTTATCTAGTCTGGTTAGAAGATCTAAAATTATATTCCCTGGTTATTGTTTTACCCTTTTCAAGATAATTAATAAACAATAAACAAAATGCTTTTAGCATCCCAAAACACAGATGCCATGACCTTTCTTGCTGATGGAACTGACTTTGTCTTCTTTGGAGGTGAACAACCGGATTCAGTTCACTGTTTTGACTGCTGTTTGGATTCTGGTGTGTAATGGTGAATTTAACTCTCATCCATAGTAATAAATCGAAGCATAAAATCAGTTTTATTCTTGTTAAAATGCTACAAGCACTGTTCAAGATTTTCATGCGAGTACGTTTTTGATTCGCTGTGAGCAAGTACTGCACCCATCTTTTTCATTTGCAATTCTTCATGCAAAATATATCTTGCATGTTCTCTTGAAATGTCTATAGTCTTAGCAATTTCATGGACTTTGACTTGCCAGTCATCAAATACCATATTGGGCATTTGATCAATGATTTCTGGTGTTGTTACACTTTTTGGATGTCCTTCAAGTGCATCATCTTCAAGGCTGGTAAGGCCATGTTTAAACTCAGCAGTCCATTTCTTAATTGTCAAAAACGAAGGAGAACAGTGTCCATAAACTTTTATGAACTTTGAATGAATTTCTTTTTGGCATTAAACCTTCCTTTACAATGAATTTTATAACTGCACGATACACAATTTTATCTGTTTCAAGGGATACAGACAACAATTTTGCATCCGACAGCTGTATAAAACCAACTACTTGATAAAATAACTTGCAATTTCACATGGATGGTTATGACTGATGTACCAACTTAGAAAAACAAAAATCTTGTCGATAGTGTTGCCATCTATGGTCGATGCCGAGAACTTTTCAGACCACCCTCGTAATGTTCATTGGTGAAGAAATAAACCCTGCCATCTCTGTCCAAGTGGGGGATTACCACTCTATTGAGACTATCACTCAAATGATCACTCTATTGGTCTGACCACGCTCCAATTCTCTAGAAATTAATGGCAGATGTCACCAACAGCTCTGCTCTTCACCAACTGGAAATCTGTCAACACAGTGATGCAAATTTTGACCAGAGCAGATTTTGTAGGGAATATTACCTACCTTTGGATGCTAGCCATGAAAAACTTTGATGCAACTTCTATGGTTGCTCTCAATGTCTCCATGGCATTTCATCAGGTCTAAGAACAGGTGGTGTACTTACCAAAATATCAAGTGGATTGTCTATTTCTTCCTATGCACATCCTCCTACACATAAATGATATTCTCTCACTAACCTCATCCTATTCTGTGATTTTGTAGAATGTGTAGGATAACCTTTGTCCAGCTGGACCGATGTTAATCTTCTGAACTTCAATACTACCAAAAGACTTATGCTTTCTAAGAAAGCATGAATTATTCAGAAAAGGATAATCTAGTTACCAGATGACTATCTCTCATAGATGCTCTGTTGCCTTTGAAAATACCTATATAAGAAAAAGCAGAAACAGATGATCTAGCCACCATCAATCCACTTTCCTTTAAGCAAAAAAATCAGTAAATGCGTAGTTAACATCCACTGATTCATACCAATCATCAATTGTCCAGTGACGATTGAACTTATCTTTATCCTTTGGAACAATTTTGAATCTTATGCTGTTTAATGGTAGTATCATAACATAATCTAAAGATAAGGCTCACTTTGCATCGTTACTTCAATCACTTTGCATCGTTATATGAACTTTTTATCAACTTTATATCATCGTTTTATCAACTGGAGGTAGCCCTTGAGGGCTACCTCCAGTTGATAAAAATTGATGATTTTTATTAACTGAATATGTGTTAATGTTTCCACACCAACCAGAGAAAAATGTTTTTTTAAACAATTATCACACTTAATTCTAATGATTTGCAATTAAGAAAATAATCATACATATATAAAATATATCATACCTTCTAATGATTTCACTGTACTTAGTGCATAAGTATCTTCCAGTTCATTTTCTGGCCCCATTTCTTCCCATGCCATTCCAAAATTAGGTTTCAATATTTTCTGCATGTGATCAGACACAGTGACATCAATATCTTCAAGCTGAATTATACAAGAAAAATTAATTAATAAATGTAATATTCATTATTGAAAGTGCTGGGCTACCATAAAATTCTGGTGAAAATTTCATCATACTTTTTGTTATAGGCAATGTGACTATATATTAGTGGAATTTCTTAATTTATGAATTTACATAATATCCCAAGACTTTTTAGTCTTACTTTTTTTTTTTGCCATAAATTCATAAACACAGAAAATAAACCAGACATATTCAGCTGAAGTTTTTCAACTTTTTTTGCAATTATATAACATGGATGAAAAGAAATATGCAGATTTTTTTTTTTGTTTAAAACTCTGCAAATATTTGAAATAAATCAAGAACTATATGTTGTAAATGAAATTTTATTTGAAAATTATCGATACATATTTTTGCACACTAAGTTTTCCATTGGTAGAGTCATTATCAGAATGCTGAAATCAAATCACTTATTTTGGCATGGTACTAAGGGATTTGTAAGTAATAAACAAGCTTTCATAATAAACAGAAATGTCTGTGGGACAATAGCAATCAAATTTCTAATCTCACAGGCTGGAGATAGCCTTTCATTAGAGATAGACTGTGCAAGATCAAGACTTCTTGGGAAAGAGATGGATGGGGAATCTGAGAAATGACTATTCATACACCAACAAGTTCTTATCTGTATAATGACTTTATGATACATAGTATTATCTATATAACTGTTTTCATTAAAAGATATTTAATAGGACACCAATGACATTGGCAGATGAACAGATTAGCTTGTTTAATGGGACCCTTATAATAAAAAAGGTCTTGAGAGTGGAAAGGGGAAAATAGTGAGATGATACTAAGATATGTTTCCAGATACACCAGTAAAGCATGTTTGAAAATTTCACAGGATTTGCAGTTGTGGCTGTACTAGTTGAAGTTTATGGAAAAGAGGAACTCATATAAGCGATATTTTTGAACTTTACAGTAATTTGTCCAGTGCCTTCACAAAGTGAATTTATGTACAAGATGGCTCAGATGGATAAGCTGAGTTAGGTAGTTAAAATAAAAGCAATGAAACTAAGGTGAGGGCAGTGTTTTATGTCTAATTTGCAAGATTAAAAAAAAAACCCAAGTTTCTGGGAGGGAAAACAGCTAAGACAGACCAGCTAACTCACATCTCAAATGAGATATGAACTCACATCTTTCAAACCAAAGAGCAAATATTAAGGTATCCTCATAACCTTGCTATGGAAGTGCTCCGAATAAGGAATGAGTAGTCTGAACAATACCAGCGAGCCATGTATGGGAAGAGATAGCAACTGGTGGAGGACTTAGTGGTGTGCTGCTGGATTTTGTTTTTGGGCCATTACCATTCAACTTATTAATATGTCACACAGACTGACAAGGGATATTCAACTGCTTGCTAAAGATGCAGATTGATGGTAGGGATATAAATAGCAATGCCAATGTCAAGAACTTCAGGATGATTTAAATGGCTTAGACAGAAAGTATAAAGATGTGTGTGTGTGTGTGGGGGGGGGGAACTGAGTGATTATTAGAACTGTGCTTGCTCAAGAAGGTGTGGATGGGATTCAGGATTTGGAGTGATGGTTGACATAATTCAGAGGACATACTGAAGTGCTGTGAAGTACACTGCACTGTGATGAAGATATTGAAAAGTAGACATGAGGTGGGTGAACCAGTGTTCAAGACTGATTAGACTTGAGTTATAGCTTCAAATTTGATTACTAGCTTTAATCATCTAAACATCATCATCATCATCATCAAATTCCTGCCATGTACCCTCAAGGGGTGTACAGGATATGATAGTACTACATGAAAAAAATTACATCATTATTAATTTATTAATTTCCTATCTACAATTTTCCTCCAATGGGGGTGCTTAAGGGTCAAAGCTGTATAACTGAGAGGAGACCTCCACATGGCCTTTAAAGGAATGCAGAGAACCAACCAGAGCTTCTGACCTAATGTCCAATCCTCACCTTCTCGTGGTGCACCCTGTTGGGTATCTACTTGGATACTGAACAGACGAGGATGGGCTAGCAATTTGGAATTTAGCCGACCAAATTGTATTCTTATTGGTTAAACCAAAATATAGAATGATCATCTAAACACCATTGCAAAACTAGAGAGAGAATCCAAAGATGAGTGCCCAAGACAATATTAGGACTATAGAACACTGGTTATGGGAAAATGGGTTGAGAAAGTATAAATGCAGAGTTTAGTGGGGAGGTGAAAAGAGGAAATATGAAGATGTTTTAAGCCAGTGAGGGGATTAGACAAGATTAATGTGGAAGTGGAAGAGAATAACATTGAAGGGAGAGAATGAAAGGCCATCTCTGGATGTTGTATAGAAGTATGGTGAATAGGGCAGTGAGAAGTAATTTTTATATAGTGTGAATATGGTTCAACATCATAGTGTTAGATCTTGATTGAGGACACTTTTAACAAAAGAATCATTCATTCAAGATTTAACAAGAGACACAATTTTGAGCTAGAAATACTAGTACTATTAGTTAAGAAAGCAAAATATAAAACAAAACCTGTTAGAATTACTTTAGAAAGAAGTAAAGTAGAGGAGAAAATTGTATGTCTAAGTAGAATTATATTGTTTAAAGTTATTGATGTCAAAATTATACTCTATGTAAGAATGTATGTCTAAGTGCAAACAAACGTTGCTAGCTAGCTAGCTGCCTACGATGACATAACGCCCGAAGCATTCATGGAAGGCAAGCTGAACCCGCGTTCGGCGAAAAGAATGCTCCAAGGAGCAGAAGTGTGATGCAACCACATGGGGGTGAATAGGAGAGCGCAATGAGAGATCCTCCAATACGAAAAGAAGGCACTACAAAGAAGAATAAAAAGCAAGTTCACGAGGGTTTTGACCCCCCATTTTTTCTGTTCCTGTTTTCTTGTGCGGACAAGCAGAGTGCTGACTGATCAACAGCGGCAGAAGTAATCTCCTTCCCGGTTGCTAGCCGAAGGAGTTGAGCATGCTATACGTGAGCTGACGGCAGACATCAACTAGGGCCATCGGTAAGAGTTGACCGATGTGAGGCAACGGAAGAGTTTCCCCTCTGAAGGACAGCGATCCGGTAGACGAGCATTTGTACGGCAAAGTGCAAGGAATGGCGATTTGTATCGATCAGTGTAACCTCCACGTGGACGCGACTCGATAAAGCAGAAAGACATCAAAGAACGGATGAAAGAAGCGTGATATCCACTCAGGACATTGGTAATGTGCAGAAATTTCCTTATTCATGTAATAATTAGTATTGGAGCAGAGAGAAGAACAGATTTCTAATTGAAAGGAAAGAGAACTTTTAAGTGACATTTGTGCTCAGTAACGTGTTAATCATATTGGACTAGTAGTCTGAAAGCCTGAGAGTATGCAACACTCAGTTGACTGTGAATTGATCTTTGTTAGAGAGCTTTATTAGAATTTTGAACTTAACTTATTTAACCTAGAGATGTAAATAGTATATTTGATAATTAGAATGTTCCTTATTGCTTAGCTAGTGAATTACAATTTTGATATGACATACCTTTGATGTGTGGAAGTTTATTTCTACGCAATTTTATATTTAATAAACATGTTTTTTCTATGTAAGCCTGAGTTTGTCTGAGCATGAGACCGATTTTACCACTCGCTAAAGTTCGAAGAACCTGTGAATAAGGGGAAATTAAAGAAAGTTTAGAAAGTTTTTTGGCCAAGACTGCAATGTTGAAATTTCTATAGGCATTTAATACATTAACAAGATTAGGTAATACTTGAACTCTGGGAAGGTTTCTTTGTACAAGAATTCTTCTGTACTAGGACTCTGGCTGGCGCAGCTATATCAAACAAATTTTATCAGAGTTCCGAAAGGGGAAGCGGCCCCAGAGAGATAGGTTAGAGATTTCAAGCTTGGTAGGTACGACAGGGATAAGGATAGAGAAAAACAGGAAAAAGTAATGATGTAACAATAGATATGTAGCTGATCGAGAGGATTCTGGCTATGATTCTGTTTGCCAAGGGGGGGTCTTATTAACAATAACTATACGAAAGTGGTCTGAAAAGTTTTCGGCCTAACAATAAAAAAAAAAAAAAATTTTAATTTCTAAATTATTTTTGTTTTTCAACATAATCTCCCTTAAGACTAATACATTTATTCCAGCCATGCTCCAGCACCATTATCCCATCTCTGTAGTGGTTCTCAGTAAGATCTGCAAAAGACACCTCTACAACTGCAGTCACCTTTTAATTCGATGAAATATGCTGACCAGCAATGAAGAGTTTTAGTTTTGGGAAGAGACAGAAGTCACAGGGAGCTAAATCTGGGGAATAGGGTGGATGTTCCAACAATTCATAGTGCAGATCCCTTAATTTTCCCATTGCCAAAACATCTTTGTGGGTAGGTGCTTTGTCCTGATGAAAGATGATTTTTTTCTTCTGCAAACCAGGTCTTTTCTCACGAATTTTTTTGTCTAGTCTGGTTAAAAGATCAGAATAATATTCCTTGGTTATTGTTTTACCCTTTTCAAGATAATTAATAAACAAAATACCTTTAGCATCGCAAAACACCGATGCCATGACCTTTTCTGCTGATGGAACCGACTTTGTCTTCTTTGGTGCTGAACAACCAGCTTTTGTCCACTGTTTTGACTGCAGTTTGGATTCTGGTGTGTAATGGTGAATCCAAGTCTCATCCATAGTAATAAATCGATGCACAAAATAAGTTTTATTCTTGTTAAAATGCTCGAAACACTGTTTTAGAGATTTTCATGCGAGTACATTTTTGATCTGCGCGGCACCCATCTTGCGCAAAGCATTTTCATTTGCAATTCTTCATGCAAAATATATCCTACACATTCTTTTGAAATGATTATAGTCTCAGCAATTTCACGCACTTGATTCGCTGGTCATCCAATACCATATCGTGCACTTGATCAATAATTTCTGGTGTTGTTACACTTTTTGGATGTCCTTCACATGGTTCATCTTCAAAGCTGGTGTGGCCACGTTTAAACTTGGCAGCCCATTTCTTAATTGTCAAAAACGAGGGAGAACAGTGCCCATAAACTTTTATGAACTTCGAATGAATTTCTTTTGGCATTAAACCTTCTTTTGCAAAGAATTTTATAACTGCACGATACTCAATTTTATCCATTTCAAGGGATACAGACAACACTTTTGCTTCAGACAGCTGTAAAAAACAAACTGCTTGATAGAATGAACTGCAATTTCACATGTGCTTTTGACAGGGGGTACCAACTTAGAAAAAAAAAATCTTTCCGATAGTGTTGCCATCATTGGTCGAGGCTGAGAACTTTTCAGACTACCGTCGTACATAGTAAAATATTCTGAATATTAATGAAACATATGATATACATGGGCATTCTGCCACAGAAAGCAGAAATTACTTAGAAAAAATCGTAAACAGTAAAGCCTTTTGGATCTAGAAAGTTTTTTCCCCACTTGGTTACAAAGTAAATAATACTTGACAAATTATATTCTTATTTCATCCTTTACTCAGGTAGTCTAGTCATGAAGTATCTTCATGACTGACTACCTGTATATAGAAGCTGATGAGTTCACACCATTTGCCTTAGTATCCAGTAATGCAAAGCACACTCCCTTTTGGATGTGTATCAGAGTATGGATTATATACAAACCAGGAAGACACCAACTTTGAATTCATGCAGTAGTCATATTCCTTATATACAAGTAAAACGTGTAGCACGTTATTGTTAGCATACTCTGTTGATGAGATAAAGTTGTAAAAAGTTTTTTCACTTGTTACAAAGTACATTATACTTGACAAGAAATTATATTCTTAATCCTTTATCCAAAGTGTATCTTCAAGACTAGGCTATTTGTATATAGAGGCTGTACAGATGCACCTATGAGGGGTTTCTGAAAAGAAAAATATCACTTTTTTTTTTCTTAATAATGGTGAAAGGGAACAAGATAAAGCACTGTGGAAGATAGGCTCATTAATAATGTTCAAAAAGACCACCACTGCAGTGTGGTGTTACTGTTGCCTCCCAGTTAATTCCAGTTGCAATATGGCAGCCACCATGTGAATGTGGTCCAAAATAGGCATCCATGAAGTTATTCATTTTTTTGCAAGCAAAAGGGCTTCACAAAGTGACATTCACCATGAACTGGTTGCAATGTATGGTGAAAAGATGTCTAAGAAGTAGATGTCTTTTTGGTGCAATGCATTTAAAGCAGGCCATGGTGACATTAAAGATAGATGTCCTTGGTTTTCGAAAAATGTGCTCCAGCTGGTTGCTCTAACAATTGTCAGAGGAATACAAGGCAATGCATGGGCATGTGTTTGGAGAATCTATTCGATACAGTGACAAAGGTAAGGATTTGTCAATAGAATAGTCACAGGAGATGATATGTGGGCTCATCACTTTACCCCAGATTGCAAACAAGACTCCTTGACCTGAAAAAATTCACTAATACCTAGCGTGCAAAAAATTCGAAACTGTTCCCACTGTTTGAAAGTTATGGCCACAGTGTTCTGGGATCATCAAGGCTTTCTGTTGGTGTACTGCTTCCCAAAGAGAGGAACAATCAATGCAGAGCTTTGACATGCAACATTGGACAAACTGAAAGCCATCATTCGACAGAAACAACTGGAACTCCTGACAACCATCATGATTTTAGTGCACAACAATGCTACTTCACACACTGTGCATACTACTCATGAATGGTTGTGCTGTAGTCGTTGGGAAATTGCCACATCTTCCCCTAAAGCCTGGACTTATCCCCTTCAGACTTCCATTTGTTTAACCCCATCAAGAAACACTTTTTCGGAAGTAATTTTACTATGGCAGAATCACATTAAAAATGAAGACATTAAGAAGGAACATGAGGTTGCTTGCATTCAAGAATATGTGAGCAGGGATAATCTAAGATGGTATAGTCACTTAAAAGAATGGCAGGGGAGAGAAAAGGTTGGCAAACAAGTTTGATATCAACATGGCAGGAAAACGACCAAGGTCTAGATCGACTGATTCAGTCAGACGTGCCTTAGAAGAATGAAATGTTATATAACAATATTGCTGTACATTCAAGTAAGAGACTAATTTGGAAGAAAATTATTGATACATAATTAATAATTTAAACTTATTCATAGTAACCTGAACTTAAGGGCACATATCAGGAACCTGATGATGATGATGATGACATGGGGGAAAAAGTACTATATTCATTCTCTAAGATGGCAAGGTTTCCACATTATCTACCATTAGCCTGCTCATGATACTAAAAATATGCAATATGTTTATAATATGTTGAGGTAGGATAAACATAGAAATAAACATTTAAGTGTATTATGATTAGTGAGAAACTAAAACTTAATTTTAGAAAATCATTGTCAGACATACAAAAATATTTTGGAAAAATTTGGAGAAAAGAGAAAAGTCAATAATAACAGCAAAATACCTGTTGTATTTCTGCTCAGGATATGGACAGGTTATTACTAACACAATGTTCCAACATAACATTGTGCACAAATTCACATGGACAGAAGAGGCAAGGAATAAGAAAAGTCTCATTGACTGTGTTTAGTCTTGAGCAGGATAAAATTGAATTTCATATTGAAAAGAAGAACATGTAAGAAAGTTTTAAAGCGAATAAAAGTTGAGCAGCTCTCAGATGTGAACTGTAGACTAAAACACAAACATTATTGAAGAAAATATGAAAGAGTTTGAGAACAGGAACCACTTGGAGATTCAGTAGCAAGCCCTGAAGAAAACACTGACTGATTCGGCCAGAGACACATTGTGGTGAGGTTGTCTGCAAGGATAGAAAAATCAGAACTTCATGGTCGACACAGGAAGTTAAACAGGCAATGAAAGAAAAGAAGAAAGCATATTGAAAGTTCGTGAATAAGTCAGCTTGTGCTCTTAGAGAATAGAGAGACAAATAGGTGGCAAGATATTCTGGAGGTTGTTGAAGAAGCTCAAAATTGGAGGAAAGAGTACTGTAAAAGGAATTAGAGATGAGAGATCACATGAAAACTGGAGAAAAATATATCCTTGATGTATGGAGTAATTACTTTGAAAAGTTGCTAAATGAAACAAGCAGTGATAGTGGTAAAAAACACTGAAAAGGCATGCAGTCAGGAATACACATCCATACTTGAAGTAGAAAAAGCCATCAAAGGCCTGAAATGTGGAAAAGCAGCAGGAGTAGATGATATTCGACCAGAAATGGTCAAATATGGAGGTATAAAAGACTTACAGTAGCTACAATGCACAGTTCAAAAGGCCTTGACAGAGGGATGAATTCTGGATGAGATCTCTCATAGAAGTACCTATATATAAAAAAGGGAATTAAAATTGAATGCGAGAATTACAGTGGTATTTCTCTACTGAGTGTTTCTGGTAAGATATATGCAGGTATACTTGAGAAACGGTTGAGAAGGGTTGTGGAAGAAAAGCTAGGTGAAGAACAAGCTAGATTCAGGCCAAACAGATGCTGTCAGGATCAGAATTTTACTTTATGACAAATAGTTAAGAAATCATGGGAATATAACGAAGATCTGTATTTAAATTTTGTAGATCTGGAAAAAGCATATGACAAGGTGCCAAGAGTAGAGCTGTTCAAAACACTACAGTTGTATAGTGTCAATGGGGCAATATTTAGAATTTATATGAGTTGTAAGTCAGCAGAGTTAGAACTGAAGTACAGGAAGATGGTTTAATGTTAAATCTGGTGTCAGGCAAAGAGGTACATTATCACCTCTGTTATTCATCATCTATATGGATCACATTATGAAGGAAAGTGGTAATAAACCTGATATCAAAATTGGAGATGTTAATGTCAGTTCTTTGCTTTTATGTGGACAATGTTATACTACTAAATAAATCCACTACAAGTCTGCAAGATTCCCTGACTAAATTGAATGACTGTTGCAATAGATATGGTATATAGTCCAGCAATAACAAGACAAAGACAATGAAAATAGGCAGAAACATTAAAAATATCAACTGCATTGTGAATGGAAGAACCTATAGAAAAGTAAAACATTTCAGCTACTTAGGTACGATTTTTAATGAAGTTGGTAAATTAAATATAGAAATAGACAACAGAATCAACAAAGCTGGTATGGTAGGAAGTCAACTGAATAAATTTATATGGACTAAAAGAGAAATTAATCAAAACACTAAATTAGCTGTATACAAGACAGTGTTCAAACCAATTTTAACTTATGGATCTGAGAGCTGGGTCAGAAGTAAAACACTTGACCAAAGACTAGAGATCGCAGATATGAGTCCTGAGAAAGATTAGGAACGTGAACGGATGGCATCAATGGCAGTACCTCCAAGGATATTAGTAAAGAACTTGAAATTGTTAACATCTAGTAATGTGTTAGTAAAGCTAATCTCAGGTGGTATGGTCACTTAAACAGAATGAGAGAGGAAAGATTAGTAAAACAAGTGTTCTCTGCCATGTTGGCAGATAAAAGACCAAGAAGATGACTGAATATATAGATGGATTGATACAATAAAAAGTGCCTTAGAAGTTAGAAATATAAGATCTGATAATGTTGGAGTCTTGACAGGTAACAGACTTATCTGGACTTAGTAGTCATGTAAATTTTTCATGTAATACTATCATATCCTGTACAGCCCTTGAGGGTACATGGCAGGAATTTGATGATGATGATAAAACGCAATTCAAAGAACAAAAAAAACATCGTTTTCCTCTTTTATGATATTTCAACAACCATGGGTTCAATGCCTATAGGCGTCCGATGCCATCTTCATATGATTCTTCCATTGCATGCTATTTTGTGCAAGATGACTCGGTGTACAGAGTTTTCCAAACCATTTGACAATGTCATCAACCCCATTCTCTGTTTGGTCTTCCTCTTTTGTTCTTTCCTTCAATCATCCCAAACAGCAGCATTTTTAATTTCCTCTCATCGTTCATTCTGCATATATAGCCAAAGAGACGTAGTTTCCTTTTGATGTTTTTCTGGATCAGGTTTTCTTTTGGTTGTATTCATCTAGATTTCCTCTTGTTCACTTTCTGGATGCAGCTTATTCTCAAGATCTTTCTATAGCTTCCTCTCGAATGCTAATGTCCTTTCAGATTCTCTCAGGAGTCCTCAGGCCTCACATCCATAGAGCATGCTGCTGAAGATACAGGTTTCGACAATAAGCAGTTTAGTGTGTATCTTTATAGCTTGGCAACTCCATATTTTGTCCATGGCTTTTAAGATAGTTGTTGCTCTACCTATTATTATTTTCTATTTTTCCATTTCTATTCTATTTTTACTCTTTTCTGGGTCCAAGTCATGCGTAATATGGCATCCAAGATATGTGAAGTGTTCCATATTTTCCAGTTGAAATCCGTCTATGGTAACTTTGCTCAGTAACTCGTGTTGTCCGAATATCATTGTTTTAGTTTTTTCAAAATTGACGTTTAGTCCACATCTTTTTTCCTTCCTGTATATTGTTTACAATATCCATTCCAGGCTTGCTGCGTCTTCTTCAATCAGGAAGATGTCATCGGCAAAGTAGATGTAGTTTATTCTCATACCATTTATTGAAATGCCTCCACCTTCTCCTTTAATCTTATCAGGTGTTCTTTCCAGGTGTGTGATGAAGATGATATTTACTCAATTTTTACTTCAATATATAATTTTTTTTTTCACCAAGTTTCTTTTAGTAGACTCAAATATACAAACATCATTCAAGAAAGAATTTGAAAGCAAACACCAAATCTTGAAGTGGCAAACCCTGTTGAAAACATTCATTTATTGAGTAAGAGACAGACATCAGGTAAGGTTGTCTGCATAGATAGAAAATTCAGAACTCCATTGTGGACTAAGGAAGTTAAAGAAGCAATCAAGAAGAAGAAGAAAGCATACTGAAAGCATACTGGCAAGTAACAAAAAAACGTAAGTGCACAAGGCATTGTGTAAAATTAGATAAACCAAGTCATGGGAAGGCTTTGGTAAGAGCACAGAAATAAATATTAGGAAGGTAACAAAATATGTTCGAGGCTATTGAGAAATGGAGTAAAGAGTACTGTAAAAGTAATCAGATGCAAACTGAAGTTAGAGGTGCTTAAGGGTGAAAGCTGTATAACTGAGAGGAGACCTCCACATAGCCTTTAAAGGTAGGCGGAGAACCGACCAGGGCTTCTGACCTAATGACCTATCCTCACCTTCTCGTGGTGCACCCTGTTGTGTATCTACCTGAATACTGAACGAACGAGGATGGGCTGCCAATTTGGGATTTAGCCAACCAAATTGTATTCATATTGGCTTAAACCAATATACAAAATGATGGTACAACATGACAAAATTTCATGCCGGCTGGGGTGTCGCCCAGTTAAACAAGGCCCCCATTATTTTCGCCAGGGAACCAGGGCAAACAGCAAAAAGTCAGCTACTGGAACAACTCTGAAAATACACCCCAACTCAACATAACCAGAGTTAAAGATAGGTACTATCAACATAAGAAGCCTGAATGGCAAAGAAATGGAGCTAGCTGAGGAATTAGATAAGTACCAGATCGACATAATAGGAGTGGCCGAAACCAAAAAAGACAAAAAGTGGTGTGATCTTTCTGAGCAATAAATACAAAATGTTATATTCAGGCAATGACAATCAAGGAAAAGAAGGATAGCAATAGTATTCAACACAAAATAAGAGGCTAATCTTCTTGAATGGCAGGCTGTCTCAAGTAGAGTGATGTGGGCTAATATCAGAATGGGGAATTGGACAATGAGACTTATTTGTGCCTATGGTTCCACAGAAGGTTCTATTAAGGTAGAAGTGGAGGAATTCTTTGATGCTTCAGAAAAAGCAACTGACAAAATCTTGAGCAGGATAAAGTTGAATTTCATATTGAAAAGAATAACATGTAAGAAAGTTTTAAAGCAAATAAAAGTTGAGCAGCTCTCAAACGTGAATTGTAGACAAAAATACACAAAGATTATTGAAGAAAAAATTAAAGAGTTTGAGGACAGGAACCAAACCTTGGAGATTCAGTGTCAAGCCTTGAAGAAAACATTGATTGATTCAGCAAGAGAGCCTTGTGGTGAGGTAATCTGCAAGGATAGAAAAATCAGAACTCCATGGTTGACACAGGAAGTTAAAGAGGCAGTGAAGGAAAAGAAGAAAGCATATCAAAAGTTCCTGGCAAATAAGTCAGCTTTTGCTCTTAGAGAATACAGAGACAAATATAAGAAAGCAAAACACTGTGTAAAACTAGCTAAACAAAAGTCGTGGGAAGACTTTGGCAAGAATATAGAAAATAAATATCAAGAATGTGGTAAGATATTCTGGAGGTTGTTGAAGAAGCTTAGAAATGGAGAAAAGAGTGCTGTAAAAGGAGTTAGAGATGATAAAGGTGACATGAGAATGGGAGAAAAAAAGATATCCTTGAAGTATGGAGTAATTACTTCGAAAAATTGCTAAATGAAAAAGCAGTGATAACACAGTGGTAAAAAAACACTCAACAGGCATACAGTCAGGGATACATATCCATACTTGACGTAGAAAAAGCCATCAAAGGTTTGAAATGTGGAAATGCAGCAGGAGTAGATGATATTTGATCAGATATGCTGAAGTATGGTGGTATAAAAGTCTTACAGTGGCTGCACTGCATAGTTCAGAAAGCCTGGACAGAGGGACGAATTCCCAATGATTGGAGTAGAGCTCTAATAGTACCCATATATAAAAAGGGAAATAAAACTGAATGTGAGAATTACAGAGGTATTTCTCTACTGAGTGTTCCTGGCAAGATCTATGCAAGTATACTTGAGGAACGGTTGAGAAGAATTGTAGAAGAAAAGCTTGGTGAAGAACAAGCTGGATTCAGGCCAAATAGAGCTGTCAGGATCAGTTTTTCACTTTACAATAAATAAATGAGAAAGTATGGAAATATAACAAAGATATGCATTTAAGTTTTGTCAATCGGGAAAAGGCATATGACAAGGTGCCAAGAGAGAAGCTATTCAATACGCTACAGTTATATGATCTCGATGGGACATTATATCAAGCAATGCTTAGTCTTTATTTGAGTTGTAAGTCAGCAGTTAGAATTGAAGTAAGTACAGGAAGATTGATTAATGTTAAATCTGGTGTGAGACAAGGATGTACATTATCCCCTCTGTTATTCATTATCTATAATGGATTACATTATGAAGGAAAGTGGTATTAAACCTGATATCAGAATTGGAGATGTTAATGTCAGCTCTTTGCTTTATGCGGACGATGTTATACTTCTAAATAAATCCGCTACAAGTTTGCAAGATTCCCTGACTAAATTGAATGACTGTTGTAATAGATATGGTATTAAGATCAGCATTAAAAAGACAAAGACAATGAAAATGGGTAGAATTGCTGAAAATGTCAACTGTATTGTGAACGGGGATCCTGTGGAACAAGTAAAACATTTCAGATACTTAGGCACGATTTTTAGGATAAATTAAATATGGAAATAGACAACAGAATCAACAAAGCTGGTATGGTAGGAAGTCAATTGAATAAATTCATATGGAATAAGAGAGAAATTCAGAATACTAAATTAGCTGTATACAAGACAGCGTTCAAACCTGTTTTAACTTATGGATCTGAGAGCTGGGGCAGAAGTAAACCACTTGACCAAAGACTAGAGACTGCAGATATGAGAGTCCTGAGAAAGATTAGAGACACGAACAGATGGCATCAATGGCAATATCATATTAAAAACGAGAATATTAGGAAAGAACTTGACATTGTCAGCATCCAGGAATGCATTAGCAGAGCTAATCTTAGGTGGCATGGTCATTTAAACAGAATGGGTGAGGAAAGATCAGCAAAACAAGTGTTCTTTGCCAGGTTGGCAGGAAAACGACCCAGAGGAAGACCAAGATATAGGTGGATTGATACGGTACAAAGTGCCTTAGACGATAGAAATATAAGATCTGATAATGTTGGAGTCTTGACAAGTAACAGATTGATTTTGAGGAAAATTGTAGATAGGAAGTTATAATGACGTAAACTTTTCATGTAGTACACCCCTTGAAGGTACATGTCAGGAATTTGTTGATGATGATGATGATGATAACATATATATATATATATATATATATATATATATATATATATACACACATATGCAAGCGTTTTAAAAATTAAATGACTGGATATTGAAAGATAAAAGTAAAATATAGTTTATTAGCAGAACTATTTTTGTCTTTTAAAAGACTTCTTCAGGTGCATAAAATGAGAAAAAACAAACAAAAAACTTAAGTTTTAAAAGAGGTAAACCGTGAGTAGACATATCGATACACAATAAATAACGGAAAAAACTCACGTAGAAAGATTATTTATTAGTATAATTTTCGCCTGTGTGTCACAGGCATCTTCAGTACATTAAGCTCAAAATTAAACACTAACTGACAATTCCAAAAAAGCGCCACCTAAGTAGCTGGTGTAAGATAACTAAAAAGATCAATAACTTTCCTAAAAAAAAAAAAAAAAAAAAATCTTTCCTAATTTTTTATTGTATTAATTTTTTTTTTTTAAAAGGAAAGTTATTGACCTTTTTAGTTATCTTACACCAGCTACTTAGGTGGCGCTTTTTGGAATTGTCAGTTAGTGTTTAATTTTGAGCTTAATGTACTGAAGATGCCTGTGACACACAGGCGAAAATTATACTAATAAATAATCTTTCTACGTGAGTTTTTTCCGTTATTTATTGTGTACCAAACAAAAAACTTGAAGGAATAAACTCTAAACATACAAAGCATTAGCATAAATAGTTCAATATTAAAGCATCGCCATTTGGACATTTAAAACTGTTCTTTGGATAACCTCATTGTTGGGTGTGCGATGCATTCAGAATCTCGTGAACGCCAAAGTTGAATAGCAGCACAATGACAGTCTGATAGGTTATAACTAAGGTTGTTATTAAGATGTATAGGATTAAGGATGATTTCTTTAGATTCCATTATCCTTCTTTCTAGTTCGTCGTAGCAATGAAAGATATTATTTGATCTGTCCCACAGAACTGAATGGATGAGGTTTTCTTCATTAATGTTAGCAGAAAACAGAACATGGTTTGACAGAGCACTAGCCCGTGTTCTGCGGTATGTAACATCCCTCTTGTGTTCTTCAATACGTAACTCAATAGACGTCTCAGTCTGGCCAAAATATGGTTTATCACAGTTACACCAGATCTGGTGGATGCCAGGATATTTAAGGTTGTTATGCCTTGGTTTGGGTTGGTTCAGTAAGGAATAGAGTTTAGGAAGGGAGTGAATAACGTCTTGACGTTGTATTTCGTAAGAACTCTGGCCTTTTATACTATTGGTGTCAGGCAAAGAGATAGCATGAGAGAGGATTTAAAAGTAATTTATTGATTGTTTTCTTGGAATAACCATTCTGTTGGAAAGTAGTACGAAGAAATTCAAGCTCTTTGTTAATCTCCTCCTTCTCCTCTTCACAAAGAGGGGAGCAAGCACCATTTCCTAGGCATCAAGATGATTCCAAGTTTTTGAGGTGGATAATGGTGGGACTGAGCATGGAGATATCTGTTCGTGTGAGTAGGTTTCCTGTAAATAGAGAGTTTTAATTTTTCAGAGAAGCACGCGAGTTTAACATCTAAAAAAAGGAGGAGAACAATTAACTTCAAATTCAACAGTAAATTTTATATTTGGGTGTTGACTATTCAGGTGGTCAAGAAAGGTCTAAAGAGATTCAATGGCTGTAACTCCAAATTAAAAAAACATCACCAATATATCTTTTCCATATCCTTGGTTTTAAAGGAAAAGAGGAAGATAGCCTTTTCTTCAAAATATTCTAGATAGAATAGGCTATAATGGGTTATCCATGGCTAGACCAGAATTTGGTTTGTAGATAGTATCTTTAAACTTGAAATAGCCAGAATGAATACAGTGAGTTAATAAGTACATAACCTTTTTTGATAATTTTTCTTTCAGTAGTAAAAGAACTTCTTCTTCTGCAGGTACATTAGTACATTAGCTGGCCATGAGAAATCACGGCCAGCTTTGCTATCCAGTCATTTAATTTTTAAAAAACACGTCTCTCCACTGAGTAAACCAGTCATATCACATATATGTATATGTGTGTGTATACACATCTGACTGTATTCCTGTTGGTTTTCTACCACTGTGTTGTCACTGCGTCTTTTAATTAAGCAACTCTTCAGAGTAATTACTATGGACTTCTAAAATATCTTTATCTTCAGTTTTCATGTCACCTTTAACATCTGATTCCATTTACAGTACACTTTACTCCAATTCTAAGTTTTTATAATCCTCCAAAATATTTTACCACCTTCCTGATATTTAATTTGTATTAGCTTTCCAAAGTTTTCCCATGACTTCTGTTTAGTTAGTTTTAGGGTGCTTCACTTTCTCATATTTTTTTCTATATTCTCTAAAAGAACAACTGATTTGCTTGTCAAGAACTTTCAATATGCTTTCTTCTTTTCCTTGACTGCCTCTTTAACTTCCTGAGTCAACCATGAAGTTCTGATTTTTCTATCTTTGCAGAAAACCTTACCAAATACCTCTCTCTCTCTCAATTAATGAATGTTTTCTTTGGATTTTGTCACTTAGGCTTCAAGTTTTGGTTTGGTTTTCAAATTCATTTTTTTCTTGAATAATT